>NW_027192527.1:2619286-2795114 GCF_041956765.1 Thermoascus crustaceus | reverse complement strand
TATATTTAGATATGCTTATTTTATTATTAATATATATATCTCTAGTATCTCTTACTTTGCAGAGTGTTTATAAACTATACTATTCTAATCTTCTTTATTTGTCTAAGCAGATTGCTTGTTTATAGCTCTTACTATATCTAGAGCCTTTAATTGATTAGAAGCAGATAAATAGTCTGATTTAGCTAATGCAGCTAGTGCAGCTTTAGTATCTATTATATTTATTATATCTTTTTATTTATTATAACTGACTTAGCTGGTCTATTTAGATCTCTTTAAATATTATTATAAGTAATAACTCTTGCAGAATTCTTCTTTAGCCTGCCTACAGAATTTCTCTCTAATAATATATTTAAAGTTAACTTTATTCACAGTTTTAGATTAATTGTGCTATTAGATATCTTCTTATTAAATTAAAGGTCAAGAATTGAATAACAGTAAAAATCTAATATATACTTAATATTGTTTTATAGTTATTTTAATATATTTTATATAAAGATTTCTATTTACTCTTAATTAGTTAGCTTATTACTATCTGGAATTAATTATAAATTAATATATAAAAAGCACTTTACTTCTTAAATATATATATATATAATCTTTAATAGCTTTTCTATTTAGTTTCTTAGATATTATCTTCTTTCAATGCAGATTAAAAAATAGATAGATAATTATAAGTGTAGGTATATATCTATGCAGCTTTATCTTAAAACTTTATTAGTAATGTAGCTTTTTTAAGTATAGCTTGCACACTCTTCTTAGTTAAATAAATAGCTTACTTAATATTAATATAACTGTTCTAATATAATATATAATATAATAAGTTCTATTTACAGACTATACTTTTTCTTCTATACTTTATATTCTTTTAAGAGTTTGCCTATATTATTAATTCTTGTAGCCTTTAACTTGTATTTACTCTCTAGCTTTATCTGCTTTCTCCATTTTTTTTAGAGCTTCTGGAGTAACATTTCTTATTAGAATTAAAATAATTTAGCACTTGCAACTACAGTTATTATTAATTTTAATAAATTAGTAATTATTATTAATAGTTACCAGCTAAAAACTATATATATTAATACTAATTTATTTTAAAAGTTTACTACTATATTTTTCATTTTATTCTTATTTTTTATTATTTTTATAAAAGTATACACTTTGCAGACTTTTAATTCTGTGCAGCAAGAAATTAGTTTCTTAAGATTAATAATAAGATATAGATTTTGTAGCTTTTCTTTTCTGCTATAGTTTATATATTAATACTATATATTATACTTCTCTTTCTCTGCTTTCTCTCTGCATATATAGAGACCTAGTTTAAGTATATTATTTATTTCTTTAGCACTAATATTCTTTATAAATTATTTAACTATATAGAGATTGTTTTTATAAATAATATATATAATAAGTGTGCATTTCTAATAGAATAATATACTATTACCAATAATAACTCTATACAATTTATGCTTACAGATTGCTTAAATTAATATTAGGCTCATATCTAGGCCAGAAATAGAGAGAATATTCTTCAAGATTATCTTACAGTAATAAGTATTACTTAGTTACACTATTCTAAGTTTTTTAATTAATAGTTAACTATCTTCTATATAGATTATCTGACTAGTCTTTATTAATTATATCTTAAGAAATAGTTTGTAATTACTAATTATATAAAATATTATAGTAGTATCTGCAATCTATTTATAATTTTTAATATTTAATAGTAATAATTTATTCTTTAGTGTGATAAAATTATTAATAATATATTATATATATGCTTAAAATTAGTAATAGCTAACTAAATATAAATAGTATACTTCACTATTAGAGCTTAATAATTTAGCTATATATAATGTAATCCACTACCAAGCTGTGTGGACCACTGAGCTGCGCGGCCACCACCTCAGCCACCCCCTATCATCAGATTTATTGTGATTTACCAACACACTGCATCATGGCTGATATATCAAAAGAAGGGCATATGCAATTAGCACTTGAAGCCTATAAGAAAGGTCTTTTTCCATCAAAAACTGCAGCTGCCAAAGCTTTTGACATACCTCCAAGGACCTTTATTATATATGTTAATGGGACTACTGCTTGCAAAAATTCAACTGCAAATTATTACAAATTGACAGATACTGAAGAATCTACACTTTCAGCATGGATTCTTGATATAGACTGATATAATTTATCTTTATGAATATCAACAGTACACTATCTAGCACAATTATTGCTTTCTATATAATTATCTTTATCTTAAGAAGCTTCTATTGGGGAGAACTGGGTAAACCAGTTTATCAAGCATCATAAAGAACTTTGCTCTAAATATAGCCAAAAGTATAATTATTAGTAAGCTAAATGTGAAGATTAAGAGCTTATTAAGGGCTGATTTATACAGTTTTATGATGCTATTCAGAAGTATGGGATCCTTGAGCAAGATATCTATAATATAGATAAGACTGGCTTTTAAATAGATGTGATATCAACTGCCAAGATTGTCTGCAGTTCAGAGATAAGAGAAAGTCATACAAAGACTATATAATCTGGAAACTGTGAATGGGTTACTGTAATTATAGTAGTGAATACAACTGGATAGACTTTATCTTTATAGATTATTCTTGCTGCAAAGAACTATCAATCCCAATAATATAAGGTTGTCTCAAAGAATTACTGAATCAGCACCAGTAAGAATAGCTGGATAAATAATGAATTAGGCCTTAAATGATTTTAAGAGATATTTAAAAAGTATATAGCTTCTTATACTGTTAGAAGATATTATCTTTTAATTCTGAATGGTCACAGCAGTTATGCTATAGCAGGATTTGATAAATTCTATACAGAAAGAAATATTATTTCTTTATATCTATCACTATATTTATTATATCTGCTTTAGCTACTTAATGTAAGCTGCTTCTCATTACTGAAGCATCTTTATGGCCAGAAGACTGAGGAGATAATACAGAATGGAATCCATTTAATTGATAGGGAAGACTTCCTCTATATCTATCTTACAGTCTATTAATATGCTTTATCCTTATCAAATATTCAAAGTGGATTTGCAGCAACTGGCCTAATTCCATTATTATCTGAAAGAGTGCTTTCAAAGCTTTATATCCAGTTAAAAATATCAACATTATCTTCTACAGTATATAGCAATTAATCTTTTAATGGCCTAGATAAAACTTCAGCTAATATATATTAACTAGATCAGCAAAAGAAGTGAATTCAATATCTCTAAAGTTATCAAATAGTATCTCCTTCCATACTAGAATAGGCAGTTAATAAGATAATTAAAAGCACAGAGATTATTATGCAGAATGCTATCCTATTATAGTAAGAAGTTAATCAACTTTATACAGTAAATTAGTATCTAAAAAGGAAGTAAGAGATATTAAGATACTTAATAGCAACTGATAATAGCTTAATAGATACTGAAGGACAGCAAAAAGCTTAAAAGCATAAGAAGCAACTACAGGAATCATCTAGACCACAGACTTGAAGGCCACCAAGATGCAGTAATTGCAATCAAACAGGCCATAATCAGCTTAAATGCCCTAGTAAATAGTCTCCTTCTTTATATAGTTAAATTCATTAAATTTGGTTGCAAAATGCTTCAAAATTTACAGTTGTATTGGTGGTTGAATTTTTTTCTTGGGGACTGTGCAGCTCAGTGGTCCGCACAGCTCAGTGGTGGATTACATTATTCTTATTCTCTAAAGAAGATTCTAAATCTGTTAATATATGCTACTTTCTAATTTAGAAGCTGATATATAGTATATATATATCTTTTTAGAATTTCTCTTTTTTTATCTAGCTTAAATTTGTTCTTACAGTTTCTCAAGCTTTAAGTAATCTGGGCATCTATTTTAAAGATATTTACTATTATAAAAATGTAGCTTAATTTATCTTTCTTTTTATGTAGATTAATATAATTCAAAGCTATCTTTTCTTTTATAATTACTGTTGCTGGAATAACTATAATAGATCTTCTTTTCTCTATCAGACCTGCAGTATTTAACAGTAATAAGAATCTTTTTAATTCTTATAGTATTCTTAAGACTATATATATATTCTTATTTTTTTATTATTAAGCTGATTTTCTTTTTGCTAGAGATGCTTAAACATATTTTTAATTTTGTTATTATTATATATCTGCCCATTAATAGCATTATAAATAATTATATACTAATTAGGCAAAAATGCTAGCAGTTAATTAAATATTATATATTTCTTTAATATATACTTCAGTTCTAGCATCTTTACACATAATATGTATATTATTCTTTATAGCTTATTACAGGCAGCCTATAATAATATATTATCAGGCTTCTTATAGATATAGAAGACAGTAATCTTCTATTATATTATATTTAGTTAAACTGTTTGCCACTTTCTTAAGTGCTTGAAACTGTTTTCTTACAGAATTACAGTGTTAGTTAAGAAGATCTTATTCACTTTCTGAAATAAGTTAATAAAGAAAAAAGAATACTGTGCTATTTATATAAATATCTGGCTTATTAGAATTTGTAATAATTTATTATAACTTACTGCTTAATATCTTAAATATATTAAACTAATAATCTATATTATCTTTTAACAGTTTTAAGATCAGCTTTTAAATATTGTTAAAATTAATACTAATATTATTTAGAAAGTTTTAGTGATTTTACAGTAGTATTATTTATATTCTTTTTTAGATTACTTTTCTTCTATGTAGTTAGCTTTAATATAGTTTTTACAGAACTTAATTAAATTAGATAATATTTTTATGCTTAAAAGAATATATTAAATATTCTCAGTTATAGAGTTCAGTCATTTGCCTTAACCAAGAAAATAATATAAAAATAAAAAATAATAGTATTCTTATATATTATTAAAATATCTATAATGCTAATACTTACACTTCTTTATTCTCTTAATATATTGCAGAATATATAGTATACAAGCATTTATTGGTATTAACTTATAGTAGATTCTTTATTTTCTTAAATGCTTTCTACTCTATATCTGAGATATATAGCACTTACTCTCTCAAGCTTGCAGTAAGACTTCACTAATTATATCACACTCTATAGTAGCACAACTGTATACTGCAGTAAGCTTTA
Organism: Thermoascus crustaceus; assembly: GCF_041956765.1. Lineage (NCBI taxonomy): Eukaryota > Fungi > Ascomycota > Eurotiomycetes > Eurotiales > Thermoascaceae > Thermoascus > Thermoascus crustaceus. The sequence goes on along the minus strand of NW_027192527.1, from coordinate 2,790,012 downwards.
CTGCTTAATAACTGATAGGTTTTGTGGAGCCTTGCTTAATATACAAAGATTAGATTAGAGAATTAAGATAATTAACAAACTTCTAATTATACAGCCAATATTTAATATTCTAGATCTCTCAGAATACTATTTATTTTTTCAGCTTCTTGCAACTTCTGTGGTGCAGTAGTTTATAAGATTAAATTATGTAGCAGCTTTACAATCTAATAAGACAGTAGCTAGCCAGACTTATAATCTGTTATAAAGCAGGAAAGGTTATGCTTATATAGATACTCTACTTATAGTAATAAGACAGTATATTAACTGTAGATTGCAAATCTAATATTTTTATATATTATATATAGATGTCTCTACCTTTTCTAGCTATATAATATATAGCAGTTATCTATTGTGTAATTATATAGTGCACTGATTATATTAGCTTAGTATGCATACTTTGCATTCTCACTGCACTTAAATGCTTGTAGCTATTATGGTTCTCAACATTTTTAATAATTTTTTTATTTATATTGTTTTTAAAGTGCTAAACTTAAGTTTTAATTTATTAATCTTCTTCTACAGTTTATTAGTGTTATTAAGTACTATATTAAAAGTGTAAAATAGTCTTATAAAGAGCCTTTCTATCTTATTTAATAAGCTTATTAAATTACTTATATATTATTTTTATGTTATTTTAGTCCTAGAAGTCTTAAAAAAATAAAATATAGTATCTCTTTTTAAAAAAGGCCTTTCTCGATAATAGTTGACTTACACATTATTCTGTTTAATTTAGTTTAAATTCAGATTCTGTAATTAAGTTAAGAGATTATTTTTAAAGTTTATATTCAGGTTAAGTGTCATAAGTACATAGAATATATAAAGAGGCTAAGTAATAATAGCTAGTCTAGTCTACATTCAGAATAAAAAAATAGTTAAAAAAGAAAGAATATAATGCTTTTAATTATATAACAGTGCTCAGTTATAGTATTATTAGCTAAAACTATAGTAGCTTATTATACAGAATTAAAAATATAAGAAAAAGAGAAAGAAAATGACTTGCAGAGCTTTATATAACATAATATATATAAATAAATAGAACTAGCAGTATTCTAAAAATAAAAAAAATACTTAATACTGCTTACTTTATTGTCTAGATATCTGCTGTGCTATTATATAATATTTTTCTATTAATATAATTGTAACAGTATAGCAAGAAGCTATATAAGTAAGAGTAATACAAAGCTATTAGCTTTATATTCTAGTCTTTTACTAGTAGTATAGTAGTTTAACTTCTAGAATACTCTCTAGAAGCTACTTATAATATAATATAAAGTTAAATAGAGATTTAAATTACTGTAAGCATAAGTGCACCTTACTTTTTTTAGAGATAACAGATGCCAGCTATCTAAGAAGATTTTGCAGCTAACAGAATATCTTTATAATCTTTAAGAGCTAGCTTATATAGCTTTTCAAAATGTCTATAAATATGTCTGGCTGCCAAGACCTAAAGATGCTGAAGGCAGCATCTAGATAAAATGAGATAATATAATAGTGTAGCAAGAAGCTATATAAGTAAAAGTAATACAAAGCTGTTAGCTTTATATTCTAGTTTTTTACCAGTAGTACAGTAGTTTAACTTCTAGAATACTTTCTAGAAGCTACTCTGTGACAGTAATTAACTACTAAGTAATAAATATTACTAAGTAATAAATTTTCCTCTACTCCACTACTTTCTTTTTTTAATATATTATTTTATTATTACTACTATCTAAAATATCTTTATCTTAAGAAAATTAAATTTAAATAGCTATTACAGCTTATAAAAATTAAAAATTAAATTAATACTAGACCATAGATTAAAATATTTAAAACTACTTTTTATACTTATTTTTTAAAAAATAACTATAGAAATATATATTAATAGTTATAGATTAAAGACTATTAAAGAGAAAATACTTATTTAGTAATTACTAAAAGTAAATAAAGTTTTTTAATTTAGCTAGTTTCTGTATATAATAGTATAAATATTACTCTATAAGTATTTACAGAATTCTACTACTGTTATTAATATTAATTAAATTTATAAATTTATTAAATACTATTTTAAGCTGTATATAAGATATAATTAAAGAATTATATATTAGTAAAATTATAATATTATACTTTTAAACTATACATAATTATTTTTATATATAGTATATATAAAAATAATATCTAAAATTTTAATAAAACTAACTTTATAATAGAGCTCTACTTAATCTTTAAAAATATTACTGCAGTAGAATACAGTAAAAAGTCTTATATAGTTATTTAGAGAAACTATAAATAGATTATAATTATTAAAATTATAAGCTTGAAGAGAATTTATATATTATTAGTAGTTATTTAAAAGCAGTATTTTAATAAACTACTTAATATTAAAAATCTGCAATTTTCAAAAACCAGCAAATTATAACTAGTAAAAATAGTTAAATAATAAATAAAATAAGTCTTTACTAGTTAAAAAAGATATTTAAATTATATTTTTAGATACTATATAATTAATATAAAGTAGTTATTTATTTTTAATAGTTCTAGTAGCTATTTAACTGCAGAGTTTAATACTTTCTATAAAAAGAATATAATTATCTATTTTTATATATCTATATATGCCTCTTATCTTCTATAATTGTTTAATATTAGTGTTTTTAGCCTGCTTAAGTGCATATATAAAAAAAACTGCTTAAAAACAGAACAATTACTAATAATAATTATATTAATAAGAAAGACTTTCTATTTCTATCTATTTCTATAAAAATATTTACTTCAGATAATATATATAAAGACTTTATAGAAGCTAGACTTAAGCTATTTAATAAAAAGTAAATTTTTATAAAAATTATCTTTTAGCTTTATATGCTAATACTATTAGCTTTAGTTAAAAGCTTAACATAATCTACAAGCAAGCAAGACACTCAAGCAAGTAAGACACTCTCTCAACCTCTAAAATCTTGCAACTACTGAATCACTATTAGACTCAGTTTTCCATCCAATATGGCATTAAAATAAGCAGATTCAACTGTTAAATTAGAAGATTGCATATCTCTTATAGTTAAAGCATATAAAAATAGTTATTTTTAAAAGTATATAAGCAGCAGTAGCATATAATGTTCTATCTTTTATTCTTTTCTATTAAATTAATAGTTAAAAAGCACAGAGTAATATATTAGCAAACTGTCAGAAGCTTAGCAATTTTGAAAAGACTTTATTAAAGAAGTAGATTCTAAATATAAATAATTATAGTATACTTTTAACTTAAAATATTATATATAAGATAGCCAATTTACTACTATCTTAGTGGAAACCAGATCTATCTACTGACATTAGAAAGAACTGGATCAGCAACTTTATTAAATAATATAATAATCTTACATTAAAATATACTTATAAATATAATTATTAGTGTATAAAATATAGGAATTTAGAGATTATTAGCTAGTAGTTTAATCTTATTTAGAATATTATAGTAAAATATAGTATCCTTAAATAAAATATTTATAATTTTGATAAAACTAGCCTTTAAATATAGCTTATACAGTGAAGGTTATTACTAATATCTTATTATTAAATAAGCTGTGTACAAGCTATACAGCTAGAGAATTGTAAAAGATAACTACTATTAAATATATTAATACTTCTGGATAAACTACTATTTATAATTATCTTTACTGGAAAGGTTTATCAATTCTAATAGTATTAAGATATACCTTATAATTGGCTGATTGGTCTAAGTGATAATGAATAGACTAATAATAAGCTTAAGCTATTATGGCTAGAAAAGGTCTTTTATACTGTAGTGCATATACTAGAAAGATATTAGCTTCTAATTCTTGATAACTATGCTAGCTATAAATCTGCAGAGTTTAATCTTTTCCACAAGAATTATTAAATTATCTCTCTTTATACGTCTTCTTATTTATCTGATAAACTGCAATCTCTTAATATTGGCTGCTTTACACTTCTAAAGAAGACATATAGTGTAGAGATAATAAGAAGTATTTAAAATAGTATTTATTATATTAATAATAATAACTTTTTTAATCTTTATAAAGAATTATAAAAGCCTTATTATCTAAGAATATCTGCAGTGAATTTAAAGCTTCTAATTTAGTTTCTTTAAATTGTTAAAAAGTGCTAAATAAGCTTACTATTAAGAATCTTACTTCTCTAACTACTGCTTATAAATCTGCAGATAATAAATCAATTATAAAAACCTTTATACTACTGTTAAAGTGTAAAAGCAGATAGAGCTTATTAAGCAGCTTGTTAATTATAACTTTTAAAGTTCTTTAACTAAGACTATTTATTAGCTAGTAAGAGCAGCTAAATCCACTATATATAAAATTCTTCTTCTAAATCACAAGGTAAAGAAGCTTTATACAGTAAATAAAAAGTAAAAATAAAAGTATTTAGTCTCTAAATTTTATATTGCTACTAAAAGTGTTCTAACAGTTTAAAGATTAGCAACTTGCTTAAAAAGCTATATAGATAATAGACTTAGTAGAATTAGTTTTTAAAAGTGTATACTATTATAATGCCGTAACTGCTATTAAATTATATTAGAACTAGCTACTAATAAATCTAGATAATTCAAAATTCTTTATATTAATTTAATTATGTAGTAGTAAGATTTTATAGTTTTTAACCCCAGTTAAAATTATGTTTAGCTGTTTTGCTTAGTTGAGTGTCTTGTAAATTATGTTAATCTTCTGCTTTTTAAACTTAAAATTCTTATTAGTTTTTAATTTAATTTCTAAAAGCACTTTTAGCATACAATATCTCTTTAATAATATTAAAAAAATATATTAAAGAAATTACTGCTTGTAAAGACTTAACTACAAATTATTACAAATTAATAGATACTGAAGAATCTACATTTTTAGTATAGATTCTTAATCTAAATTAATACAGCTTATCTCTTTAAATATTAATAGTATACTATTTGGTATAGTTATTGCTTTCTGTATAGTTATCTTTATCTGAAGCAACTATTAATAAGAAATAGATTAACTGCTATATTAAGTGCTACACAGAACTATACTTTAAATATAGCTAACAGTATAATTATTAATAAGCTAAATATAAAGATTTAGAGCTTATTAAAAGATAGTTTAAGTAGTCTTATAATACTATTTAAAAGTATAGAATTTTAAGTAAGATATCTATAATATAAATAAAACTAGCTTCTAAATATAATTTTAACAGCTAAATTTATCTACAGATCAGAAATATATGAGCTATACAAAAGCTATATAATCTGGAAATTACAAATATGATAACTGTAATTATTGCAGTAAATACAGCTAAATAAATTCTATATAAATTATTCTTACAGTAAAGAATTATTAATCTTAATAATATAAAGCTGTTCTTATATCTACTTTAATTATTAAATAGAAGCTGCTTTTTGCTATTAAAATATCTATATAGCTAGAAAACTGTAGAGATAATATAGAATAGAGTATTCTATTAGTAAGAAAGATTTTCTATATATCTATTCTACAGTCTATTAACAAGCTTTATCAGCTGCAAATATTTAAAATAGATTTACTATAACTGGCCTAATTCTACTATTATCTGAGAGAGTGCTTTTAAAGCTTTATATCAAACTAAAAATATTAACACCATCATCAACAGTATATAGTAATTAGTCTTTTAATTTAGAGAAGATATTAGCTAATATATATTAACTTAATCAGCAAAAGAAGTAAATTCAATATTTTCAGAATTATTAAAATTAAATGTCTTTTTCAATAATGTAGCAGGCAGTAGACAAAATAATTAGAAGTGTAGAGATTATAATATAGAATATTATTCTATTATAATAAGAAGTTAATTAGCTTTATACTTTAAATTAATATTAAAAAAGAAAGTAAGAAATATTATAACACTTTATTAGATATAAAAAACAGCAACTTAATAAGAAGCAGAATTAACAGAAGTAGATACAGTTATCTAGATTATATAGTCTTAAAATATAGTAATTATAATAAAGCTAGTTATAATTAGCTTAAATACTCTAATAGATATAGCTCTTTCTATATATAGTTAAAGATTTAATTTTATTGTAATTAAAGCTTTAATATCTACTGCATTAGCAGTTGCAATTTTTCTTTAAGAAGCTGAACTGTTCAGTGTCTCAGACTACTTACTTAGTGTCTAATTACATTAATATAATCTATAAGTAAATTACATATTTAAGTGAGCTATACACCTATATATTTCTTTATACTTAGTTAAATTAATTCAAACTACTACTATACTACTAAAAATGCCTTCTAAGTTAAGAAATTCTATTAAATAAGAAGAAAGAATCTTACTAGCAATTTCTGCATTATAAAAAAAGAAATTCACTATATATAACAAGCAGCATATATTTATATAGTATCTGAATTAACTCCATAAGACTGGCTTTATAGCAGTGTTTATCAGACTAAGTAACATTAATTTATATAAATTAACAAAAAATAAAGAAATTACTTATATAATAGATATTATCTCTAAATTAATATAGAGCAGCTTTCTAACCATTTTATATTTAAGATATGGCCAATATTCTACTATTAAAGTGTGGTTCTGCAGATATTTAATCTATTAGCAAGAACTGAATATACAATTTTATTAAAAATAGTATAATAATCTAAAAAAAGATATTCCAAATAATACAATTACTAGTATACTAAATATAAGAATTTAAAGATTATTATGAAGTGGTTTAATTATATATAAATCACTATTATATAATATAGAATTGTATATAAAAATATCTACAACTTTAATAAGATAGATATATAATAGATCTAGTTACTACTGCTAAAGTAGTTACTAGAGCTAAAATAATTAGCTGACTCTTTCTTATAACATAATTAATCACTGAGCAAAACAGATCACTGAGTAAAACACTCCACCAAACTATATAATGTGCTTATCAACTTCAACCACCAAAATGCCATGCAAAACAGCAGATTCAGCAGTTCATCAAAAGAGCCATATCTTGCTTGCAATTAAAGCTTTTAATAATGGTCAATTTAAAAGCATATAGGCTGCTGCACAGGCATATAATGTGCTATATTCAACACTCTACCACTACCTACACAGGTGTACTGCACATATAGATACAACATTAAACAGCAAAAAGCTCACTATCACTAAAGAATCTATGCTTGTTAAATAGATATTATTGATAAACTAACAGAGACTACTATCACAAATTATTATTGTACAAGATATGGCCAGTCTATTACTATCTAGCTGGTTAAATGCACCAGCTACTGTTAGCTAATATTAGGTCTGAAGATTTATTAATTACTATTATAAGCTTAAATCCAAATATAGCTGCAGATACAATTATTAATAGACTCTATATAAGAATTTAAAGCTTATTAAAGAGTAGTTTCAGTGTATTCTGGAGGCTGTACAAAAATATAATATTACTAAATAGAATATATATAACTTTAATAAGACTAACTTTTTAATAAGCATAATATTAACAGCAAAGATTATTACTAGCTCTGAATCTAGAGGCCAGCCTAAAGTAATACAATCAGAGAATCAAGAATAGGTGACTGTGATTAAGGCAATTAATGCAGCTGGCTGGGCCCTACCCTTAATAATTATCTTTGCTGGCAAGAATTATCAATCTAATTGATATTCAGATCTACTAAAGAGCTGGGCAATTAGAACTAGCAATAATGGATAGACTATCAATAAGCTAGAGATGCTTTAGCTAAGAAATGTCTTTAATAAGCATATTAAAGCTTGTACAGCAGGCAGATATTATCTGCTAATTCTTGATAGCTATAGCAGCCATATATCTGCTAAATTTAATTAATTCTGCACTAAGAATATGATTATTCCTCTATATTTACTATTATATTCTTCACATCTATTATAACCATTTAATATTGCCTGCTTTGGGCCATTAAAATATGCATATAGGCAGCAAACCCAGATCTATATACAGTATGGCATCAATTATATTAATAAGGAGGATTTTATCACTATCTATTAATAAGTATATCTGTAAGCTCTGACTGCATCTAATATATGCAGTGGATTTGCTGCATCAGGCCTGATTCTATATAAACTAGAGCAGGTGCTTGACCAGCTTTATATTCAATTGAAAACATCTACACTACCAGGCATATTCTATAGCAATCAGTTATCTAGCTGAACTGCTAAGACACTAAAGAATGCTAGAGAGCTTAAGAAGCAGTTAGAGCTAATTAAGCATTTTTAGCAGCAGTATACACAGAGTTCTTCCAGTCTAATTAGTTAAGCAGTTGATCAAGTAGTTAAAAGCTGCTAAATTATAATAAATAATGCAGTGCTTTTAAAGCATAAAATTAAGTAGCTATATATAGTTAATCAATATTAAAAATATAAGTAAGAGATAGCTAGATTCTATATTACTATTAGAGGGATTTTAACTGCTGAAGAAGGCCAGCAGCTTACTCAGCAAGCTGCAGAATTGCAGGCAGAGGCAGCTGATCAAGCTGATATGCAGTCTAGAAGATGTGCACTACTACAGTGCAGCAACTGCAATATTTAAAGTTATACTAGAGTCAGCTGCTCTAGTAAATAGGCAATTATTTTACATATAAATAGCTTCAATTTAGAGATAGTGTAGTAAGATAATTAGATATCTAATAATAATAGTGTTGGTGGGTGTTTTGCTTAGTGATCTGTTTTGCTTAATGTAATCCACTACTGAGCTGTGCGGACCACTGAGCTGCGCAGCCACCACCTCAGCCACCCCCTATCATCAGATTTATTGCAATTTACCAACACACCATGTCATGGCTGATATATCAAAAGAAGGGTGTATGCAATTAGCACTTGAAGCCTATAAGAAAGGTCTTTTTTCATCAAAAACTGCAGCTGTTAAAGCTTTTGATATGCCTCCAAGAACCTTTATTATATATATTAATGGGACTACTGCTTGCAAAAATTCAACTGCAAATTATCATAAATTAATAGATACTGAAGAATCTATACTTTTAGCATGGATTCTTAATATAGACTAATATAATTTATCTTTATAAATATCAACAGTACACTATCTAGCACAATTATTACTTTCTATATAATTATCTTTATCTTAAGAAGCTTCTATTGGGGAGAACTGGGTAAATCAGTTTATTAAGTGTTATAAAGAACTTTGCTCTAAATATAGCTAAAAGTATGATTATTAGCAAGCTAAATGTGAAGATTAAGAGCTTATTAAGGGCTGATTTACACAGTTTTATGATGCTATTTAGAAGTATGGGATCCTTAAGCAAGATATCTATAATATAGATAAGACTGGCTTTTAAATAAATATGATATCAACTGCCAAAGTTGTCTGCAGTTCAGAGACAAAAGAAAGTTATACAAAGATTATATAATCTAGAAACTGTAAATAGATTACTACAATTATAGTAGTGAATATAATTAGATAAATCTTATCTTTACAGATTATTCTTGCTATAAAGAATTATTAATCTTAATGGTATAAGATTGTCCTAAAGAATTACTGAATCAGCATCAGTGAGAATGGCTAGACAAATAATAAATTAGGCCTTAAATGGCTTCAAGAGATATTTGAAAAGTATATAGCTTCTCATACTGTTAGAAGATATTATCTTTTAATTCTGAATGGTCACAGCAGTTATACTATAGCAGGATTTAATAAATTCTACACAGAAAGGAATATTATTTCTTTATATCTATCACTGTATTTATCACATCTGCTTCAGCCACTTAATGTAAGCTGCTTCTTATCACTGAAGCACCTTTATGGCTAGAAGACTGAGAAGATAATGCAGAATAGAATCCATTTAATTGATAAGGAAGACTTCCTCTATATCTATCCTACAGTCTATCAATATGCTTTATCCTTATCAAATATTTAAAGCAGGTTTGCAGCAACTAACCTGATTTTATTATTATCTAAAAGAGTGCTTTTAGAGCTTTATATCCAGTTGAAAATATTAATATTATCTTCTACAGTATATAGCAATCAATCTTTTAATGGCCCAGATAAAACTTCAGCTAATATATATTAACTAGATTAGTAAAAGAAGTAAATTCAATATCTTCAAAGTTATTAAACAGTGTCTTCTTTCATACTAGAATAGATAGTTAATAAGATAATTAAAAATACAAAGATTATTATACAGAATGCTATCCTATTATAGTAAGAAGTTAATCAATTTTATATAGTAAATTAGTATCTAAAAAGGAAGTAAGAGATATTAAGATACTTTATAGCAACTGATAATAGCTTAATAGATACTGAAAAACAGTAAAAAGCTTAAGAGCATAAAAAGCAACTACAGGAATCATCTAGACCACAGACTTAAAGGCCATCAAGATACAGTAATTGCAATTAAATAGACTATAATTAGCTTAAATATCCTAGTAAATAGTCTCCTTCTTTATATAGTTAAATTTATTAAATTTGGTTGTAAAATGCTTCAAAATTTACAGTTGTATTGGTGGTTGAATTTTTTTCTTGGGGACCGCACAGCTCAGTGGTGGATTACATTAGTGATCTGTTTTGCTTAGTGATTGATTATATTACAGCTAGATAATTAGAAATAGATTACTTCTATTAAGTATATTAACTCTAGAGAATAGATTCTACCATCTTGTATTATCTTTAAGAGGAAAGTCTATATTTAGAGTTAATATAAAGATAAGGTCTTACCACATAACTGAAGAATTAAAGTTAGTGATAATAAATAGACTACTAATAATATTAGATTATAGTAGGCTGAAAATTATTTTTATTTCTACTACTAAAACTTGTATAGCTAGAAAATATTGTCTTTTAATTCTTAATAGCTATAGAAGTTATTTAATTTCTTAATTTAATCAGATATATAGTAAGAATAATATTATACTAATCTATATATTAGTATATTTATTATATCTTTTGCAATTTCTTAATATTAGCTATTTTGTGTCTTTAAAGTGTGTATACAGGCACTAAGTTAAAAATAAGATATAGCTTAATTTTAACTATATTAATAAATTTAACTTTTTTAAGGCATATCTACAAGCCTATACAGAGGTCTTTAGATTAGATACTATTAAGAATGCCTTTGCAGCTACTAGTCTGATTTTATTTAATTTAGAAAGAATGTCTAAGCAGCTTAATATATAGCTTAAGACCTATACTATTAGGCAGTTAATTCACTAATTCTGCATTAAAAATTTCTTATAATCTTAACTAACTGCAGAAGCAGGTATTTAGAAAGCTTCTAAAACATTATATATAGAGTTCTTCAAGTCTGATAAATACTATGTTAAACTAGCTTATTAAGAGATATAAAATAGCAATAGTGCTATTCTTCTTGTTAAAGAAAATCAGAATCTATAAGCTGCATATAAGAAACAACAGCAAAAAGAAAAATAATCTAATTAGCAGATAGCTTATACAGAGTCTTTCTATTTAAAAAGTCTAGAAGCTTATATAATATAAAAATAAGATTTAAAGAATTTAAGAGGCTCTACTAGTTAAATTAATATTATTTATAGTTTAGTACTCTGTATAAGTAAGTACTATTATAATACAGTAATTATTATATTATAAAATATAAAAGATTGTAATATTTTAATTGCAGTAGTAACTAGTTTTTATACAGAAATATATTTTTTTTATATTTAAAAATAGGCCTACTTTTAGTTATAGCTAGGATTGTATAGAAGGTGTGTTGCTTGCTTAAATATATAGCTTACTTGTAAATTATATTAATATAATTAACTACTAAGCAACAAATACTACTAAGCAATAAATTTTTGCTACACTTACTATAATTTTAAAGCTTTTTAACTACTAATACAATTAATATAATTAGACACCAAGCAGACTAGAACATTAAGCAGGCCACTAACTAATATCTATTATATTAAATATCTAGTTATTTTACTATAGCACTCTCTAAATTAAAGCTATATATATATATAAAATAATTGCCTATCTGTTTGAGCAGCTGACTCTAGTATAATCTTGAATATTGCAGTTGCTGCATTATATATAAGTAGTGCACATTTTCTAGACTATTTATTATCTTTCTCTACTCTCTCTAACTGTATCTGAGCAGCTTGCTGAGCAAGCTGCTAACTTTCTTCAGCAGTTAAAATACTCTCTATAGTAATATAGAATCTAGTTATCTCTTATTTATATTTTTAACATTAATTTACTATATATAGTTACTTAATTTTATGCTCTAAAAGCACTATATTATTTATTATAATTTAGCAGCTTTTGACTACTTGGTTATCTGCTTTACTAATTGAGCTAGAAGAACTGTATATAATGTATTCCACAAGCAAGCCGCCACCACAAGCAAGCTGCCACCTCTGCTCCTGATTCCACCTTCAGGCAAGATTTTAGGGCCTTTATCAACCAAATAATTGCATTTCTATATAAAAACTAATTAGAAACTTAATTAGGATATTACAATTATCTATATCCTAGATTATGATAGTCACTGCAGTGTGGTGGCACTTATATATATAATCCAACTGCAGAAAGAGCTGGATCTATAGGAATAGTATCCTAAGCTTTATAAATCTTATTCTTATGCTGGAATTGCTCTAGGCCTTCCTGAATAGTAAAGCCCTCTACAGTAGCTAGCTGCCTAGTAGAGCACTTTTGTTTTTGAAGCTGCTTCTCATTAGAAGTATGTAATTTGTGTATTTCTTTATGTGCAAGAATAAGCTCATTAAGATGCAATTCATAACCCTTAATAAGCTTATCTAATCATATTTCTAGTGAAGATGAAGAGCTCTGTGTATGTGCTCTAAGCAGCTTTTTTACTGCAGATGCCTGCTTCTCTAGCTGCCTAGCAGTATAGGGTGTTTTAGGTGCTGAATTGGTTGAGCAACTAGGTGGTGGTGTAGGGGTCTTTAGTTGAATATTCAACTGACTGAGCACCCTATCTGGATCAAATGGAACTAGGCCAGTGTCTGCAAAGCTATTCTGAATAGTTTCTGCTTTAAAAGCACTCTTATAAGCTTTTAAAAAGGCCTCTAGGAAATTAAGCTTATCAATATAATTAATTCCTAAGTGCATTTTCTTTTCCACTAAGCTTCCATACATCTTTTTTAAAGGCACAAAACAGCCTATATCTAAAGGCTGGAGCTTGTGGGAAGAATGCACTGGCATACAGATAGGAATGATATGATTCTCACTGCATATTTGATTGAATTGGGGTGTGAGATGGTTGTTATGGCCATCAAGAACTAGGAGATGATATTTCCCAGTTATACAGCTAGTAGTAGTGGGAATAAAGAGATTTTTAAGCCAGTGAAGGCCTATCTCATTAGTAGTCCATCCATTAGGACTAATTTCAATTCTCCAATCATGTGGGAGCTTCTGATCTTGATACCAACCCTCTATATGGACCTTTCCTTTGAAGATAATGCATGGAGGAAGCGCCCATCCAATAGAGTTGATACATTCAATAGAAGTAACCCATTCTTAATTACCTGGCTGTATAAGAGAGCCTTTCCCATAGTAATCAGCTCTAGTAACTACTTGAGCAGTAGCTACTAGACTTATAGTGAAGCCAGTTTTATCAAAATTGTAGATATCCTCTATTACAATTCTATGCTGTATTATAGTGATTTGTACACAAACAAATCACTCCCTAATAGCTTTAGGGTCTTCATATTTAGCACATTAATAATCATATCATCAAGAATAGCAGGTTTTTACTTTATCATATTGTTTGATAAAGTTAGAGACCCAGTTCTCTCCAACTGATTGAATAGGTGTAGCACTGCACTCAGCAAGAAGAATATTAGCCATTTCTTATATATAGGATGGTTGGGGAGGCACTCCACATTAATCTAAAGGTAGAATCCATTGTATAAGCAATTCTTCTTTATTTTGGGTTATTTTATGGCTATTGGTGTGTGTATCTTTGCAGTAATTGCTGTCATAAAATTAGTTATGTAAAGTTGAGCATGGTATATTATATACACATACAGCTTTAGCAATTTGGGTAATTTGCTTATTTTTATAGCAGAAATTACTAATAGGATCCTTCCCTCCTGTTCTGCTGAATTTTTTGAATTTTGATGTGCTTTTGGAGGCATGGTTGGTGGTTGAAATAAGTGAGACCTTTGACACGGTCAAAAATGTGCTGAAGTGGCGGCTCACTTGTGGTGGCGGCTTGCTTGTGGAATACGTTATGCTATTATCAGAGATGCTTAATAAGCTTTGTCTGCTTCTTCAGCTTTCTAGCATTCTTTAGTGTCTCAGCAGTCCAGCTAGATAATTAATTACTATAAAATGTGCCTGATAGAGTAGATGTTTTCAACTGCATATAAAGCTGGTTAAGTATCTGCTCTAATTTATATAGAACCAGGCCTTCTGCAGTAAATCTACTGCATATATTAGATGCTGTTAGAGCATGCAGATATACTTATTAGTAGATTGTAATAAAATCTTGTTAATATAATTGATGCTATACTGCATATAGATCTGTGTTTTCTGCCTATATATACATTTTAATGGGCCAAAGCAGGCAATATCAAGTGGCTATAATAGATATAATAAATATTGTGGAAGATATAGAGAAATAATTATATTCTCAGTATAGAATTAATTAAATTTAGCAGATACATAGCTACTATAGCTATCAAGAATTAGCAGACAATACTCTCTGCTATACAGACTTTAATATATTTATTAAAAACATTCTTCAGCTAACACATTTTAAGCTTATCAGTGGTTCAGCCATTTCTACTAGTTCTAATTGTTCAGTTCTTTGGCAGTTCTGAATACTAATTAGGTTGGTGATTCTAGGCTGCAAAGATAATCATTAAAAGCAGAGCCTAGTCAGCTAAATTAACTTTTTTGATTATAGTTATCTATTCTTAATTCTCTGGTTGAATTGCTCTAAACTAGCCTCTTATTTTAAAGTTAATAACAATCTTTGTAGTTGCTATTATTTTTATTAAAAAGCTAGTCTTATTAAAGTTATAGATATTCTGTTTAGTAATACTAAATTACTATATAATCTTAAGAATATGCTAAAGTTACTCTCTGATAACCTTTAAATTCTTATATAGAGTCTGTTAATAATTATATCTGTAGCTGTATTTTGATTTAAGCTTATTATGGCAGTTAACAAATTGTTATATTTATTTCTTGCTAAGAGGGCTTAGAGATTTTAATCAGCTTAATAGTAGAAGACTGGCCATATCTTATACAGTGCTAATTCTTGGTGGTAGACCTTATTAGTTTATAGATAAGATCCATTTTATAAGTGTAGATTCTTCAGTTGTAGTAAGTTTTCAACTATTTAGCTCTGCATTAATGTGTGCAGAACACCCATATATACAGTAGGTCAATATAGATTACTTCATATTATATGCTTTTGCAGCCACTTAAATACTTTTTATTTAATCTGATTGAATTGCTTTAATGGCAAGCAAGATACAGTCCTCTTGCTGAACTGCTGAATCTGCTTATTTTGCTTGTTTTGAAGGCATATTTGTAGTTAAAGTTGATGAATATATTGCATTAGTTAGTTATATAGCCCACTTGGTGTTCTGGCCCACATAGTGTCTGATTACATTAAATTAAACTATCTAGTAGTTAAATATATAGCTATTTATTAAAATATTTATAAAATCTGTACTATCTTATATAGAAACTTTAGCTAAATTAAAAAGTTTTATCTGTATCTAGCAGTCTTTTAATAAGAACTTTCTCTTTAAGAGCTATTAATTTATAGCTATTAATGTGTATTTCTATGTATAATTTTCTTTAAGCTAATAGTAAAGTAGTCTTAAATGTACTAAATATCTTAGCAGCTTTTAATTTTAATTTAAATTTTTACATTTTATAAGCAGAAATAGCTATTTGTATATAATTTTCTTAAAATAGAGACATTTTGTATAAAAATAGTAAAGAAAATAATATATTAATAAATATTAATTTGAATATTCTAATGGGTGTGGCAAAAAATTTATTAGTTGTATTTATCACTCAGCTGTGAATTATGTTAATATAATATATAATAATATAATTCACAATTTTTGTCTACATATTTTAAAGAGATTATATAGATAATTAAATATAGCTAGTTTTAAATATTAGCAGTCTCTCTTTAAACTATATATACTACTAAGCAGTTAATTTATATATAAGAAATAGGCAGATCTATTTAGTAGCTTAAACAGTATTAGTAAGATATTTTAATCTAATCCAGCTAAATACTAATAATTACTTTCTAATACAGCATATACTGAGCAGATTACTATTCTTAAAAATATTAAAGCTTTTTCTTGCTACTCTTTATATCCATTTAAAGATATTTTCTTTGATATATTTTTTATAGATACTGATAAGCCTAACTATTAAATAGCTAAAATTTATTTTAGCCAGCTTCTATTTGAGTAGAATCTAGATTTGACTAAAGATAACTTTAAAATAGAGATCTCTAGCATAAATCTTTTATTTTAGTTTATTAAACTGTCTTTATATTTTTTACTAGTATTTTTAAAAGCATACATGTTCTCTACTAAGATTAATTGCACTTTAGATATTTTAAGTTAGAGATTTTATTATTTAGAACTTTTCTAGTTAATTTTTATGCTAAATACTAGTCTGTACTTTATTATATAGTAATATTTGCTTTCTATTAGCTTTAGAGTTTAAAACTGCTAAAATTTTACTAATTTTTAATTACTAGTTTAAGAATTTCTCTATTTAGTTACAGAAATAGAGTTAACCTATTTTACTACAATACTATATAAGTAGATTACTATATAATCTAATTTTCTATAGAAAACTTTTTAAAGATTAAAAAATAAAGCTTTTAATTGTAAATTAAAATTTTATAATTTCTTTTAATTACTATAGTACAGATTAGATTTTATTATTTTAATTTTAAAAGTTAATTCAGCTTTGCCTATCTGCTAAGAAATAGATTTAAAATATATATTATATTAATTCTATATATATTAAGAATATTAAGCTTTGTAAACTACTTTGCTTCTTAAATCTTGTTTTAAATCTTTTTAATTAATAATAAGTATTAGTTCTTAATAGTAATTAAATTTAAATATTAATAGTTTATATAAAGTCTTAGACTTTATTCTTCTTTAAAGGAATATAATTAAATATTCAGCTAGTAAGTCTAATAGTTTGTTATGCACTTTTCAGTTCTGAGTTGCAACAGTAGCTTAGTCTAAAATAGAGAGGTTTAAACTTTGTAGATTAAATGCAATAAAGTAAACTAATAGACAACACAACTAAGGTGAAGTAGAGCATCTATTAAATATATATATTTAATAGTAGATTAGCCTATTAACCTGCAAGTATATAACCAAGTAATAATATATTATTAAGTATAAAAAAGTAAAGCTGTGACAGCACAGCATAAACCGACTAATAGAACTGAGCCAGGCAGGCAGTTAAATAGTTAGCATGGTTCTGCTGCACTAATCTGTCTATATCTTGAAATCTTAACTATACCCATAATTCTTCTTTCTTCATGCTTTAGATCTTGTGGAATATAGTTAATATATTAATTACTATATCTAAATGCTATTATATTATTTAAAGCATCTCTTTTTTACTTTAACTTCTTCTTTCTAATTATATAGAGAATATATAGCCTGTTATATATTTATAGAACTACACATTTATAGAATAAACAACCTTTTTAAAAATATTTAGAGTCTACAGATTTAGATTAAGAATCTCTAAAGTTAAAATATTCAGAATTAAGAATTTAGAACTCTAACAAAGAATTCAGAATAGCTTAACATAGCTATTCAGAAATATAGTATATATAAAAATAATGTCTGGAATTTTAATAAAATTAGCTTTATAATAGATCTCTGCTCTACTTTTAAAATTATTACTGCAGTAGAATATAGTAAGAAATCTAGAAGAGTTATTTAAAGAAACTATAAATAGATTACTATTATTAAAATTGTAAGCTTAAATTTAAGTGTATATACTATTAATAATTATACTTAAGGCAATAAATTAACGGACTGCCTGATATTAAGAATCTGCATTTTTAAAAGACTAATAGATTGTAACTAGTAAGAATGGCTGGATAATAGATAAAATAGGTCTTTACTGATTAAAAGAGGTATTTAAATTATATTCCAGATGCTATACAACTGATATAAAGTGGTTGCTTATTCTTAATAGCTATAGTAGTTATCTAACTGCTGAATTTAATAATTTCTGTAAGCAGAATTTAATTATCTATCTCTGCATATTTGTATATGCCTTTTATCTTCTACAACCTCTCAATATTGGTGTTTTTAGCCTGCTTAAATATGCATACAGAAAGCTTTTTAAAGCAAGAATAATTGCTAACAACAATTATATTGATAAAGAAGACTCTATCTCTATGTCTATCTGTATGCACTGAAGTATATACTACTAAATAATCTAAATAGTTCTTTGCAAAGGCTAAGCAGAGGTTAAATCTAATTATAGAAAATACTTTAAAAACAAAAACCTAACAGCTTCTAGGTAGTAATATTTTATAGTAAGCTCTATACAGGGAAACTATTAAATAGCTAGAAAGTAGAGAAAGTTCTCTGTTATATTTAGAATTACTTATTATTTTAAAATACTAAACAGCTGATATAGACTATTCTAACTAGAAAATATAGATTTTTATTAGAAAAGTAGATCTAAAAGGTTATTTTTTGATAAGTTTTATAAGACTTTTTTAACATAAAAGTGCAGACTTACTACTTTTTATAACTTACTAATATATAATTGAATTCTGCAGACATGCTTTCTACTAAAAAATTAGATAAAATATCAATTCTGTTCTATAAAGAGATAAGCAGAAACTAAAAACTATAGATCTCTTAGTAATAAATATAAAATATAAATTTAATCTACAAGAAATTTTAATATAATAATTAGTCTAAGTCTTAAGTATAGTAATTAGTATATACTAGTTAGCTTTTGTTAAAGAGTATCTGATTAATATAATATAGAAATTATACAGTTTGCAATAGTTTAGGCTAGACTTTAAAATAACAAACTAGATATTCTCTTTTTAAATTAGAAAATCTATGCCTAGATTAGCTATAGCTTTATATAGCAAGCTCTTAAGTTACTAAATGTTTCTTAAACACTTATTGCCTGAATACAGATCTTATAGAGGACTAAGACTTCTTATAAATAGACATCTTTGCTAAAAGATACTAATATATTATGGTATATAACAGAGAGATCTAATTAAGCTGCTTACTATTTATAGCTATTATTGAATATTTAGTATGCTGTTTTAATGGAAATTCTTATATCTAGATTAGAAGCAGGCTCACACTACTTAAAAATAGCAATAATATATGAAGATAATAGTTAAATCTTTTTAGCTAAGACAAAAAGCAGAATTTTAAAGAGATAAAATTATAAAAGCAATATAAGCTATTATAATTATCTGCTAAAAAATGTCTGTTATCAACTATACTATTAAGTTTTAGCAATTTATTATGTTTTTAATAGACAAATTTAAACAATTCTATTGCAGATTAAAGAATAATATTAATAATGTTTTAATACTAAAATGTAAAAAATTTAATTATCTATTTAAATAATATATATAACCTACAGTAATACTTTTAGTTACAGGTTTTAAAGTACACAAACAATAAAGAGAATATTATAAAGGTAAATAGTATAGACTAGAAGAATAATAAAAAGAGCTTTATAAACTTTAACTAAATAGAGAAATAGAAAAATATTACAAATAAAAATATATGTTTATTATAGCAAGAATAACTATATAGATTAAAAATATCTGAATAAGCTAAAAAGAATAATACTATAGTAAAACAAGTCTACTAGACTTTTTTAAAGTGCTATAATAATAACTACTATATTCACCAAATAGTATTTAAAGGCCTTTACAAAGAAGTCAAAAAAAACTAAGAAGCAGAGTACTTATAATAACTTTAGACTAAATTTCTAGACTTAGTTATATATATTAAACAGTACTATACTTAACAGAATAATTTTATAAAAACAACTTATAATTATTAATAGAATTAACAGAAAAAGAGCAAGAGCTATAATTAATAATAGTACTACTAAAATTTTTATTAGTTATATTTTTATTATTAGTAACTATTGTTATAAAGTGGCTTCTAGAGAGTATTCTAGAAGCTAAACTGCTGTGCTACTGGCAAAAAATTAGAACATAAAGCTAACAGCTTTGTATTGCTCTTGCTTATATAGCTTCTTGCTATACTATTACAACTATACTCTTTATAAGAACAAACTCTATAGATTATTTACTATAAATAGATTAGTATTTAAATATAGATAAGTTTAGATTAATATAAAATAGTCTATTGTAAGAATAAAGCAGTATAAAGAAATAATTAATTTTAATATTACTAATATCTAAATATAATATTATTCTAGGCATGCTTTCATTACAGATACAGAATTTCAGAATTAATTAAAGAATAAAAATAATTAAGTTTGCTAAATTTAACTGTAATATAAAATTTAAAGAGCAGTCTAAAAATGTAAAACTATTAGAACTAGTTAAAGTTAAAAAGATTTTTAAGAAAGTAATAATATAAATATAGTAATAAAATAAATAGAGAACTTCTATATCTTATATATATGCTAAAAAGAATAACTAGTCTTACAAAGTAAGAGACAACAAGACTACTACTAGATAAAATAAAACACCTTTAAAGAGTATTAGAACTACTAGAACATTTTTAAAAAATAAGATAAAGAGATTATAGTTAAAGCTAGAAATGTAACTAGCTTTTAAATTAATTTACTTACTTTTAAAAAAGAGTATAAAACTGTATAAAACATATTAAAAAATCTAGAGTAAGAATATAAATATATTTAATAGTTAACTTTACTAGTATAATATTTAATTTTTTTATTTTAACAGAAAATTAAAATTTTGTATAAATTACTATTAGCTTAATAATATTACAGTTAAGAATTGCTATCTTCTACCATTTATTATAAAATTACAGAATAGACTTTAAAGAGTGAAGTGTTTTACAAGTTAAATTTATAAAAAATACTATCAAGTTTAAATAAAAAAGAGAGAAATAGAAGACTGTCTTTAAAACTTAGCTAGTGTTTTAAATATTAGTAACTATTATTAACATCTCAGCTATATTTTAGTTTAGTTAACAATGCTTTATACAGATATTTAAATGCTTTTTGCATAATATATCTGAATAATATTCTTATCTACTTGAAAATATTAAAAGAATATTCTTAGAAATATATAAAATATTTTAAAAGCTCTAAATGTTATAAAGTAGCTTTTAGAGAGTATTCTAGAAGCTAAACTGCTGCACTGCTAGTAAAAGACTAGAATACAAAGCTAATAGCTTTATATTACTCTTGCTTATATAGCTTCTTACCATACTATTATATTATTTTTATCTTACTTAGATACTACCTTCAGCACCTCCAGGTCTTGGCAGCTAGGCATATCTATAGGCATTCTGAGAAGCTATATAAGCTAGCTCTCAGAGATTATAAAGGCACTTTATCAGCTGCAAGGTCTTCTCAGATATCTAACATTTATTAATCTCTAAAAAGAGTAATACACTTATGCTTAGTCTGATTTAAATCTCTAACTAGTTAATTCATATTATATTATAGAGTAGCTTCTAGAAAGTATTCTAGAAGTTAAACTGCTGCACTACTAGTAAAAGACTAGAATATAAAGTTAACAGCTTTGTATTGCTCTTATATAGCTTCTTGCTATACTGTTATACTAAAAGAAAAAAAGCTTTTAGTTATATCTAAAAAATATAAATTGTATATTTAGAGAACTTATAATTATATTTAAATATATAAAAATAAATAAGAAGCTAAGAACTATTAAAGTTTAATTTATACTAACTTTAAAGAAGTATAATTCTTTCTTAAATTTACTAATTTTTACAGAAGTTTATATAAAATTATTTAAAGATTGCAGTCTTTAAATAAAATCTATTAAAAAAGTAGAATTACATAAAGTATCAATTAAATAATAAGAGAAAGTATATAATTTTAAAAAAAATAATCTGTAAAAATATTTAAATATTTTAGATTTACTATTAAAGTATGTTTTAGCCAGCTAATAAATATAGAAGAATATACTCTATTACTGTTTTTAAAAAATAACTCTGCTAGAGCTAAAATATAATATTTATAATAAGTTACTCGCTATTATAGCAGCTCTGTAGAAATAAAAGTATTATTTTAAGAATATAAAGTATTAGATTTTAATCTATTATAATTACAAGAATTTAGCATACTCTACTAGTACTAAAAAGAAAATCTAGTAACAGATTTAATAGACTAAAATTAGCTTTATATATAATATTAAGATTAATAAGGTTTTAAGAATATTAAAGCAGATATATTTAGCTAAAAAGCTAGATAAACTAAAAATATAATTAGAGAGTGAAAATATTATTTTATTTTAAAAATTTTAGATAGGTTTAAGTCTTTACTAAAAAAAAACTAATATAGAAAAAAGCTTAAAAAGCTTAAAAGCAGCAGCTAGACAAGTATAGAAAAGCTATTAACTTTAATATTAATAATATAATCTAAGTTTTTACTAAAAATTAAAAGATAGACTAACTAAATAAAAAGCTTAACTATTAAATAGCAGATCTATTCTATATTATTAAAAAGATAAATATTATCTATAAGCTTAATTTATTTAAGTTAGTCTGTATACACTATATTCTTATTAAATTAGCTGTAAAAAACTGTAACAGACTTTTTATTAGAGCAGATTGCTAACATCTTACTACTAATAGAGATTAATAATAAAGAGAAATAAAAGGTTAAAAACATTCTAACATTCTAGCTGTGTTACAGAACTCTAATACTAGACTAAATAAATTAGTTAAACTTATAATAATAACTCTATATAGTACTCTGCAGGCAACTCCAAAAGCTCTCTATCTACTGCAGATATTTCATAAATATTATTCTGACACCTCTGAACCTCTAAAACAGTTAAATAATTAGCTAAAATGTTAGAAGAGAACTGTAGAAATAATAATAAACCACTTAAACAGACTTAACACATCTGATAGCAGGCATTTTATTGAAGAGAGAGAGATAATGTAATAGCACAGTATAAACTGACTGATAGAACTAAGTTAGTTAAGTAGACAGTATAGTTCTGCTGCACTAATCTTATCTATATTTTAGAACGTTTACTATGCCTATAATTCTTCTTTCTTTTCTTATACTTTAGATCTTATAGAACTAGCTACTATAGTTAATACATTAATTGCCATACCTGAAAACTGTTACAGAAATAATAAATAAATCTATTATAAAGTCTATTTTATTAACATATTCGGCAACCGAGCAGCAGAGGCAACCAAGTGGTGGATTTCCAACCCCACTTATTAACCTGCAATATTCTGATGATGAAAATAATAACAGTTTAATCTAAAAACTATTAAATATGCTATTAAAATACTAGTAATATCTATCAACTTTCAATCTATCTATTTGGATATTGATTTATTCTGTATCCTGGCTGATTACAGCTACTGCAGTGAGGACTTGTATATTTCCTTACTGGCTTCTTAGGAGGATTCTTAGTGACATAATTGCTACTACTAGCCCCATTCATGGGCTGCTGAGTGTCAGATATAGTAGATTCTTTGATATACCCCTTAGGAAGCCTCTTCTTTGCTTACAGATACTTATTTTTAATCTATAGATCTCTAATCTTGTAAGCCTGTAGCTTGTGCTCATATATCAATATTTCACAATCTTTTATTAGATGGTTAAAAGCTTCTAGTATAGGACTAGATGGACTCTGCAATCACTGTGATATTTGCCTCTTGAATAATATAGATTAATGATCTAGCTTCTTAATATTCTTAGAAGTTGCAGATATTCAATTGGTTAATAAATTTGAATTTGAATAAGATGATCCTGGGTGAGTTTGTGTCATTAGAGGTAGATCATTAAGGACCCTAATAGGATTGAATGGCACCAGTCCACTAGCCCTGAATCCTAACTGGATATTCTTTTCAGTTATGCTCTTGATGCATATTCAAGGGTAGATTGTAAGGAAATCTGCCTTATTAATATGCTGAATTCCTAATGCAGCCAATCTTGATATCTCAGCTCTATATGATTGCTTTAATGGTGAGAAACAACCAATATCAAGAGGTTAATATCAGTAAGACAAATACAGAGATATATAAATAGAAATAATCTGATGCTGTATATAGAATTGATTGAATTCTACAGTAAGGTGACTGCCATATCTATCAAGGACTAGTAGTCAATATCCACTGACTATAGAAGTATTTGGATAAAAGATTTCTTGAAGCCATTTAAGCTCTAATATGTTATTTGACCAACCATTTGATGATTTCTTGATTATCCAGCCCTTAGGAGTGAGTTCTTTCCACTATTTCTATTCTAATATATCTTTAAAAATTATTATAGAAGGTAGTAGATGCCTATTAGATTATACAGCTTCAATAACTGTTATCTATTCACAATTTCCTGGCTGTAAACAATATCCATTACTGATTTCATATCTAAGGACTACCTTTGATGAGGAACCAACTCCCATCTGGAAGCCAGTCTTATCAAAATTATAGATATCTTCCTTAGGAATACTATATAGACTGATCATCTTCTGGACACTATTAAATTATTTACTAATAATTTTGGATTCTCACATTTTGCTTATTTATAGTCAAATTATCTGCAATATTATAATATTAATTCTGAATTTCTGCAAATATAGGAATGTGCAAATTTATCATCAATAGTTAGTAGATTTGATAATGTAGAATCATATATAACTAATAGTAAATTTATAAGCTAATTCACTTCAGAAAGGCTAAAAGATAATAAGTAATCAGATCAAGATATTATCTGATCAAATAATACCTTCTCTTCAATTTCAGTCAATCTTAGGCCATTCAGATAAGTATCTGCACACAATTTCCTTCTATTAAGCTGGTAGAGCAGTGTACAGGCAGATATATTAAATAGAATTGCTATATATATACAACTGCTGATTTTTTTCTCTTTTAATATCTTGACTGCTAGGTCCATCCTTCCTTCTTTATTCAAGTGTGAATATGGGCCAATTCCCACCATTTTAGGTGTTGATTAATGATTTTTAAGGAGAGGGTGTTCAGACACAAAGATGTGTTAGGTGATCCACCACTCAGTTGCCTCCGCTGCTCGGTTGCCAAATACATTAAAATTATAGATATTATTATTAATAATACTATATATAGTTAAATAGTACTTTATAGTTCCTTAAATTATTTATAGATAAGCTTAAATTATTGTATTTAGCACACTAATAATTATATTATTGTAAATACTGTGATTTAAACTTCTTATAGTGCTTAGTAAAGTTAGTGGCTTAATCCTTGCTAATATAGTATTATTATTCTGCTAAATAACACTCTAATGTAATTAACTACTAAGTAATAAATACTACTAAGTGATAAATTTTTGCCACACCCACTATAATTTTAAGGCATTTTAACTATTAATACAATTAAATTAGACTATCTAGTAATTAAATATATAGCTATTTATTAGAACAATTTTTTATAATATATTTAATAGTTCTACAGCTACTACAGCATTATAAAGCTTACTATTAAAATAATATAATTAACTACTCTGAGCAACAAATACTATTAAGTGATGAATTTTACTACTTTCTTTTTTCAATATATTATTTTATCACTACTACTATTAAAAATGCCTTTATTTTAAGAAAATCAAATTTAAATAGCTATTACAGCTTATAAAAACTAAAAAATCAAAAATTTATTAAACACTAAGCTGTGTATAAATTATAATTAAAGAATTATATATTAGTATGTAAAGTAGATAAAATTAAAAGTTATAATATCATAGTTTTAAACTATATATACAGCTATTCAGAAAAATAGTATATATAAAGATAATATCTAAAATTTTAATAAAACTAGCTTTATAATAGAGCTCTGCTTGATCTTTAAAATTATTACTATAGTAGAACACTGTAAAAGGCCTTATATAGTTATTTAAAGAAACTATAAATAAATTATAATTATTAAGACTATAAGCTTAATGTAGTCAACTACTGAGCAGGCCACACCACTAAATAAGCCACTCAACCACTACTAAATATTTCAAATTGTAGACTATTAACACAGCAAATATTAAAGCTATATACACTATATATTAATTGCTTAGCAGCTAGAGCATTGCACTCTAGTGTAATCTACTATATTATATATGCTATATGTTAGTGGTGCCTGCTTTTATAGCTGTAGATCTGACTGCAAAAACCACCTCTTTCTGACTTTAATCAGCTTTTTAAGCATATTGTAGTTCTTTTGTATCTATTAGAATATCTTCAGTAGCTATATAGAATCTAGAGACATTTCTCTTTCTTTTTCAGTGCTAATTGGCAGTTTATAACTTTTTGTTTTTCTGTGCTAGAAGAACTGTATTATGTATTACAATTTGAGTTCTTGACTAGTTGATTAAGAGCTTGATTTTCAGAACTTGATAGACTTTAAAAATAGTATTTTAATAGATGCTTAAGAGTCTGAGTCTGAAGCTCTAATTTCTTAATATTATAAAATATTTTAGAGATTCAGAATGCTGATTAATTACTATAAGATATAGTAGGTGGTGTAGATATCTTTATCTAAATATAAAGTTGTGAAAACACTTAATCTAGCTAATATAGAACTAAGCCAGTAGCTGCAAATCCACTACAGATATTAAACATAGATAGGGCTTCTGTTTGCACAGATTAATATATAATTAGAAAGTTTTATTAATATAATTAATGTTAAAATATATGCTTTTTTTAACTCTTTGTCTATATGCCTTTTTTAAAGGTGTAAAGCAGCCAACATTAAGTAGTTAAAGAAGATATAAAAAATAGAATAGTATATATAATAGAATAATTATATTCTGAGTATTGAACTAATTAAATTTAGATATAATAGTGTCTATAGTTATTAAGAATTAATATTTAATATTTTCTAATTATATAAGTATAGATATGCTTATAGAATATCTCTTTAATCTAAAGTAAGCTAAATTAATTATTTATCTAGCTATTTTTACTAACTTTAATAATTCAGTCAGATAGTATATCTCTATACTATAAAGCTTGATGCATCTTTTCTATAAATATAATTATGGGAGGTAAGGCCTATTCAGATAAATTAATTAATTTAATAAGTTACTTATTTACAATTTCCAGACTGTATAGATCTGGCACAGCTAAATTAATTTAAGCTAGTAATAATTTTAGTAGTTAATATTATATTTATTTAAAGACCAGATCTTATTAAAGTTATAGATATCTTGATTAACTACACTATATTGTTAAATAAACTATATTGTTAAATAATATTTTGCATATATTGAAACTATTTATAGATAATCTTTAAATCTTTATATTAAGTTTGTTGATAATTATATTTATAATTATAATTTAATTAAAGTTTTTTATAACATTTAATAAATTATTATACTCAGGTTCTGCCAATAGTAGTTAGTATAGATGCTAATTTTAATTACTTAGCTAGTAGTAGATTAGCTATTTTCTATACAGTATCAGTATAAGATAACATACTATATTTATCTATAAATAATATTTATTCTATAAGTAGATTCTTTAATAGATATGTTTTTAGCAATTTAGTGCTGAATTTGCACATAAAGCACAGCTATAAAAATAGGCAGTTAAGATAGATTTTAACACATTATATTCTTTAGCAGCAGCTCTAATACTAGAAAATTAACTATTTTAATAGACTTTAATTTCCAGAAGAAATCTGCCTTTTTTAGAGCTATTTTGATCACTTTGCAGTGCTATATCTTAGTTTAAATTTGTTAAGTATATTGTGTTATGTGTTAAGTGACCCATTTAGTAGTGTAGCCCACTTAGTTAATTATATTAAAGAGAATTTATATACTATAAATATTTTAAGAGCAGCATTTTAATGGACTACTTGATATTAAAAATCTACATTTTCTAAAGACTGATAAATTACTAGTAAGAATAGCTAGATAATAGATAAAATAGACTTTTACTAATTAAAAAAAAGTATTTAAATTATATTCTAAATGCTATATAATTAGTTACTTATTTTTAATAACTATAATAGCTATTTAACTATAGAGTTTAATATTTTCTATAAGAAGAATATAATTATCTATCTTTATATATCTATATATGCCTCTTATCTTCTGCAACTACTTAATATTAATATTTTTGGCCTACTTAAGTGTGCATACAGAAAACTGCGTAAAAATAGAATAATTGCTAACAATAACTATATTAATAAGAAAAACTTTCTATCTTTATATTTATCTGCTTATGCAAAAATATTTACTCTAGATAATATATATAAAGGCTTTACAGAAGCTATACTTAAGCCATTTAATAAAAAGTAGATTTTTATAAAGATTATTTTTTAGTTTTATATACTAATATTATCAGCTTTAGTTAAAGATTTAATCTTCTCTACTTTTTAAATTTCTTAAAATTCTTACTAGCTAGATTATAAGATTTATAGTTTGTAAAAAAGTCTTAATATAAGAAAATAAAAGCTTTTTAGCAGTCTAATATCTTATATTTATTTAAAAAACTATAAATGAAATTAAAGAAAATATACTATTCTAGACAATAATATTTTTTTATCTATATAAGGCCAAAATTATATTCAGCAGCTTAATATATAGCTTAATAGGCAGCTTAATAAGTCTATATTTATATCTTAATAGCAAGCTTTACAACACTTAAAACTAAATATATTATAAGATTCTACTGCAGTTATCAAAGTTAACTAAATCTATTTATTAAATACTGTTCTAAATTATATATAAGATATAATTAAAGAATTAAACACTAGCAAAGTAGAAGAATCTAAATTTATAAAATATGATTTAAAACTATAGCTATTCAGAAATATAGTATTTATAAAGATAATATCTAGAACTTTAAAAAAACTAGCTTTATAGGAAAATTCTATATAATATCTAAAATTATTACTGCAGTAGAATGTAGTAAAAGATCTTATATAATTATTTAAAGAAATTATAAATAAGTTATAATTATTAAATATATAAGCTTTAAGAGAGTTTCTATACTATTAGTAATTATTTTAAAGAAAAAAAGTAACAGACTGTTTAGTATTAAGAATCTGCAGTTTCTTAAGACTGGTTAATTGCAAAGAGTAAGAATAGCTGAATAATAAATATAATAGGCCTTTACTAGCTTAAAAATATATTTAAATTACACTTTAGGCAGAATTTAAATAGTATAAAAAGATTACTTATTTTTAATAGCTATTTTAGCTACTGGACTGCAGAATTTAATACTTTCTATAAAAAGAATATAATTGTCTATCTTTATATACTATCTTATACTTTTTATCTTCTACAGCTACTAAATATTGCAATATGTTTTTAGCCTTCTAAAATGTATATATAGAAAATTAATTAAAGAAATAATAATTACTGAAAACAACTATATTAATAAAGACTTTTTAATGTAATCAATCTTAAAAAAGCTGTACAGATAGTAATAAATATAAATCTTCTTTTTTAATAAGAAATTAAAATTCTACAGGCTGAGAATAAGCAAAAATAAGAAAAAAGTTAAGAAGGCATACTAATCTAGGTAATAATATTCTTTTATCTATAGAGAAAGATTAAAATTATATTTAGCAGCTTAATATATAGCTTAATAAATTGATTAATAAGCAGATTAATAAGTTTATATTTATATCTTACTAGTAAGCTTTACTATACTACAGTAGCTGTTAGACTATTAGATATATTAAAAGAAGTTATTCTAATAAATAGCTATATATTTAATTACTAGATAATCTGATTTAATTATATTTTATTGTTGAAAAACTTTAAAAATATAGTAAGTGCAGTAAAAATTTGTTACTCAGCTATAAATTATATTATCTAATCTAACTAGTTATAAATAACTAGTTACTTTAATATTCTTTAAAGTATTAATATACTTATTAAAATACTGAATTTATTTTAAGCCTCTCTTATTTATTGTCCAGCTATTTTTAAATATAGAAATTACTTAATCTTTTAGTAGAGAGCTATTAATATATCAGATTAAGAGGTGATATTTGCCTATAATAATAAATAATAGAATTATTTAGCCTTATAAATTAATATCTTAAATAACTATAATTTATTTACAATCTTCAGACTGTACTAATCTTGTATTTAAGTGTTAATTAGTACTTATAACTATTATTTCTATTAAAATAATTTTATTATAAACTCAGTCTTGTTAAAGTTGTAGATATCTAACTCTGTTATATTATATTTTATAATTATATTTTGTATAAGGAAAAACCAGCTGCAAATTAGCTCTGAATTTTTATATTAAGCTCTTTATAATTATATCTTCAGAAAAAATATATTTTAAGTTGTAATTAATATTTAATAAAATTTGAAGCCCAGCGCTTTCTAATATATTATATATTATAGTCTAGTTAATTAGCTATATTTTCTATATTATAAAGCTAAGAAGGGAATAAACACAAATTCAAGTTAAAAATATACTTAATAATTATTAATTCTTCTAAGCTAGTTAAATTCCATAAATTAGATATATAATTGTGTTGTAAAGCTTTTCTATTAAGTTAGCAACTTAGCATTGCATAACTGACTGAGTCAATCTTTATAGCAGCTCAGGCACTTAAAGCTAAATTATTTTTTATTGCTTGAATAGCTAAGATGATTTAGCTCTCTTTATTTAAAGATTCTATAATTGTTAGTAGAGAAAAATGTGATTAAATATAGAAAGTTGTGTAACTATAATTTAGTGTCTTACTTATCTATCTTACTTATTATATGTTATATTTATAATTTTTCTTTTTTCTTATACTAAATCTTTTTCTTTTTCTTATAATATTTAATATATTTTAACTAAGTTAGAATATCTATCTATATTACAGATTTAGAGCAGCTTATAAAGAATTAATACTATAATTTTAGCTATAAAGTAGAAATTTCTTTAGTTCTTTATTTTTATAAACTAGTTTCTGCAGCCTGTATTCTCTTAACTAGATTAGAGTTAGATTACTTTAATATTTTATAAGAGATAATCTTATATACAAGGCATATTAGTCTAGTTCTAACTGCTAATCAGACTAGACTAAATATTAGTTTAATATCTAGCTATATATTGTACTTACACTATTTTCAGCTTAGAATTATATTATAATGCTCTAAATTAGTAATAAGTATAGAGATATTTATCTGTTACTGCCTATCTACTACTAAATAAAAAATAACTTCTAATTTACTATTATATTTATAAATTTAGTAATTAGACTATAAAATTATTATTAAAGGCTAAAAAGTTTAGCTACTTCTATAATATAAAAAGTATTAATAAATATAAAGCTATTTACTCTAAAGTTAATTGATATAGTTAATTTAATACTAAATCTGTTCTTTATTATTATTATACTAAATATAGTAAGATATTTGCTCTTTAGTAGTTAGCTTAAATTTATTATTAATGGATTAACTTTATATTCTTTCTTTAAATAGAAGACTTTTTCTAGAGCTAAGCTTTTCTCTAACTGCAACTAAGTTTTTTAGTTATTTAACTTTTTAGTATTTTTAAGTTTATAAAAAGATAATTCTTAGTAAGATATCTCTTCTTCTTCTTGTAGTAGAAACACTTTTCTTTTTAAGCAGTTCTGGATGTTATTCACTCTCTAACTTTCTGCTAGCAGTAGCTGAGAAAATATTAGTTTAGATAGTTTTATTTTTAAAGTCTATTTAGACTAAGATAAAGAGGTTAGCTCTCTTATCTTTTATATATACTTTTTTATTATTAAAATGGCACAGAAGTAGCTAGTAGTATAGTTTTTAAAACTTCTATTTAAGTAATATTTTTAAGTAATGTAATTAACCTACAAGCTATGCACTCTCTTAAGTTGTTTGTCTTCTTTCTCTTAATGTGTTCTATACTAATTAACTGCTAATATGTCCACCAATTTAAATAAAAAAAGCTCTTATCAAGAAGTTAGCTATAAACTTATTGAAAAAAAGTTAAATTTCAAGTATTAAAGCTGCTATATGCATATATAATGTCTTTTGCTTAACTCTTTATAACTAGCTTTAAAAGTGTACTGTTTGACAAGTATCTTAATCTATAAATTAAAAATTAATTTCTACTAAAAAGAATACACTTATTTAATAAATTATCTCTATAGATTAATATAAGAAATAGCTTCTTAGTCTATTATAATATAGTAAATAGCTAATATTCTTCTTACTAAGTAAGAAACATTATCTACTTTATTAACTATTAGCAAGAACCAGATTTATAAGCTTCTTAAGCATTAATGTAATCCACCAACAAGTGAGCCTCACCAACAAGCGAGCAGTGGTCCGAGCTGCTGAGTGAGCCACCCCCCTATTCAACCACATCATCTACTACTATATCAAATTCCATCAAATATGCCACCAAAGTCTGCTGAATTAAAGGCACAAATAGAAGGCTGTATGCGGCTTGCAATTAAAGCAGTTAAAGAGGGTCAAATCTCTTTGGCAAAAGCAGCAGCTGACATCTATAATGTCCCATATTCTACCCTAAAACACCGCATTTGGGGGCGTACAGCTTGCCTTGATACCTTAGCAAATAAGCAAAGGCTTACCAAGCTGGAGGAATCTTCACTAAAGCAATGGATTCTTGATATGGATGAGCAAGGCCTGCCACCATCTTATAATATGGTGTGCAAAATGGCAACTATATTGCTATATATCAATTGGTCCAAATTGGGTGACCCAGTTTATCAAGCAGCATAGTGATCTTGCCTCTAAATATAATTGCAAGTATGACTATCAATGGGCACAATGTGAGGAACCAGAGATTGTCAGAAATTGGTTCAATCTTGTTCAGAATACCATAGCAAAATATGGTATTCTTGAACAAGATATCTACAATTGTGATGAAACAGGCTTTCAAATGAGTGTGGCATCAACAGCTAAAGTTATTACTGGATCTCATCATGCCACAAGCTGTGTATGAGCTATACAGCCTGGGAATTGCAAATGGGTGACAGCCATTGAATCAATCAATGCTATGGGCTGGGCCTTACCCCCTTTGATTATCTTCACTGGCAAGGTTCACCAATCTCCATGGTATCAGGATCTGCCTCAGGACTGGACAATAGGCCTAAGTGAGAATGGATGGACCAATGATGAGCTGGGATTGCTTTGGCTAAAAGAGGTCTTTGAAAAGCATACAGTTCGGCAGACTATAGGGAAATATCACCTTCTTATTCTGGATGGCCATGGCAGCCATGCCACAGCAGATTTTAACTTCTTCTGCAAGAATTATGAAATTATTCCTCTCTATATGTCACTATATTCTTCCCATCACCTGCAACCTCTTGATGTCTCTTGCTTTGCTCCTCTAAAGAAGGCCTATGGGCAGGGAGTTCAGAAAAGCATACAGCTTGGCATTAATTATATTGACAAGCAAGGCTTCTTATCACTATATTAATCTTTGTGAAAAGCACTTTCAGAAGCCAATATAAAGAGTGGATTTGCAGCAACAGGCCTAGTGCCATTCAATCCACAGCATGCGCTGGATATGCTTGATATTCAGGCTAAAGAGATTACACCACCTTCTTCTTCTTATGGGCTCTGGACTGCAAAGACTTCTCATTCTACTGCAGAGGTGCAAAAGCAGATGCAACTTATCAAGAGGCTTATTGGCTGGCATTCTCAAAGCCCCCCTAATCAAGCAATTGGGCAGCTGGCAAAGGAATGCAAATCTACTATGCATGAAGTTCTCATGCTTCAGCAGCAGACGAAAGAGCTTCAAGCCTCCAATAAGCATCAAAGGTGAAAGAGAGAAGCCCCTAGATCCTTTATTGCTTCAGGGGGGATCCTAACAGGTGCTCAAGGCCAGCAGCTTATTCAAGAAGCTGATCAAGCAGTAGAGGTGCAGAAGCCAAAAAAGTATGCACTGCTGCAGTGCAGTAACTGCCAAAAGATTGGACATATTAGGACTGGATGCCCTAGTAAATAACTTCAGATTTCATATATATAGGTGCTTTTTTTATAGAATTTTTAATATAATATAGGTGTTGCAGCATTCAGGGCAGATATTTGGGGGCGGCTTGCTCGGAGCCACTTGCTTGTTGGTGGATTACATTAATGTAATTAATTATTAAGTAGAATTACTAAGTGGTGCAATCAACACTATTATAAATAACACTTGATTATTTAACCATACTACTCTAATTTAAAGCTACTTATTATCTAGCAGAGCAGCTGACTAATATAATCTTAAATATTACAGTTGCTGCACTGCAGTAGTGCATATTTTCTAGATTGCTTATTATCTTTCTCTACTCTCTCTGACTGCATCTGAGCAGTATGCTGAGTAAGCTGCTAGCCTTCTTCAGCTATTAAAATGCCTCTAGTAGCAATATAAGATCTGACTATATTTAAAAATTAAAGTTATTTAACTATCCACTATGCCACTAAAACTGCATAAAAATTTAAGAGAATTAATTAAATAGAAGAGAAAAATTCTACTTGCAATATATGCTTTAAAAAAGGGAAATTGACAATATTTATTAAGCTGAGCTTATTTTTAATATGCCCTATATAACTCTATAAAACTAATTTTATAGCTATACTATATATACAGAATAATATATTAATAGCTATAAACTATTAATTACAGATAAAAAAGTACTTATACAGTAAATACTCTATAAATTAATATAGAGCAGCTTCTTAGCCATTATATATATAAAATATGACTAATCTTTTTCTATCAGAATGTAGCTATATAGCTACTCAACAAGTAGAAAAGAACTAAATATATAGATTTATTAAATACAATAATAAGCTTAAAATTAGATTTGCATAGACTTAATTATTAGTATGCTATAAAAATCTAAAGATTATATATAAATAGTTTTAATTATATACAATATATAATTATAGAATATAGAATTCTGCAGAAAAATACTTTATAATAGATCTAGTTACTACTATTAAAGTTATTGCAGAAATATATGCTAATAATTATAGATTAAAGACTATTAAAGAGAAAATACTTATTCAGTAATTACTAAAGGCAGATAAACAAGATTTTCTAATTCAGCCAGAATTTCTATATATAATAATATAAATACTACTCTATAAGTATCTATAGAGTTCTACTGCAGTTATTAGTATTAACTAAGTTTATAAATTTATTAAATGTTATTTTAAGCTATATATAAAATATAATTAAAGAATTATATATTAGTGTGCAAAGCAGAAGAATTTAAAAATTATAATATTATAATCTTAAATTATATATATAGTTATTCAGAAATATAGTATATATAAAGATAATATTTAGAATTTTAATAAAACTAGCTTTATAATAGAGCTTTAATCTTTAAAATTATTATATAGTAGAATATAGTAAAAACTCTTATATAGTTATTTAGAGAAACTATAAATAAATTATAATTATTAAAACTATAAGCTTAAAGAGAATTTATATACTATTAGTAATTATCTTAAAATCAGCATTTTAACAAACTGCTTAGTATTAAAAATCTGCAACTTTTAAAGACTGATAAATTGTAACTGGTAAGAATAGGTAAATAATACATAAAATAGATCTTTACTAATTAAGAGATATTTAAACTATATCTTAAATACTATATAACTAGTGTAAAGCAGTTGCTTATTCTTAATAGCTATAAACTATTTGACTATAGAGTTTAATACTTTCTATAAAAAGAATATAATTATCTATCTTTGCATATCTGTACATGCCTTTTATCTTCTGCAACTACTTAATATTGGTTTTTGGCCCACTTAAATGCATATACAGAAAACTGCTTAAAAATAGAATAATTGCTGGCAACAACTATGTTAATAAGGAAGACTATTTTTATATTTATCTGCTTGTGTGAAAGTGTTTACTCCAGATAATATATATATAAAGGCTTTGCAGAAGCTGGACTTAAGCCACTTAATAAAGAGCAGGTTCTTGCAAAGATTACCTTTCAGCTTTATACATCAACACTACTAGCTTTAAAGGCTTAGTCTTCTCTGCTTTTTAAACTTCTTGGAATTCTTGCCAGCTGAATTACAAGGTTTATAGCTCGCAAAAAAGGCTTAATATAAGAAAGTAAAAGCTTTTGGCAGTCTAATATCTTATATTTATTATTCTAAAAAGGCTGTACAGATAGTAATAAATATAAATCTTTTTTAAGATAAAATTAGAACTCTATAAGCTGAGACTAAGCAGAAAATTAGAAAAAAGATAAGAAAATATACTATTCTAGATAATAATACTCTTTTATCTGTATAAAAAGGCTAAAATCATATTCAGCAGCTTAATATATAGCCCAATAAGCAGTTTAATAAGTCTAATATAAGCAGACAACAAGCAGTTCAGAGCAATAAGCAGTCTGAAGCTTCAAACTCATATACTGCATTTTAACAACCTCTCTATATCAGCTTTTTTGGCTATAGTGGTACTAAATAATAATATTTCAAAGAAAGGGTGCATTCAATTAGCTCTTAATGCTTATAAAAAGAGCCTTCTTTTTAAGTCAATTTCTAAAGCAGTCTCAGCATATAATGTCTCTCCAACAAAATTAAAGAGATATGCTAAAGGAATCTCTTCTTGTAAAGATTTAATTGCAAATAATTGCAAATTAACAGATACTGAAGAATCTACACTTTTAGCATAGATTCTAGATCTAGATTAATATAGCCTACTTCTTCAATTATTAACAGTACACTATTTAGTGCAGTTATTACTTTCTGCATAGTTATCTTCACCTAAAGCAACTATTAGTGAGAAATGGGTCAACTGCTATATTAAGTGCTACACAGAACTTTGCTTTAAATACAGCTAAAAATATAATTATTAACAAGCTAAATATGAAGATAGAGCTTATTAGAGGGTGATTTAAGTAGTTTTATAATACTATTTAAAAGCATAGAATTCTTAAATAAGATATCTATAATATAGATAAAACTGGCTTTCAAATAGAGTTTTAACAGCTAAAATTATCTATAGATTAGAAATATATAATAGCTATATAAAAGCTATACAATCTGGGAATTGTGAATAAGTGACTGCAATTATTATAGTAAATATAGCTGGATAGATTCTATTTTTACAGATTATTCTTGCAGCAAAGAATTACCAATCTTAGTAATATAAAGCTGTTCCAAGCAATTACTAAGTTAGTGTTAACAATAATAGCTGAACAAATAATGTATTAGGCCTTCACTAGCTTTAAAAGATATTTAAAAAGTATACAGCATCTTATACTGTTGGCAGATATTATCTTCTAATTCTGAATAGTTATAGCAGTTATGCTACTGCAGAATTTAATAGATTCTGTATAGAAAGAAAGATTATTTCTTTATATATGCTATTACATTCTTTATATCTACTTTAACTATTAGATATAAGCTGCTTTTCACCATTAAAATGTCTATATAATCAGAAGATTGCAGAGATAATAAAGAATAAGATCTATGCCAT
The DNA here is from genome assembly GCF_041956765.1 of Thermoascus crustaceus. Taxonomy (NCBI): domain Eukaryota; kingdom Fungi; phylum Ascomycota; class Eurotiomycetes; order Eurotiales; family Thermoascaceae; genus Thermoascus; species Thermoascus crustaceus. Next base: position 2,752,420 of record NW_027192527.1, on the reverse strand, counting down.
TAGTGAGAAAGATTTTCTATCTATCTACTCTACAGTCCATTGACAGGCTTTATCAGCATTAAATATTCAAAGCAGATTTGCTGCAGCTGGCTTAATTCTACTCTTATCTAATAGAGTGCTTTCAAAGCTTTATATTAAGCTGAAAACCTCAACACCACCATCAACAGAATATAGCAATCAGTCTTTTAATCCAGGAAAGATATCAGCTAATATGTATCAACTGGATCAGCAAAAGAAGCAAATTCAACATCTCTGGAATTAAAAAAATCAAATATCTCTTGTCAATAGTGAATCAGGCAGTGGATAAAATAATTAAAAGTGCAGATATTACAATATAGAATATTATTCTATTATAATAAGAAGTTAATTAGCTTTATATCTCAAATCAACATCAAAAAAAGAAGAAAGAGACAGCAAGACACTTTATTCAAACTGATAGAAGTTTGATAGGCATAGAAGGACAGCAACTTAATAAGAAGCAGAATTAACAGAAAATATAGGCATTATTATCTAGGCTGCTATATGGAGACTTAAAATATAGTAATTGTAATAAAACTAATTATAATTAGCTTAAATGCTCTAATATATAGATCTTTCAATATATAGTTAAATAAATCTAATTTTGTTGCAATTAAAGCTTTAATATCTAGTGTATTAGTAGATATAATTTTTCTTTAAGAGGCCAGACTGCTTATTATTCTGGACTGCTTGTTGTCCACTTATATTATATTTATATTTTAATAGCAAGCTCTATAACACTGCAGTAGCTGTAGAACTATTAAATATACTATAAGAAATTATTCTAATAAAATAGCTATATATTTAACTACCAGATAGTCTAATTTAATTGTATTAGTAGTTGAAAAGCTTTAAAATTATAGTGAGTGCAGCAAAAATTTATTGCTTAATAGTATTTATCACTTAGTAGTTGATTATATTAGTTAATGTAATTGCTAGCTGAGCAGGCCATCTGAGTAGACTATCTTTTCACACCACAAATTCTATATAGAATTTAATGCTTAATTATCTCTCTAGAATAGTAATTATTTATAAAAATTATAAAATTAAGTAATTATAGCACTGAGTTCTTTTATACTTAATAGTATTACAGTTACTATACTTTAGTAGTGTATGCATAAAAGGCACAGAAGCTGTCTTTATAGCTAAAGTGGCTATACTCTTTAATATCTGATTTTAATCTGGAATTTAACTTTATATAAGATTCTGTGCTTTCTAACTTAAAAGGCCTTTATAAGATAGCTAATTAGTTAATTATATATGCTTCTGCCTCTGCTTCTTATTTGCAGTCTGTAAATTATAATTTTTCTTTGTAAGAAGTATAGAACTATTTATAGCTAATTAGCAGCACTAATTTAATATTATATTAGTAGAGCTTAGAGAGCTCTGTATACATTACTTTAAAAGTTTTTTAATTGTAGTTGTTTAATACTATAATTTAATAATATTATGAGATATCTCTAACACTTAATTAGCTTTAGCACAGCTTTCAGATAGTATAAAGATTTTAAACTATATATTAAGCTGTAAGATAACTTATTCTAAATTAAATAGCACTAATCTAGTTACTATAAAGCTATTTTTAATATTTTTAAGTTTAAAGACTTCTGTATAAGCTTTAAAGTATACTATTAAGAAAATCTACTTTATTAATATAATTAATTTTAAGCTATATACTCTCTTCCACTAAGCTACTATATATATACTTTAGAACTGCAAAGCAGCTGATATTAAAAGACTGCAGAAGGTAAGAAGAATAAGACAGCATACAGACTAATATAATATTATTCTATATATAGCTTCTATACCTATTAAAAACTAATATCTAGTATTTTCTCTTTGTACAAGCCTTTGTATGCAGAATAAAGAGATTTTAAAGTTATAATATGCTAATATTATCTGTAGTCTATTTATTAGAACTAATCTTAATTCTCCAGTCACATAATATAGTCTTATTCTTATACCAAGCCTGCAGATAAGTCTTTGCTTTGAATATAATATATAGTGGCAGTGCCCAGCCTATTAAATTAACTAATTTAATAACTAAGATTTATTTCTAATTTTCAGACTGTATAAGAGCTGGATAACTAGAAGTCTCTGCTCTAGTAACTACTACTAAGCTGTATTCTCCACCAAGCTGTGCGCCTAATGTGACCACATTAAATATATAAAATTTAAACCTATTTTATTTAAAAAAATCTCTATATATAAAGAAATTAGAAGAAATTGCAGTTAGCTAATTTATCTTATACTATATAATATTGCATTTACTGCATCTTAGTAGTGCTTATATATATAGTGAAAAGACTTAAGCAGCTATCTTTAAGATAGATACAGTAGAAGCTTCAGAAGTCTAATTTCTACTATAAAATCTCTTACTTTCTAATCTAAAAAGCTTTCTTTATAAGTTATCTGCTTATTAGATTGTTAGTGCTTCTGCTTCTGTCTCTTATTTATAATATATAGATTCTGGTTTTTCTTTACAAAATAACTGCACTATTTATAGTAATTTAATATCTTTTAATAAGCTAATTTAGAGTTATGACATAATCTAATACTAAGCTGTGTTCTCCACCAAGCTGTGTGCTCAAGATGACTGCATTAAGATTTATCATTTAATGCTATTTAAACTGCCACTATGCCACTAGAACAGCATAAAAAGTTAAAGAATTTAATTAAACAAGAAGAGAGAATCTTATTAGCTATATCAGCTATTTAAAAGAATTAAGTTAGTAATTCTGCTAAAGCAGTATATATTTTTAATATTTTATAGTTAATACTATATAATAGAATTAATATTAGTAAGAATTAATATAAAAATTATATTAATAAGTATAAGCTTTTAATTACTAAGAAGAATTTAATTATATGATAAATATTATTTATAAATAAGTGTAGAGTACTTTCTCAGCCAGCAGCTATATAAAATATAGCTAATATTCTTATTATTTAATATAATTTAAGGCATCTTCACAGCAGATTAAAAGAAATTAAATTTATAATTTATTAAGCACTAGAAGCTTAAAATCCAATTTATATAAAAATATAACTATTAGTAAGCTAAATATAAGAATCTAAAAATTATTTAAAAATAATTTTATCTTATATAGTATACTATTATAAAGGAGTATTTTATAGCAAGATATTTATAATTTTAATAAAATTAACTTTATAATAAGTTTAATAGCTACTATTAAAATAATAATTAGAGCTAAAATATATAGTTATCTATCTCTTTTATAGTTTAAAAATTGTAAATAACAATAATTAAAACTATTAATACTATAAAATAGGCTTTATTTTTTTTAAAAAAAAAAACTTAATTTTACAAATTAAGTCTACTATCTAATTAAATAATTAAGAAAAGTTCTAATATATAAATTACTAATAATTAAAAATTTATAACTTTAAAAATCTTTATTCTATTTATAACTATATATATAAAAGATATTAAATATTAATTATAGATAACTATAAAGTTATCTAACTATAGTTTAATTAAATCTATATAGAGAATAATATTATTCTAATTTATATATTATTATATTCTTTATATCTTCTATAGCTATTAAATATTAGCTATTTTGCTATTTTAAAATAAATATATAACTATAGTTAAGAATAAAATGTATTTTAGTATTAACTATATTAATAAGCTTAATTTTTTTGTAGCCTATTTATATACTTATACAGAGATATATAAATTAAAGAATATTATTAATAATTTTATAATAACTAAATTAGTTTAATTCTAATTAAATTTTTATAAAATTTTATATTTAGCTTAAAACTTCTATACTATTTAATAGTTAATTAAATAATATTTAAACTCTCTAAAGTACCAGAAATATCTTATAATCTTGCTAAATTAAAGTTTTAGATAACTATAATTAAGATCTTTTTAAAGCAATATATATAGAGTTCTTTACATCTAATAAATATAGCTTTAAATTAGCTTATTAAAAGATATTAAATTGCTATAAATAGCATAATTATTTTTATAAAGAAAAATCAGAATCTATATACTGTAAATAAAAGACAGAAGCAAAAGTACTAGCAATCTAATAAATAAATAGCTTATAAAAAAGCTCCTTAATTCAGAAAGTAAAAAATCTTATAAAAGCTAGAAATTAGGCTTCTGAAGCTTCTACTATATTTACTCTGAAAATAGCTGCTTAAGCCTCTTTATTATATATATAAATACTACTAAGATGTTGTAAGTACAATATTATAGAGTATAAGATAAATTAATATTCTAGTTATAATTTCTTCTAATTTCTTTTATATATAAAACAGTTTTAGTTGAATAAAATAGGTTCAAATTTTATATATTTAATGTAGTTGTGTTGAGCACACAGCTTAGTAGAGAACATAGCTTAGTAGTAAATTATATTATCTATTAGACTTAAAGAACTCTATATATATTGCTTTAAAAGAGGCCTATTATAGCTGGAAAACTCTATATAGACATTAAACTTAATAATAATAATAATAATATTGCTTTAGTAGAGTCAATTATACTGGCTTATTATTATCTGAGTGATTATCCAGTTCTTCTCCATTATCCCAGCATCTCAGCCACTTCTTTAGGAGTTGCAGTGGCCTGGCAGGTCTGGATATCAATTGTGGAAGCTGTGCAGTTGGTGGAGAGATTCTTTGAAGTTCTCTGCTGGATACCAAGCTGGATTATTATTATAGCCCACCCATTTAATCTTGTATTGAAGCTTCCTCTGGCAAAGATGTGCTGCTAGAATCTCCTCCACTTCCCATTCCTGCTCCCCATTGACCTTAATGGGGGGAGGGGGGTCCTAAATCTGGCCTGGAAGGGGGTTTGTAGCCTTCTGCAACTTATTCAGGAAGGATACTGGGTGTATATAGATGGAATCAGAGAGGTCAAGCCAGTAAGCATTGCCAACTTTCTTAATAATACAGTATGGCCCTGCCATTTGGAAGTCAAGCTTCTGGCTCAGTCAATCTATTCTTCAGTTCTTTATTAATACTCACACTGAATCTCTCACTTTAAAGTCTGCAGTTCTTTTATGCTGATCTGCCTGTTGCTGTTAGAAGTTCTGGACCCTTTCCATCAGTTTTCTAGCAAAGTTTTAAGTGGCCTCTAGCCTCTTGACCCATCTATATATATCTGTTTGGTTCAGCTGTTTCATAGCAGATTGATCTGCTGGCTGGGGGTGCTGTCAGTTAAAGAAGGTCTGAGGAATGACACTACAATCTAATAAGAAGGGGGAAACCCCTGTTAACTTATAGGGCAGAACTGCTGCTGCAAAATTCAAAATTGAAAGTTATTCAGACCAGTTATTCTGATAGTAATTAATAAAGAGGTGGAGGCGCTGTGCAATATGCTGATTAATAATTTCAGTCTGCCTATTAGTCTAGAGGTGGTTAGCAGTTAACAGTTTTAATTTGATGTCTAGAATCTGACAGAATTCATTCTAAAAGTCTGAAATAAATTGAGGGCTGCAGTCTGAGATAATAGTGTCTAGAGGTTCTATCCACTAATAGACATATAGAATAAAGAGCCTTACCATATTCTGTGCTGTAGTAGTCTTGTAGTATAGTATAAATATAGATTTCTTGCCTAGGCAATCTACCACTATAAAGGCAGCATTATAACTGTGCTTGTTCTTAGAAACTTTAGAAGTCTATTAATATATATCTTTAGAGCTGCTTAGAGATAGACAGTAGCTGCAGTAGTTCTAAGAGCTTATTATATAGATTCTGGATTCTTTAACATATATGGCAGTTGGCTACATACCAGTCAATATTCTAAGTTATGTTTGGCCAGTAATACCTCTCTGCAAGTAACTTTCTTATCTTATTTCTTTCTGGATAGGCAGTGGAAGCCTGTTAGTGTGTCTTATTAAGAAGCTCTGTCTGGAGGTTTTCTTCTTCAGATATAATCAGTTAATTCTGAATATATAGAAGTAGGCCTTCTTCTAAAGATTAGAGAGCCTGGCCTTTAGTAGCTGCAGCACAGAAGTTTGCCAGAGATTTATAGATTTGGTTAGCCTATAATAAGTAGTCTGCTAGATACAGTTCTTTCTATATTGATGCTAGTTCTGCCTGAGAGATTCCCATCTTCTGCATAATTTAGAGATTCAGCTATTTAGTCTTCAGAAGCTGCTGAGTCCAATACTTTTTTAGACTATTCTAGGCCTCTATTATTACTGGCTGCCTGAATAGAGTGTTAGCTAACAGGTTCTGCTTACTAAGTTGATACTAAATAAGAAAGTAGAATTGGGTTAGATACTCTGCCTATTTAGCTTGCTAAGAGGTTAATATCTTTATTATTATAAAGTACTTTAAAACTTGATAATTAGTTAAGATATTAAAAAGGTCTTTATTTTATAGACTCTTTAATTCTAATTGCTACTCTTTTAAAGTCTAAATAATAGCTAGAAGCTCTTTATTATAAATTGTATAGTTATATTCTGCAGATATTATTATTTTTAAAAAGTAAGCTATAGAATGCCACTGTTAGTCTCTATTAATATTTAACTGAAAAAGTACTTCTGCAACTACTCTATTAAAGATATCTATCTCTAGCTTTATAAGCTAATAGAGGCTGTAATAAATCAGTACTAGAGCAGATATAAGTTATCTCTTAAACTTTTTAAATACTTATAGATATTAGAAGTTAAAGTTAAAAAGCATATTCTTCTATATAAGATTAAATAAGAGTCTGACAATATAGCTATAGTCTTAAATAAATTACTGATAGAAGTTGTAGAAGTCTAGAAAAGACTGCACTCTCTTTAACTATAATTAGAGGCTTTCAGTCTCTAATTACTAATACTTTCTCAGAATTAATCTCTATTCTGTTAGTGCCCATAATAAAGCTAAGATATTTGGTCTGAGTGATATAGAACTTACATTTCTTAATATCAGTCTGCAATTCTGCTTCTCTTAGTCTATTCAGAATCTTAATAATATGCTTCTGATGCTTCAGTTTATTCTCTGAGTAGACTAGTATATTGTTAATAAACATTATTATAAACTGGTTCAGATAATTAAGAAAGAGATTGTTTATATAATGCTGAAAGATAGCAGCTGCTATCTATTAGTAAGTTTAAAAAATATTATTTTATACTTATAGATACTATAATAAATCTAAAAAAATGGTTAAATCTTCTGACTCTGAGTTTATCTGTATCTTGTAAAAAGCTTGCCAGATATTTAGCTTAATAAATATTTTTGCCTGGCTTAGGCATTCTAAAGTCTTATTAATTAATAGCAGAGAGTATTAGTTTTTTTTAATAATACTATTTAGCTTTCAGTAATTCATATAGAGATATAGACCTTTATTAGCCTTTCTAATATATAGTATAAGTAATGTAAAAGATGCTTTACTAGACTATAAAGCTTTTATTTAAATTTTTTATTAAGTATTTTTTAATAGCTTCTAATTCTTCTGCAGACTGCTTGTATAGAGAGCTATATTTTAAAGTATTTTTATCAGTTAGTTTTAATTTTGTAATTATATAGTAAGATAATAGCTTATTAAAAGCCTTTTTAAAAAAGATATCTCTTTATAGTCTATATTAGGCTGGCAGATTTAAATTAATTAAATTCTCTTTATTATTGTTGCTGCTTGCAGGGTTTGTCTTTTCTTTAATAATTTAATTAATCTTATAAAGACTTGTAAGAAAGATCTTACTTTTATACTGCTAAGCATTTTAGTAAAAATCTGCAGCTTTAATTAAAGCAATATTAATTCTAGATAGCTCTTTTAGAAGCTCTTTAAATAGTAGAGAATAGTGTTACTCTATAATAGAACTTCTGCTTTAAATTGTATAGTTTATCTTTACTATATTTAAATGTCCATTTATATTAAAACTATGCAGAGATTAATATTTAGATTTTAATATTAAGATTCTTCTTTAGAGAGTTGTCTTATTCTTTATTACTATTAGTCTATTTTAATAGTCTGCATTCTGCTGGTACTAGAGGTCCAATTTTAGTTGTTTTAGGATTGTTTAGGGCATAATATTCTCACAGACTAGGTAAATTCTATTAATCTTTAAGTGCTGGTTAGGCCAAACCAGGCATCTATTATATATATTTAGTTATATATTATGCTTCTTACACTACTTCTGTTCTAGTATTATATTATGCTAATCTAAATTAGTAATCAGTATAGATATATTAGCTTAGTAGCATCTATCTACTACTAAATATAGTATAATAGTGTGTGTAATTTATTCTTTAGTCTTGCCATTATAACTATAGATATAACAGTTAAGAGTTAAGAGAAACTAAAGTGTTAATAAATATAGATTTATTTACTTTAGAATTAATTAATACTTTAAGTATAATACTTAATCTATTTTTTAAAACTTAACTAAATACTGTAAAGTGTTCTCTATCTAATAGTCAGCTTAAATCTAATAAAAAAAGATTAATTTAATACTTATACTCTAGAAAGAAGACTTAGAGTTTCTCTTTTCTTTTTTAGTTGATTATTATGTTAGAAGATTCTTTAATTATTTTTAGCACTTTCTAGTCTATTACTACTAACTTTTTAATAAGACAGTTAGCAGCTCTATACTCTCTTCTCTTATAATAAAAGTAGTATTCTTTCTTTATAAGCTTATTCTTATATTTATTACTAGTAATCTTTCTTGTAGTACTTTAAAAATTTAAAATAATAAAAATTGTTCTATATTTTTAGAAGTTAACTAATTCTTAATAGTACTACTGTTAGAGTTCTTTAATTTTTACTCTATTATTTGCTGCAGACTGCTAGCAATCTATAAATAGTAGATTAAATATATTTTAAAAAAGACCATATTCTTAATTTAGTAAGTTACTGTTATCTTTTACAGCTTTCAGATTAATTAGTGAAATAGCTTCTTCTTGTATTTAGATTTAGAGATCTAAGTCTTATCTGCAAGATACAGAAACTTAGTTAAGAAGTTATAATAAGAGTTAATAATATTTATCTTTAACTAGCAGAACTGGAATTTTACATTATTAAGTTAATTTAAATTCTGAAAGATACTTTTAAGATGGGAGAATATCTTATCTGCAGTCTTGAAGTAGTTAATTATCTTTTTATAAATTTAGAATGCAAGATAGTTAGCAGCAGTACCTTCTATATAGTTCTGAATATATACTATATATATAACTTTATTTAAATAGTAGTTTTCATTTGCAAGTAATTTATTCTTTTTATTAAACTTTAGATTCTTTCTATTAGTCAGAATAGATAGGTCTAGCAACTTAATAGACTTGTAAAAGGCTTCTAGTGCAGAGGTCTTCTGAACTAAGCTGGCTTCTTATTATATAACTATCTAAATAATCTATTTCTTATAGTTCTTATATTTTGCTGCAAGCTGACTAATCTATTTATTCTTCTTAGCAATCTTCTTATTTATATTATTCTTTAGTGCTAAGCTTAAGTTCTAATCTTTTAACATTCTGCAGTTTATTATGATTATCAAGTACTCTATTAAAAGTGTGCAAAATAGCTTTATAAAGGGCCTTTCTGTCTTGTTTAACAAGCTTGTTGGATTACTTATAGATTATCTTCCATTCTTCTAAGAGTTCACTATCTTGGTTCTGGAAGTCTTGAAGAATTAAGATGTGGCATCTCTTTTCAGAGAGGCCTTTCTTAATAGCAGTTGACTTATGCATTATTCTGTTTAATTTAGTTTAAATTCAGGTTCTATAATAATTGAATTGAGAGATTGTCTTTAAAGTTAATATTCAGATTAAGTATGGTAAATATATAGGATATATAAAGAGGCTAAGTAATAACAGCCAGTCTGGTCTACACTCAGACTAAACAAATAGTTAAAGAAGGAAGAATGTAATGCTTTTAATTATGTGACAGCACTCAGTTATAGTATTATTAGCTAAAACTATAGTAGCTTGTTATATAGAATTAAAAGTATAAGAGAAAAAGAAAGGAAAGAATTTACAGGGCTTCATATAATATAATATATAGACAAGTAGAACTGGCAGTATTTTAGAGACTAAGAAATGCTTAACACTGCCTATCTTACTGTCTAGATGTCTGCCGCGCTGTCACAGCTATAGATAACATTAAAAGCTTATACTTATTAGTATAATAACTTTTATATTAATTCTTGCTGCTATTAATTATATTATATAATATTAATTATAGAATATTAAAAATATATACTACTTTAGCAGAACTACTAACTTAATTCTTTTAAATAGCTATATAGCTAATAAAATTCTCTCTTCTTATTTAATTAAATTCTTTAATTTTTATGCTGTTCTAGTGGCATAGTGGTGGTTTAAATAGCATTAAATAATAAATCTTAACAGTCACATTGGGTGCACAGCTCAGTAGAGAACACAGCTTAATAGTAAATTATATTAAGTTTTCTTCTTTTAGTAAGTCTTTTTATTATGCTGCACAATTATTATATTAAGTTTACTTGTTAAGCTAACTAAATTAAAAGATATAGATCTTTTGCAGATATCTCTTATATCTTTTATATTTGCAACAATTTTTCTTATATTATAGATTTAAAATTAAAAAAGTGTTCTTTCTGTACTTGTTATAGTTATTCTTATAAAAAATATTATTAGTGATACTGAATAGTCTAAGAGCATGCTAAGATAGATCTGAATGTAAAGATTAGAGTGGCAGAGGCTGATATTAAAAATGTTTTGCTAAATTTAAGAAATAATTTGCTTAAAAAATCTTAATTATTTACTGTTAAAAGAGTGTAGTTTAGAAATGCTTAATTATAATATATTTGTTTCTAAATAATTAGATAAGGAGAATCTCTTCTCTGCTAAGAATCTTACTAAATTAGAGTATTTAGCTATAAATACAAAGATTATTAGTTCTTAATTGCTTTATTATTGTCTAGCAATTTTATAACTTCTTGCAGTTTTTTTAACTTTATTGCTTAATTTTTGCTTTTAGTAAAATTAGTTAAGTTTCTGATAATTATTAAATTTCTAATAGGTTTCTATATATTTTTAGAGGTATTGTATTTCTTCTACTTAGTTAAATGGAGTATTTTTATATTTAACTTTCTTTAATTCAGAACTTTAACTTTGTATTTTCTATCTAATTCAATTTTAATGTATTGTTAGTCTAAAATTGTCCAATACTTTTTAAAAAGTAATATATAAAATACTAGATATAATATAATCTACAAGCAAGTAAGACACTCAATTAAGCAAAACAGCTAAATATAATTTTAACTAAGATTAAAAACTATAAGATCTTACTACTACATAATTAAATTAATGCAAAGGTTTTTAAATTATCTAGATTTACTAGAGCAGCTAGTTCTAATATAACCAATTTAATAACAGTTACTGCATTATAATAGCACATACTTTGAAAACTGATTTTATTAAGTCTATTATCTATATAGCTTCTTAAGCAAGTTGCTAACTTTCAGATTCTGTTAGAACACTTTTAGTAGCAATATAAGATCTAGAGGCTGAACACTTTCATTTTTACTTTTTATTTGCTGTACAAAGCTTCTTTACTTTCTGATCTAGAAGAACTTTATATATAGTAGATTTAGCTGCTTTTGCTAGCTGATAGATAGTCTTAGAGAACTTTAAAAATTTCAATTAATAAGCTGCTTAATAAGCTCTATCTGCTTTTGCATTTTAGCAGTAGTATAAGAGGTCTTTACAATCTATTTACTATTTGCAGGTTTATAAGTAGTAGTTAGAGAGGTGATATTCTTAATAGTAAGCTTATTCAGCATTCTTTAACAATTTAAAGAAACTAAACTTAGAAGCTTTAAATTTACTGCAGGTATTCTTAGATAATAAGATTTTTTATAAAATAAAGACATAAAAAGAGATAGTTTAATAATTCTTATAGAAAAGATTAAACTCTGCAGATTTATAGCTAGCATAGTTATTAAGAATTAGAAGCTAATATCTCTTTAGTATATATGCTGTAATATATTTTTAAAAGATCTTTTTTAGCTATAATAGCTTAAGCTTATTATTAGTTTATCTATTATTACTTAGACCAATCAGCTAATTATAAGATATATCTGATACTATTAAAATTAATAAACCTTGCCAGCAAAGATAATTATAGAATTATAGATAGTAGTCTATCTAGAAGTATTAATATATTTAATAATAGTTATCTATTTATAATTCTCTACCTATATAGCTTATACACAGCTTATTTAATAATAAGATATAGTGATAATCTTTACTATATAGACTATATCTATTTAAAAGCTAGTTTTATTAAAGTTGTAAATATTCTGTTTAAGAATATTATATTTTATTATAGTATTCTGAACAAGATTAAACTACTAACTAATAATCTTTAAATTCTTATATTTTATATACTGATAATTATATTTATATATATATTTTAATATAAGATTATTATGCTGTTTAATAAAGTTGCTGATCTAGTTCTTTTTAATGCCAGTAGATAGATTTAATTTCTGCTAAAATAGTAGTAAATCTACTATCTTATATATAATACTTTAAGTTAGAGGTAGACTATAATTATCTATATATACTACTACTATTTATATATTTTTAAAATAACTACTTTTATATACTTTAACTAGAAGAGATATATAATCTTCTAATTTAATAGTTGAATCTGCTTATTTTAATGCCATATTAAATGGAAAACTGGGTCTGATAGTAATTCAGTAGTTGCAAGATTTCAGGAATTAAGAGTGTCTTGCTTAGATATCTTGTAGATTATATTGTTTTTATAGTTTTTAATAGTATTATTAGTTTTAATTTTAAATCATTTTAATTATACAGTTAAGTTTGTACTTAGTTATTTTATTTTAATATTGTATTACAGAATATACTTTCTTCTCTCTTTTTATTATATACTTTTTCAGTTTTAAGTTGCAACAGTAGCTTAGTCTAAGATTTCTACAAAAAGGCTTAGACTATAGATTAAACACAATAGAGTAAACTGACTAATAGACAATATAATTAAGGTGAAGTAGAGTGCCAATTAAGTATATATATCTAATAGTAGATTAACCTGTTGACCTACTAGTATATATAACTAAAGCTATTTATATAGTAGTAGTAAGTATTTTTATATAGTCTAGTTTTTATATACTATTCTGTATACTATCTCTTCTAATATACTTTATAGTATACTCTACTATATTGTCTGCATACTCTGTATATTATCTTTATAGTATACTATTATATTCTGTATACTGGTCTGTGTGTCTAATATGCCTAATATACTAAATCTTTATTTTCTATTTCAGGTTATCTAACTAATTATCTTTTTTCTTGTAAAATATTGCTTGTTACAGAGAGACATTGCCTAATTTATTAGTTTATAATATAATCTCTCTCTTAAAGTTTTTATTCTAAAAGTTATTTAATTTTGCTATTCTTCTATATTCTAATATTGAACTTTCTGTATGTGTTGTTATATTATCTAAGCTGTGTGTGCAATAACATAATTCACCACCAAGCTGTCAGTCCCACTAAGCTACTAACTTCCACACAACTGCACAACTTAATGCTCAATTTTCTATGTAATACAACTATTATATACAAAAAAATTAGAAAATAGTACACTTAGAATATTGTTGTCTATTATATTCTATAGTATGACAATTACTATATATTAGTAGAGTATATATTTATTATAGAGAAGCTGAAGATACTAATTCTATAATTAATATAGTTAAAACTTTAAAGATTTAATTCTTGCATTTTATAAGATTTTTAACCTTTCTGTACAGTAAGGCCTTCTATATAGAATATCTGTTTATTAAATTGCTTACTTTTTTATTATTATTTCTTATTTACAGTCTATAAATTATAATTTTTCTTTGTTAGAAGCAGTGTACTATTTATAGCTATTTAACACCTCTTAATAAGCTGATTTAAAGCTGTATCTATTAGGCTCAGAGAACTCACATATATTGCTTAAGCAAGGCCTTAATAGTAGTTGCTTAACAATCTAATTATATAATATTATAAAATGTCTCTAATGTCTATATATTACTGAATTAGCTTTCAGAGAGGGTAGGTATTTTCAGCTGAATATTTATATTTGTAAGAATATAATTAGATTTAAATAGAATAAGCTAGTTGCTGCAAAGCTATTAGTAGCATTAATATAATAGTCTTAATTGCAGTCACTTATTCACAATTTCCAGGCTGCAAAAAAGATAGACAACTATATATCTCAGCCCTAGTTACTATCTTAGTAGTAGCTATCAGGCCTATTGCAAAGCTAGTCTTATCAAAGTCATAGATATCTTTGCAGAATGCTCTTCTCCATAATAGTATACTGTACAAGATTAAACCATTTCTAAATAATCTTTAAATTCTCATATTTAGCTCACTGATAGTTGTATCTTTATGCAAATTAGGTTTTAAGCTTATCCCAGCACTTAATAAACTTGTAAACCCAATTCTTTCCAATCTGCTGTGGTTTAGATCACATTGAGTGATGAGAATATTAGCTATATCTTATACAGCTGCTGGCCAGAAAGATGCTCTATGCTTATCTATAGATAATATTCATTGTATAATTGAATCCTTCTCAGTAATTGAAAGCTTATGTCTATTAGCATAACTTTTATATTGATTTTTGCTGCTATTAATTCTGTTGTGTAGTGTTGACTATGGAATATTGAAAATATATGCTGCTTTAGCAGGACCACTGACTTGATCCTTTTAAATAGCTGATATAGCTAATAAGATCCTCCCTTCTTGTTCAATCAAATCCTTTGACTTTTTATGCCGTTCTGGTGGCATAGTGGCAGTTTGAATGGCATCAAATAATGAATCTTGATGTGGTTGCATTGGGCGCACAGCTTGGTGGTGGATTACATTAATATTTTATTAATCTTAATTATACTATTTTACTTGGAAGATATACTTCTACTATTATTAAAAATTCTTAGTTTTATTCTATTAAATAGTTCTGCCTTTAGGTCAGCAGTTTTATTCTGTAAAAATTATAATATTTAAAGCTGTTCTATGCTTTAAAGCTCTTTTTAAAGCTTTTAAACTATAGCTCTTGACTCTTTAATCTTATTATCTTATTATTATTAATCTTTGTATTCTGCTGTACTATATTATTATTCTAATATATCTATTAGACTTATATAATTTACTAATATCTTACTAAATCTTAGCATCTATTCTAGGCAGTGCTTAATTTGTTATATACTTTAGTTCTGAATTGCAATAGTAGCTTGATTTAAAATAGAAAGGCTTAGACTATAGATTAAATACAATAGAGTAAATTAAATAATAGACAATATAAGAAGTATATATATCTAATAGTAGGAAATTACAGTATATTTCTAAAACACCTTTTCTAGCTATAATAGCTTAAGCTTATTAGTCTATTTATTATAACTTAGACCAATCAGCCAATTATAGAGTATATCTGATACTATTAAAATTAATAAACCTTGCCAGCAAAGATAATTATAGATAGTAGTCTATTTAGAAGTATTAATATTAATATTTAATAGTAGTTATCTATTCACAATTCTTTAACCATATAGCTTATATATAGCTTATTTAATAATAAGATACAGTAATAATCTTTACTGTATAGACTATATCTATTTAAAAGTTAGTTTTATTAAAGTTATAAATATTCTATTTAAGATTATTATATTTTACTATAGTATTCTGAAGAAGATTAAACCACTAGCTAATAATCTCTAAATTCTTATATTTTATATGCTGATAATTATATTTGTAGATATATTTTAATATAAGATTATATTATATTATTTAATAAAGTTGCTGATCTAGTTCTTTCTAATACTAATAGATAGATCTAATTTTCACTAAGATAGTAGTAAATCTGCTATCTTATATACAATATCTTAAGTTAGAAGTAGACTATAATTATCTATATTTAGAATTTACTTCTTTAATAAAGCCTTTTTAAGATTGCTAAGCTTCTGGCAGTTTGCTAATATATTACTCTGTGCTTTTTAACTGTTAATTTAATAAAAAATAGAATATAGAATATTATATACTACTACTGCTTACATACTTTTGAAATAACTATCTTTAACTGCAACAGATATCAATCTTTTAATTTGATAGTTAAATCTGCTTATTTTAATGTCATATTGAATGGAAAACAGGGTCTGATAGTAATTTAGTAGTTGCAAGATTTCAGAAGTTGAGTATCTTGCTTCATTGGATGTCTTGTAGATTATATTATATAGAGTATTAATAATTATATCTGTAGCTGTATTTTAATTTAAGCTTATCATAATAATTAATAAATTATTGTATCTATTTCTTACTAAAAGAGCTTAAAGATTTTAATCAGCTTAATAGTAGAAGATTAGCCATATCTTATATAGTGCTAATTCTTAATAGTAGATTTTATTAATTTATAGATAAGATCTATTTTATAAGTATAAATTCTTTAATTATAGTAAGCTTTTAACTATTTAGCTCTATATTAATATGTACAGAATATCTATATATAGATTAATATAGATTATATTATATACTTTTGCAGCTGCTTAAATACTTTTTATTTAATCTAATTAAATTGTTTTGATAGCAAGATACAGCTCTTACTGAACTGCTAAATTCACTTATTTTACTTATTTTAGTGGCATATTTGTAGTTAAAGTTAATAAATATATTGCATTAATTAGTTATATAGCTCACTCAGTGTCCTGGCCTACTCAGTGTTTAATTACATTATTAAAATATAGCTGTTTACAAAGTTTCTTAGCTAGTCTGTTTAGAATTTCTTTCTAGATTAGAATTCATTTAATATAGATTCTTAGTATGTTGTTAGCTTAAATCTGTAGTTAATATAAAATAGTAATTTTAAGTAGTCTTATTTTTTATAGTTATAGATAAATTATACTGAAAATAAGTTTAATCTAATTCTCTTATAATTAATATATTAATATAAATACTGTTCTAATATTTAATTGATCTGTTCTGTCTATCTATTTATCTGAGAATATACTGTTATAGAGAGGTTGTACTTTAAATTAAGTTATTATGTTAATATCTGCTGGAAGTTTAAAATAAAGAGCTTGTCTCTATTAGATATAAACTTATTTAGTAGTCTAATTTTTAAAGATAACTTATAGAAATATATATACTAGTTCTTTTATATTAAATATTTTCTTGTATAGCAGAAAGTAGATATACTTAATAATCTATTTATAATAATGTAATCTACTACTGAGTGCTCTAAGTAAGTGCAGCATCTGAGTATACTAAAATTTATATATATAGTTGATAAATACTAGCTTTTAATTCTAAATACTTACTGCACATATATACACTTATTTATTACAACTACTGCAACTGCTTGATGTTAGCTGCTTTACACTATTAAAAAAGACATATATAGAAAGTAGATTAAAAATAGTATATAATTAAAAGTTAATTATATTAACAAGTCTGACTTTCTAACTGTATATCAATCTATATAAATAGAAGTCTTTTTTAATTTAATATCTGCAGTGAATTTAGAGCCACTAAACTAGTTTTATATTAGCTAGATTAGATAAGCAGCTTTATATAACATAATCAACCACTGAGCAACAAATACCACCAAGTGACAAATTTTCCTCCACCCTATCACTTCCTTTTTTCAATGTATCATTTTATCACCACCACTATCAAAAATGCCTTTATCTCAAGAAAACCAAATTCAAATGGCTATTGCAGCTTATAAAAATCAAAAAGTTAAATTAATACTGAAGGCTGCAGAGATTTTTGGGGTGTCTAAGGCTATCCTTCACACTCATCTTAAAGGAAGACAATCACACACAGAAACATGTGCTAATAGCCATAGATTAAAGGCTATTAAAGAGGAAACACTTATTCAGTGATTACTAGAGGCAGATAAATAAGGTTTTCCAATTCAGCCAGAGTTTCTGTGTACAATGGCACAAATACTACTCTGTGAGTGTCTACAGGATCCTACTGCAGTTATTGGCATCAACTGGGCTTATAAATTTGTTAAGTGCCATCCTGAGCTGCATACAAGATATAATTGAAGGATTACATACCAGTGTGCAAAGCAGGAGGATCCAAGAGTTATAATATCATAGTTTCAAACTATATATGCAGCTATTCAGGAATATGGCATACATAAAGATGATATCTGGAATTTTAATGAAACTGGCTTTGCAATAAGGCTCTGCTCAACATCCAAGGTTATTACTGCAGTGGAATGCAGTGAAAGGCCTTGTACAGTTATCCAGGGAAACTGTGAATGGGTTACAATCATTAAGACTGTGAGCTTAAAGGGGATTCATATACCACCAGTGATTATCTTGAAAGCAGCATCTCAACAGGCTGCTTGGTATCAAGAACCTGCACTTTCCAAAAACTGGTGGATTGCAACTAGTGAGAATGGCTGGACAACAGATAAAATAGGCCTTTGCTGGTTGAAAGAGATATTTAAACCATATTCCAGATGCTATACAACTGGTGCAAAGTGGTTGCTTATTCTTGATGGCCATAGTAGCCATTTAACTGCAGAGTTTGATACTTTCTGCAAGAAGAATATAATTATCTGTCTTTGCATGCCTGCATATGTCTCTCATCTTCTGCAACCACTTGATGTTGGTGTTTTTGGCCCACTTAAGTGCATATACAGAAAACTGCTTGAAAAGAGAATAATTGCTGGCAACAACCATATTAATAAGGAAGACTTTCTATCCCTATATCTATCTGCTTATGCAAAAGTGTTTACTCCAGACAATATATGCAAAGGCTTTGCAGGAGCTGGACTTAAGCCACTTGATAAAGAGCAGGTTCTTGCAAAGATTACCTTTCAGCTTTGTATGCCAACACCACCAGCTTTAGTTGAAGGCTCAGTCTCCTCTGCTTTTCAAACTCCTCAGAATCCTCACCAGCTGGATCACAAGATTCACAGCTTGCAAAAAAGTCTTAGTGTAAGAAAGCAAAAGCTTTCTAGCAGCCCAATATCTTATATTCATTATCTTAAAAAGGCTGTGCAGATGGTAATAAATATAAACCTTCTTCTTTAAGATGAAATTAGGACTCTACAAGCTGAGACTGAGTGGAAAACTAGAAAGAAGGCAAGAAGATATGCTATTCTAGGTAATAACACCCTTTTATCTGTATAAGAAGGCCAAAATCACATTCAGCAGCTTGATATGCAGCTTAATAAGCAGCTTGATGAGCCTATATCTATGCCTTGACAGCAAGCTCCACAACACTGCAGTGGCTGTGGGACTATTAAATATACCATAAGGAATTGTCCTAATAAATAGCTATATATTCAACTACTAGATAATCTAATTTAATTGTATTTGTGGTTGAAAAGCTTCAAAATTATAGTGGATATGGCAAAAATTCATTGCTTGGTGGTATTTGTTGCTCGGTGGTTGATTATGTTAGTTACAAATAAAGATCTTTATCTAATAGTAATTAGAGCAGTTACTCAGAAACCTAGCTATCTTAAATATCTTACAATATTAAGAAATTAGAGTATTAAACTGGTGATAGAACTCTTGTTAAAGAATTATATATATATTTATTTAGTTCTGTCAATTAGGCTTTAAGTCAGTTAGCTAAAGATTGCAAAATAATAATATAAAATACAGCTATTTTAGTAAGAGAAGTTAATAATCTATACACTGCAAATAAATATTAAAAGAGAAAGCAAAATCAGTGGATTCTATATAGCTAATTAAGATATCTTAACTGTTGTAGAGAGTTAGCAATATAACATAATTGGACACTGAGTGGGCCAGGACACCAAGCAGGCCATGTAACCAACCAACACAACATATTCATCAACTTCAACTACAAATATGCCACCAAAACAAGCAAAACAAGCAGATTCAGCAGTTCAGCAAGAGGGCCATATCTTGCTTGCCATCAAAGCAATTCAATCAGGTCAAATAAAAAGCATTTGAGTGGCTGCAAAAGCATATAATGTGAAGCAATCTATATTGACCTACTGTGTATGTGGGTGTTCTGCATATATTAATGCAGAGCCTAATAGTCAAAAGCTTACTGCAACTGAAGAATCTACACTTATAAAATGGATCTTATCCATGGACCAACAGGGCCTACCACCAAGAATCAGCACTGTATGAGATATGGCCAGTCTCCTACTATCAAGCTGATTGAAATCCCCAAGCCCTCTTAGTGAGAAATGGGTGTAACAATTTGTCAACTGCCATAATGAGCTCAAATCAAAATACAGCTGCAGATATGATCATCAACAGGCTCTATGTGAGGATCTAAAGGTTATCAGGGAGTGGTTTCAGTGTGTTCTTAAGGTTGTACAGCAATATGGCATTACTGAATAGGATATCTACAACTTTAATAAGACTGGCTTTTCAATAAGATTGATAGCAACTGCAAAGGTTGTTACTGGCTCTGAGATGAGGGGCTGGCCTAGAGCAATTCAACCAGGGAATTGAGAATGGGTAACTGTGATTGAAGGAGTCAATTCAGCTGGCTGGGCCCTGCCCCCAATGATTATCTTTGCAGTCCAGAATCACCAATCTAATTGGTATACAGAACTACCAAAGGGCTGGACAATTAGGACTAGTAAAAACAGCTGGACCACTGATAAGCTTGAGATGCATTGGCTGAAGGATGTTTTTAATAAACATACCAAAACCTGTACAGCAGGGAGATATCACCTGCTAATTCTTGATGGCCATAGCAGCTATGTATCTGCTGAATTTGATCAATTCTGCACTGAGAATATGATTATTCCTCTATATCTTCCACCATATTTATCACATCTATTACAGCTGCTTGATATTGCCTGCTTTGGGCCATTGAAATATGCATATAGGCAGGAAACACAGATCTATATGCAGCACAGCATCAATCATATTAACAAGGAAGATTTCATTGCAATCTACCAGCAAGTGCACCTGCATGCACTGACAGCATCTAATATATGCAGTGGATTTGCTGCAGGAGGCCTGGTTCCATATAAACCAGAGCAGGTGCTTAACCAGCTTCATATTCAGTTGAAAACACCTACTCTGCCAGGCACATCCCATAGCAATCAATCATCTAGCTGGACTGCTGAGACACCAAAGAATGCTAGGGAGCTGGAGAAGCAGGCAAAGCTTATTAAGAACCTCTGGCAACAGTGTACACACAGTCCTCCTAGCCCAATCAGTGAAGCAGTTGATCAAGTGGTCAAGGGCTGCTAAATTGCAATAAATAATACAGTACTTTTAGAGCATAAAATTAAGCAGCTATATACAGTAAATTAACATCAAAAATGCAAGCAAGAGACAACTAGATCCTATATTAGTACAGGGGGTATTTTAACTGCTGAAGAAGGTCAGTGGCTCACTCAGCAAGCTGCAGAGCTGCAAGCAGACAGGGTAGTGGAAGATGATGAGCAGCCTAGGAAATGTGCACCACTGTGGTGCAGCAACTGCAATATTCAAGGTCATACTAGGGTCAGCTGCCCAAACAGATAGGCAATTATTTTATGTGTATATAGCTTCAATTTAGGGGCATTGTGGTGAGATAACTAGATATTTAATATAATAGGTGTTGGTTGGTGGCCTGCTTGGTGTCCTGGCCCGCTCGGTGTCCGATTACGTTACTTAGAAAGCTGATTAAGCTGGTTAGTAGATAATGTATTTCACAAGCGAGCGTGACACCACCCACCAATTCCTGCCTATGGGCTAAATACTAGAGCCTTTATCAACCAAACAATTGCATTTCTATCTAAAAATTAATTAGAAACTTGATTAGGATATTACAATTGCTTATATCCTATAATATAACAATTACTGCAGTGTGGTGGTGCTTATACATACAGCCCAACTGCAGAAAGTGCAGGATCTATAGGAAGTGCATCTTAACCTTCATCCATCTTATTCCTATGCTGGAATAGCTCTAAGCCCTCCTGAATAGCTGGGCCCTCTGCAATAGCTAGCTGCCTAGTAGAGCACTTTCACTTTTGATATTTCCATTTATTCTCAGTATAAGATCTATGTATTTCTTCCTGTGCAAGAACAAGCTTATTAAGTGTCAATTCATAACCTTTAATAATCTTGTCTAATCACAATTCTAGTAAAGGTAAATGGCTGTGAGTGTATTCCCTAAGCAGTTTCTTTGTAGCAGATGCCTGCTTCTCCAGCTGCCTAATAGTATAGGGCATTTTAGGTGCCAAATTGGTCAATCAACTGCCTGATGGTGTAGGGGTCTTTAGTTGGATCTCTAACTGACTGAGCATCCTATCTGGATTGAATGGAACTAGGCCAGCACCTGTAAAGCTATTTCAAATAGTTTCTGCTTGAAAAGTGCTTTCATAAGCTTGTGGAAAGGCCTTCAGGAAATCAAGTTTATCAATATAATTGATTCCTAAGTGTGCTTTCTGCTCCACTAAGCTCCCATAGGCCTTTTTTAAAGGTGCAAAGCAGCCCACATCCAGAGGTTGAAGCTTGTGGAAAGAATAAGCTGGCATGCAGATAGGAATAATATTATTCTCACTGCATATTTGATTGAATTGAGGTGTAAGATGGCTGCCATGGCTGTCAAGAACTAGAAGATGGTATTTCCCAGTTATCCAACTAGAAGTAGCAGGAATAAAGAGATTTTTAAGCCAGTAAAGGCCTATCTCATCAGTAGTCCATCCATTAGGACTAACTTCAATTCTGCTATTGTATAGGAGCTTAAAATCTTGATACCAACTCTCTATATGGATCTTCCTCTTAAAGATAATACATGGAGGAAGAGCCCAACCAGTAGAGTTAATACATTCAATCAAAATAATCTATTTATGATTGCCTAGCTGTACAAGAGAGGCCTTTCTATAGTAATCAGCTCTAGTAACTACTTGTGCAGTAGCTACTAAGCTTATAATAAAGTCAGTTTTATCAAAATTATAGATATCTTCCTGTGCAATCCCATATTGTATTATAGTGATTTGTACACAGTTAAACCACTCCCTAATAACTTTAGAGTCTTTATATTTTGCTTATTAATAATTGTAGTGTTGAGTATAGTGTGTTTTTACTTTATTATATTATTTAATGAAGTTGGTAACCTAATTCTCTTTAACTGATTGAATAGGTGTTATACCACACTCAGCAAGAAGAATATTGGCCATTTCTTGTATATAGGACAGTCAGGGGGCTGCTCTATATTAATCTAGTGAAAGAATCCATTATATAAGCAATTTCTCTTTATTTTGAGTTAGTTTATAACTATTAGTGTGTATTTCTGAGTGTGAAGTTCTTTCATTAAGTTATTAATATAGAGTTTTATAGCAGATATTAAAAATATATATAGCTTCATAAATACTGCAAATTTCTTGCTTTTGAATAGCTAATATTGTAAGTAGGACCCTCCCCTCTTTCTTAATAGAGTTATTTGAATTTTGATATGCTTTTAGAGGCATAATTGGTAGTTAAATTAGATGGGATTTTTGGTTATGTCCAAAATGTGTTAGGTGCCACACTTGCTTGTGTGTCACACTCACTTGTGAAATACATTAGTTAACTATATAGATCTGCAGCCAAAAAACAGGCACTACTGTAGTACACCAACTTTAGAATTCTAAATTATACTAAAGTGCAATACTCTAGACACTAAGCAATTAATATATAATGTATAGAGCTTTAACTTTGCTAGCAATGTTAATAATCTAATTACAGTTTAAATATATTTAACAGTAGGTAGATGGCCAGCACACTTATATAACTAGCTTACTTGTAAATTACATTAAGTGTTAATAGTTTATATTATCTTAGACTTCTATTCCTTTTTATAAATATTATTAGATATTCAGCTGATAAGTTAAATAATTATATTTTTAAAGTTTTTCTCTATATAGTTCTTAGTACCTAAGTCTTTTTTAAATAAAGTATTAGTTAGTCTATATATTAATATCTTTTTATTCTTAAAAAATACCTTATAGTTGCACTCTATATATTTAAATAATATTAACTTATTATTTTCTCCAAAAAACTACAAAATTCTAATATTCTTTAGATAATTCTGCTTTAATATAAGAATCTGAATTTTCTTAATTCTTATATTATTAATCTTTATTGTTCTTATTAGAATATTTTTATTCAGCTAAAGTATATTTCTATATTTTTATTCTTTAAGTATCTATTTTTATACTACTTTAATTTCTATTTTTTAGTGTTTAAATTCTAATTAGTATCTTTTAATTTTTTACTCTCTTTCTTATTAGTAATATTATATGTATAATGTAATCAGACACTGAGCAGGCCAGGACACCAAGTGGGCCATATAACTAACATAATATATTTATCAACTTTAACTACAAATATCCCACCAAAACAAGCAAAACAAGCAGATTCAGCAGTTCAGTATGAGGGCTGTATCTTGCTTGCTATCAAAGCAATTCAATCAGATTAAATAAAAAGCATTCAAGTAGCTGCAAAAGCATATAATATAAAGTAATCTATATTGACCTACTGCATATATAAGCATTCTGCACACATTAATGCAGAGCTAAATAGTTAAAAGCTTACTACAACTGAAGAATCTACACTTATAAAATAGATCTTATCTATAGACTAACAGAGCCTACTATTAAGAATCAGCACTATATAAGATATAGTCAGTCTTCTACTATTAAGCTAATTAAAATTCTTAAGCCCTTTTAACAAGAAATAGATGCAATAATTTATTAACTAAACAATAAGCTTAAATCAAAATACAGCCACAGATATAATTATTAACAGGCTCTATATGAGAATCTAAAGGTTATTAGAGAGTGGTTTTAGTGTATTCTTAAGATTATACAGTAATTTAGCATTACTAAACAGAATATCTATAACTTTAATAAGACTAGCTTTTTAATAGGAATAATAGTAACTATAAAGATTATTACTGACTCTGAGATAAGAGGCTGGCCTAGAGCAATTCAACCAGGGAATTAAGAATAGATAACTGTGACTAAAGAAGTCAATTCAGCTGGCTAGGCCCTGCCCCCAATGATTATCTTTGCAGCCCAGAATCACCAATCTAATTGGTATCCAGAACTGCCAAAGGATTAGATAATTAGAATTAGTAAAAATGGCTGAACCACTAATAAGCTTAAAATGTGTTGGCTAAAGAATATTTTTAATAAATATATTAAAATCTATACAGTAGGAAGATATTATCTGCTAATTCTTGATAGCTATAGCAGCTATATATCTGTTGAATTTGATTAATTCTGCACTGAGAATATGATTATTCCTCTATATCTTCTACCACATTTATCACATCTATTACAGCCACTTGATATTGCCTGCTTTGGCCCATTGAAACATATATATAGGCAGGAAACACAGATCTATATGCAGCACAGCATCAATTATATTAATAAGAAAGATTTTATTGTAATCTATCAGCAAGTACACCTGCATGCCCTGACAGCATCTAATATATGCAGTGGATTTGCTGCAGGAGGCCTGGTTCCATATAAACTAGAGCAGATGCTTGACCAGCTTTATATGCAGTTGAAAACACCTACTCCATCAGGCATATCCCATAGCAATTAATTATATAGCTGGACTGCTGAGACATTAAAGAATGCTAGAGAGCTGGATAAGCAGGCAAAGCTTATTAAGCACCTCTGGCAATAGTGTACACACAGTCCTTCTAGCCCAATCAGTAAAGCAGTTGATTAAGTGGTTAAGGGCTGCTAAATTGTAATAAATAATACAGTACTTTTAGAGCATAAAATCAAGCAGCTATATATAGTAAATTAATATCAAAAATATAAGTAAGAGATAACTAAATTCTATATTACTATAAGAGGTATTTTGACTGCTGAAGAAGGTCAGCAGCTTACTCAGCAAGCTGCTCAGATGCAGTTAGAGAGGGTAGAGAAAGATGATAAGCAGCCTAGAAAATATGCATCACTGCAGTGCAGCAACTGCAATATTCAAGATTATACTAGGGTCAGCTGCTCAAACAGATAAGCAATTATTTTATGTGTATATAGCTTCAATTTAGAGGGTGTTGTGGTGAGATAACTAGATATTTAATATAATAGGTGTTGGTTGGTGGCCTGCTTGGTGTTCTGGCCTACTTGGTGTCTGATTACATTAGTATTTTCTTTTTATAAGTTAGTTTTTTCTAACTTATCTATTTCTATTATATAGTATATCTTTTTAGTGCTCTTAACACTTTATCTATAATCTTTATATATTAGTATTAGATGAAGTAGACTAATCTTCTTTTTAAATTAAATTTTTAAGTTATATTTTTCTAATTCAGTTTAAAATCTTATTTAATAATAGTAAAGTTAACATAATCTATAGTTAAGTGGTCTATACAACTAATAGTTTATTTTCTCTATGCACTCTATTTATTTAATATATTTATCTTTCTATATATCTCTTTTTAACACTACCATACAAAATGCCTCTTTCTCAGAAGAATTAACTTTAAATAGCTATATCTGCCTTTAAAGATAAAGTTTGATCAAAAATAAGAGCTGCTAAGATATTTAAAATATTTAAAACAACTCTTCTTAGATAATTTAAAGAAATCTAACCATAATTAGAAACATATACCAACAGCTATAAATTGTAAGCTATTAAAGAAGTTTTTCTAAAATAATTGCTAGAAGCAGATAAATAAGAATTTTTAATTAGATCAGAATTTCTGTATAAAATAGTACAGATACTACTTTATAAGTGACTTTAAATATCTACTGCAATTCTTAATATTAATTAAGTCTATAGTTTTGTTAAATATTATTTCAGCTATACATATAATATAATTGTTAAATTATATATTAATATGCTAGACAGAAGAATCTAAAAGTTATAATATTATAGTTTTAAACTATATATAGCTATTCAGAAATATAGCATATATAAAGATAATATCTGGAATTTTAATAAAATCAGCTTTATAATAGGCCTCTGCTCTATTTCTAAGATTATTACTACAGTAAAATATAGTAAGAAATCTAGAAGAGTTATTTAGAGAAACTGTAAATAAATTACTATTATTAAAACTATAAGCTTAAAAGAAGTGCATATATTATTAGTAATTATACTTAAGCTTAATAATAAATTAACAGACTGCCTGATATCATAAATCTGCACTTTTTAGACTGATAAATTGCAACTAGCAAAAATAGCTGGACAATAGGTGAAATAGGCCTTTACTGATTAAAAGAAGTATTTAAACTATATTCCAGATACTATATAACTGATTCAAAGTAGTTACTTATTTTTAATAGCTATAGTAGTTATCTAACTGCTGAATTTAATAATTTCTGCAAGCAGAATTTAATTATCTATCTCTATATGCCTGTATATACCTCTTATCTTCTGCAATCTCTTAATATTGGTGTTTTTAGCCCACTTAAATATATATATGGAAAGCTTCTTGAAGCAAGAATAATTGCTGGCAACAATTATATTAATAAAGAAGACTTTCTATTTCTATATCTATCTGCACACATTGAAGTGTTTAATTCAGCTAATATATGCAGTAGCTTTGCAGAAGCAGGCCTTAAACCACTTAATTAAAAATAGATTCTTTCAAAAATTATATTTAATTTTAGATATTAACACCACTACTACTAGCTAAAGACTTAATATCTTCTGCTTTTCAAACATCTTAGAATACTTATTAATTGGATTACAAAGTTTGCAGCTTGCAGAAAAGTCTTAGTACAAGAAAGCTATCTAGCAGTCTAATATCTTATATTTATTATCTAGAGAAGGCTGCTTAAATAGCTATAAATATAAATCTTCTTCAGAATGAAATTAAGACTCTATATACAGAAAATAAGTAATAAATAAAAAAGAAAGCAAAGGCAAGCTGCTATAGAAAATAATACTCTATTATCTATATAGAAAGGCCAAAATTGTGTTCAGTGGCTTAATATATAGTTTAATAAGTAGTCTAATAAATCTATATTTATATTTTAATAATGTACTTCACAACACTACAGTAGCTGTGGAATAGTTGAATATACTATAAGAAACTGCCCTAGTAAATAGCTTTATATTTCACTATTAGTTAGGCTGATTAAATTTTATTTCTGTAGTTGAAAAGCTTCAAATTTCTGGTAGTTGCATAAAAATGGACTGCTCAGTTGTATAAACCACTTGACTAGATTACATTAATTGTTTTAGTGTTATTCTATAGTTATTAGTAAATAAGAGACTTCTTTTCAAATTTAGATATTTAGATACTTTCTATTAACAGATTTTTTATTATTTTAATTGTCTAGACATGCTTAATTGTTCTTAGCAATCTAGTCTTACAAAGTTTTCTGTTACTTTTAAATTAAGATTCTAATAGTGTTTTCTATATATATACATATATATTTAATTTAATCATTGTAAACTAGTACTGCAATCTATCTTTCTTACTTTTTTCTCTTAATAGCTTTAAGAAGTATCTATAATATACTTACTAAATAACATGTTAAGCAGTTATTATTAAAATATATTATCTAATATATTATTTTTAAGTTAAATATTCTATATACTTATATTATAATTATATAGATGTTTTATTATTTCTACAAATAATCTAGTAGTTTAGAAATTCTTTTAATATTTTTTTCTCTTTATATATATTATATATAGTTCTAGCTATAGTATATAGTTTATAAAATCTAATCTTTATAACTGTTATAGTACTAATAGATATATTTTATCTATATTATATTTTTTAAAGTATATATAGCTTCTTATAAATTACTAATAACTGTTTCTTTCTGTACTTATAAACTTTTTTTATATATTAGATAATTTTAGTAGATTTAATACTTCTAGATATTCTGTTTAAAAAATTCTTTTTATATTAGATATTTTATAATTAATATATGCAGATTTTTTAGTTTCTTTTAGTAAGTTTAATAATAATACTTTATTTAAGCTGTTTAATCTTATCTTTACTTAGATTAAATAAACAGAATTTATTTTATTTTAAACATTCTATCTTTGGAATATCTAATATAATTCTAGATTCTACAATTTTAATTATTCTTACTAGATCTACTTGTAGCTTTATTTCTCTTATTGTGATTTTTTATTACTTTAATCTTATTAAGCCTTTTGGTTTTTTTCTTTTTTAGTATTATCAGGAAATTTATTCTACTTCTTTATAATATATAATTGTTTTCTTCTCTAGCTCTCTGGGCAATCTCTAAGTATATTATTATTAGCCTTAGTCTATATAAGTTACTTTTTATATTATATTTAGATTTTATAGACTGAAGTATTATCAGTATTTTTATTCTATATTTATCTTTCTGGGCTTTTGTCATTATATAAATAATTATAAATTCTAAAAGCAGCTTTAATAATTTTACACTGTTAGATCTTATTTTTATTAGTTTGTTCTTAACTTTCTTTTTAATTCTATGAAATTAACATTACATGCTAATAACCTGTCAGAAACCAACACATACCTCATTGAAAGAGATTCTCAGTGTCTCCTCATAGACACAGGCAAAGATTGTCCCAGCTGGCCAACTCTACTTAAGTCTGTATTGTTGGAGAAAGCTACAATAGAAAAGGCCCTCATACATTGGCATCATAACTATATTGAGGGCATCCCCAATCTTCTCAACATCTGTCCCAATGTGATAGTGTATAAGCACCAGCAGACAAAGAGCAGAAGAATATTAAGAATGGCCAGATATTTAAAGTTGAAATTAAAGCTGTTCTATCAGTAAATAAACTAATCTATTAGAATTAGAAGCATAATATGCTACTAATATAGTTTATTAAAACTAGTATATTTCTTTTAGTTATTTAAACTTCTATTTTTGACTTTCTTCTTTAATTCTTGTAATAATATTTTATAATGTAATTGGACACTAAGCAGGCCAGAACACTGAGCTGGCTATGTAACTAACCAACAATATATTTATTAACTTTAACTATAAATATGCCACTAAAATAAGCAAAATAAGCACATTTAGCAGTTCAGCAAGAGGGCTGTATCTTACCTACTATTAAAGCAATTTAATTAAATTAAATAAAAAGCATTTAAGCAGCTGCAAAAGCATATAATGTAAAGTAATCTATATTAATCTACTATATATATAGATATTCTGTACACATTAATATAGAGCTAAATAGTTAAAAGCTTACTACAACTAAAAAATCTATACTTATAAAATACATCTTATCTATAAATTGAGTCTACTATTAGAAATTAGCACTATATAAGATATAGCCAGTCTTCTACTATTAAGCCAATTAAAAATTTTAAACTCTCTTAGTAAGAAATAAGAGTGACAACTTATTAACTGCCATAATAAGCTTAAATAAAATACAGCTACAGATATAATTATTAATAGACTATATAAGAATTTAAAGGTTATTAGAAAGTGATTTCAGCATTAGCATTACTAAACAGAATATCTACAACTTTTATTTAATAAGACTAACTTTTTAATAAGATTAAGTAACTGCAAAGATTATTACTAACTTTAAAATAAGACTGGCTTAGAGTAATTCAATCAGAGAATTAAGAATAAATAACTGTAATTAAAGAAGTTAATTTAGCTGGCTAGACCCTGTCTCTAATAATTATCTTTACAGCTTAAAATTACTAATTTAACTAGTATTTAAAACTACTAAAGAGCTAAATAATTAGAATTAGTAAAAATAGCTAAACTACTAATAAACTTAAAAATATATTAGCTGAAGAATATTTTTAATATATTAAAATTTATATAGCAGAGAGATATTATCTGCTAATTTTTAATAACTATAGTAGCTATATATCTACTAAATTTAATTAATTCTATATTAAGATTATATCTATTATATCTATTATATCTATTATATCTATTATATCTATTATATCTATTATATCTATTATATCTATTATATCTATTATATCTATTATATCTATTATATCTATTATATCTATTATATCTATTATATCTATTATATCTATTATATCTATTATAGCCACTTAATATTGCCTGCTTTAAGCTATTAAAACATGTATATAGACAGAAAATATAGATCTAGTAGCATCTAATATATATAGTGAACTTACTGCAAAAGACTTAATTCTATATAAATTAGAGTAGATACTTAACTAGCTTTATATCTAGTTGAAATATCTACTTTATCAGATATATTTTATAGTAATTAGTTATCTAGCTGAACTGCTAAAAATATTAAAGAATGTTAAAGAGCTGAAAAAGCAGATAAAGCTTATTAAGCATCTCTAATAATAGTATATATACAGTTCTTCTAACTTAATTAATAAAGCAGTTAATTAAGTGATTAAAAGCTGCTAAATTATAATAATATAATGCTTTTAGAGTATAAAATTAAGCAGCTATATATAATAAATTAATAAAATATAAATAAAAGATAACTAGATTATATTACTATAAAAAATATTTTAACTACTAAAAAGATTAGCAGCTTACTTGCTGCAGATTATTAAAATTTAGTAATATAATTAGCAATAGATATTTTTTTCTGAATAGATATAATAATTTAAATAGTCTTTTTTACCTTATTTAGATTATTAAATTTTGCTTTATTCTAGCTAGAAATATTTTGAAATTACTAAAAATTTCACTATCTTAATTTATTATTGTTTTAGTAACTTCTATATATAATTTTATAGATATAATTTAAACTATTATACTGCTGTACTATATAGATAGATTACTGTAAATATAATCTTTTATTCTTTATTAGAGAATTTATAAGAGTTAAAAAAATAGTTATTTATAAAATAAAGATTTATAGTTTTTTAATTATTATAGTAGAGATTAGATTTTAAATCTTGATTTTTCAGCTAATATTATTATGTAGAATTCTAAGCTGCTAGATTTATTATATAATTTATAATTAATTTATGCTTGCTTTAGCTTACTATTCTAGCAGATATATCTACTTTTAAAGCTAAGTGCTTCTGTTAATCTGATTGCAGTTTATTGTAGATTGTTAATCTATTTCTGAAAAATGGCATTCTTACTAATTTATTTCTATAATTAACTTTTTTAGTTATTTTACTTAAATCTGCAGTTCTCTAAAAGTTTAGACAATCTATTACAGAGTAAAGTCTTCTATCTCTGCTAAAGTAGGTATAATATTAATATCTTTTTCAAACTTATCTTCTGTAAGAAAGATAGAATGTAATAGCAAACCTAAAACTTCTTAAGTAGAGGCTTATTAAGTTTACTTTAAGAATAGAAAGCAAGAGAAAGAGATAGATAAATAGACTATTACTAGCAATACTTACTATTAAGATTGCTATTTAAATTGACTACAGAGTTCTAATATCAGTAGTTAAGTGTCATATATATGCTGAATTCTGCCTGAAAATATTTATCTGATGGATTACAATTATAGAGAGATTAATGATTAAGTTGAATTAAGAATTCTAATAGATTAAAGGTTTAGATAAATTATTTTGATCTATTATTATATAATAGAATCTCTTATCTATTCTGCTTATAGTCTCTAAACTGTGCTGTAATATAAAAAGAGTAGAGAGAGATTTTAAAAAGATCTAGAGAATTTACTTCTATCTAGCTAATGAAATATAGCTATATTTAACTTTTTAAAACTTAAAATATTAAAAGTATACTGCTAAATAAAGTAGTAGACACTATTTTGCATATAGTAAATCTTATATTATAAGTTAATATTATCTTCTTATTCTTAATAGGTATAAAAGCTACTACTCTACTAATTCAAGATTTTTTATAAAATAATATTATTACACTTTATATGTCTTTCTATTTATCTTATATTCTTTAGCCTCTTAATATAGAATGTTTTAGCCCACTTAAGTAATTATATAGTTGGCAAATTAAAAATTTACTACAGGCTAGTGTAATCTATATCACTAAGAAAGACTTTTCTGCTTTTTTTTGTGTTTCAGAATTTAATAACAGTAAAAAATATTTAAAGTTTTTGAGAGGCTAATCTAATTTCTCTTAATCTAGACAATGTTATTTCAAAGCTAGATATAAAACTACACACTATTATCTGTTAAAAAGTTTTTAAGACCTCTATTTCTTAGTTCTAAGATACTAAATAACTTAATAGAGACTATCTTATAATTAAAATTTATTAAGCACTAAATTATCTACTATTAAAATAGCTTATTAAGCTTAATTTATAATGCTATTAATTATTAAAGAGAGCAGTATAATTAATAAGAGAGAAGTATAACTTAATAAAGAATAAAATATTCAGACTTAAAATAATATGGAGAACCAGATTAAAGAGAAAATATATTAAAATAATAGTTATAAAAGAAAGACTGAGACAAAAGAATGGTACTATAGAATATATAGAAATCTAGAATATAATATAAGAATCTATAAGAAAGATATTAAAATGTCTAATAAAGATAATTCTGAATAGTTTTAATTGATTTTCTAATATTATATAGTTGATTTTATATATTTCTTGTCAAGAAGATGCAATTAAGTGTCTCACTTGCTTATCTGTCTTACTTGCTTATTATATACATTAGTAGAAGTTTTAAAATATAAATAAATTGGTGCAGTAGAACTATACTGCCTATTTAACTTAGTTCTATTAGTCAGTTTATGCTGTGCTGTTATAGCAAGCAGTTTAAGAAAGTTAGATATAATTATCTTATTTAGCTATAAATACTTATTTTTAATTATTCTTTTTTTAGTTTATTTAAGCATTTCTATTTTACATAGTTATTCTTATTTTAAACTTCTTTAGAGCTAAAGCCTGTTTTCTTTTTTAAGTCAGTAGTATTATTTTATATGTATTCAGATTAGTCTTAAAAAGTTAAAAAAGCAGCTAACTATTAGAAATTAGTAGTATAATTAGTGACAGATATTTATAATATTCCAGATTACTTATACTTCGTTAATATCTTTTAAAGTTTTATCTTAGCTAAAAAATATGCTAAAGTTGCTAAAATCTTACTAGTTTTTGTTACTAGTGTAATCTACAAGTGAGCAGAACATCTAATGCGACTATATTAACTATTTGAAATTTGAAGCTATTCAAACTACTACTATTCTACTAAAACTATATTAAATTTTAGGAGAATTAATTAAAGAGGAGAATTTTATTAGCTATATTATCTATTAAAAAGCAACAAATCCACAATATCTGTAAAGCAGTATATATATACAACTCTACAATACCAGCTTTAAAGTAGTATAAATCAGCTTAAGCAGTGTGCCAATAGGCACAAATTAACAATTACTGAAAAGAATTCACTTGTGCAATAGATAATTTCTATAGATAAATGTGAAGTAGCTCTTCTGCGCAGTATCTGTACAAGATATAGCTAATATTCTTCTATTTAACTGCAATCTAAAAGCCTCTCTGCAGCAGGTTAGAAAGAACTAAATTTACAACTTTATTAAATACTAGAATAAGTTGAAAACCAGATTCTTATAAAGATACAATTATTAGTGTGCTAAATGCAAGAATCTAAATATATAAATAGTTTAATTTTGTATAATATAACTATAGTGTATAAAACATTGCAAGAAGATATTTATAATTTTAATAATACAGGCTTTGCTATAAATTTAATTACTACTATTAAAGTAGTAACTAAAGCTAATATATATAGCTATCTATCTCTCTTATAGTCTAGTAATTATAAATATATAACAATAGTTAAATTAATTAATACTATAGAATAGACTACTATTCTGCATTATATTTAAAGTAAAAATTGTTAAAAGTTTTAATATAAAGTATTGAGCTTACTATATAATTAAAGAATTAAGACAATTTCTAATAGATAAACTACTAATAAAATTAGAATCTTATAGCTTTAAAATCTTTATTTTATCTACAACTGTATATATAAAAGAGATGTTAGATACTAGTTTTTATAAAAGCTACTTAACTTCTTAGTTTAATTAAATTTGCACTAAAAACAATATTATTTTAATCTGTATATTATTATTATATTTATTATATTTTCTATAACTTTTTAATATTAACTGTTTTACTGTTCTAAAGCATATATATAGCTGTATAGTAAAGAAAGCACAGCTTAGCATTAATTATATTGACAAGCTAGACTTCTTTACAGCATAAAGTAATTTACTACTGAGCAAGTGCTACTAAGTAAGTACAGTCTCTGCATTCTGCTTTTAAATTTCTGTTCTGAATACTGTAATGCCTATTATATTAAAAATTCTATAAAAAAAGTATCCATATATATAAATCTGAAGCTATTTACTAGAGCATCTAGTTCTAATATAGTTAATCTAATAGCAGTTACTACACTGCAGTAGTACTTATTTTTTCACTTCTATATTTTCTTTAATGCTTTCTTAGCTTCTTAAGCAAGCTGCCAGTCTTAAGTATCTATTAAAATACTTTCTATAGGAATAAAAGATTTAAAGGCTTTTTTACTTTTAATACTAATTAATAGTATAAAGCTTTTCTATCTGCTGCTGAAGGATAAAAACTTTATATATAGTAGATTTATATATTTTTGCTAGCTGACTAATTATTTAATTTAAAGAGCTTTAAGAATAACAGTTAATAAGTTTTTTAATAAGTTGTATCTGCTTTTGCACCTCTACAGTAGAATAAGAAGTTTTTACAATTTAGAGACTAAAAAAGAAAATAGAGTAATCTTTTTAGATTAAATATTAAGTATATCTAGTATACACTATAGATTAAATAGTATTAAATCTATTGCTGCAAATTCACTCTGTATATTAGCTGCTAAAAGTGCTTTTTGTAAAGATAAATATAATAATAAAAAGCCTTGCTTATTAATATAATTAATATTAAGATATGTACTCTTTTAAGCCTACTATTTATATACCTGCTTTAAAGAAGTAAAGCAGGAAATATTAAAAGACCGTAGGTAATAAGATAAATATACTAATATATATAAAATAATTTAGTAATTTTTACAGAAGTAGTTAAATTCTATAATAGTATAACTACTATAGCTATCTAGAATTAGAAGATAATATCTTTATAATTTATAGAGCTGTATGCTTTTTAAAAACCTTTTTTAGCTAAAGTAATTCCAGCTAATAATTAGTCTATCTATTATTATTTAGGCCTATTATTTAGTTATAAGGCAGATTTTAATACTATATAGATTAGTAGACCTTGCCAGTAAAGATAATTATAGAGAAGAGCTCAGCCTATAGTATTAACTAATTTAATAGCTATTATCTATTTGCAATTTTCAGACTGTATAGCTTGTACACAGCTTATAGAATAATAAGATTTAGCAATAACTTTTACTGTAGATACTATACTTATTTAAAAGCCTATTTTATTATAATTATAGATATTCTATTTAAAAATACTATATTTTACTATAGTATTCTGAACAAGATTAAACTAATTTTTAATAATATTTAGATTCTTATATTAAGCTTATTAATAATTATATTTACAATTATATTTAGATGTAAGATTACTACTGCTTAATAAATTAGATTACTTAATTTAAACTAATTAATACAGTATTGTGTTTGCAATTAGATAGTAATATAGTTACTATTTTATATATAGTATTATAAGATAATAGTAGGCCTTATCTATATTAAGAATTTATTATTTTAGTGAAGATTCTCTTAAATAAGTCTTTAACTATTTATTACAGTATTAAAATAAGCAGTATATCTATAAATACAGTATTTCAGTATAGAATATAGAATATTATATATATATTAGCTGCTGCTTTTATATTAGAGATTTAACTATCTTAAATTACTTTAATTGCAAGCAATATACAGCCTTCTATTTGCATCTTTAATTTTGCAGTCTTTAATAGCATATTTAATGGTGGTAGATAGTATAATTAAATAGAGAGCTACTTACTCAGATACTATACTTACTTAGTAGTAGTATTTGCTTAATAGTAAATTATATTATCTATAAGCTTATATAAAAGCTTTCAAACTAGATAATTTTAAGAATAGCTTTATAGTAACTACACTAGTGCTCTTTAATTCAGATCAGATACTTGTACAGCTTAATATATAGTTTAAAACTTCTATACTATCTAAAAGCTGTTCTAAAAATCTGTAGACTAATTAAGTGCTAGAAACATCTTATAATATTGTTAGATTAAAGTATTAAATAACAGCAAAGCTTTTTTTAAGCAATATATATAAAGCTTTTAAGCTCAACAGATACAGTAATAAACTAGCTTATTAAAAGATGTTAATTAGCAATAATACAGTTATTCTTGCTAAGAAAATCTGTGATTTACAAGCTGC
Source organism: Thermoascus crustaceus (assembly GCF_041956765.1). Lineage (NCBI taxonomy): Eukaryota > Fungi > Ascomycota > Eurotiomycetes > Eurotiales > Thermoascaceae > Thermoascus > Thermoascus crustaceus. The sequence continues at coordinate 2,715,240 of NW_027192527.1, read as the reverse complement.
AAATAAGAAACAGAAGCAGAAGTACTATTAATTTAATAAGCAGATATCTTATACAGAAAACTTTTCTATACAAGAAATTTAAAAATTTATAGAATCTAGAACTTAAATCTTTAAAGCTTTAACTATATCTAGTATAGAAACTACTACTTTACACTATGTTAATATATAGTAATTGTTATACTCTAAAATATAAGACTGCAATATTCTAATTATATTATCTTCTAATTTTTTATATATAAATGCTGTTGTAAATAGTAAAGTTTTAAATTCTGAATAGTTATATTAAATAGTTTACTTGCTTATAAATTATATTACTAGCTTAAAGTATTCTTAAACTATATTACTACTATACTATATAGATAAATTACTATAAATACAATCTTTTTATTCTTAAAAATTAAAGAAAAAATTAATGCTCTATAAAATAAATATTACAGCATAGTTTAAAGACTATAAGCAGAATAGATAAGAGAGAGATTCTATTATATAATAATAGATGAAAATAATTTATTTTTAATTTATCTGAATTCTTTAATCTATTTAAATTCTTTAATTTATCTATATAACAGTGTAGCAGACATCTAGACAGTAAGATAGGCAGTATTAAGCATTTCTTAGTTTTTAAAATACTGCTAGTTCTACTTGTCTATATATTATATTATATAAAGCTCTGCAAATTCTTTTCTTTCTTTTCTTTTTATGCTTTTAATTCTATATATAACAAGCTACTATAGTTTTAGCTAATAATACTATAACTAAGTGCTGTTATATAATTAAAAGTATTATATTCTTTCTTCTTTAACTATCTCTTTACTTTAAGTATAGATTAGACTAGCTGTTGTTACTTAGCCTCTCTATATATTCTATATACTTACCACACTTAACCTGAATATAAACTTTGAAGATAATCTCTTAACTTAATTATTACAGAATTAAATAGAATAATATATGTTAACTGCTATTAAGAAAGATCTTTCTAAAAAGAGATACTGTGTTTTAATTTTTAAGACTTTTAGAACTAAAATAGTAAGCTTTTAAAAGAATAAAAGATAATTTATAAATAATTTAATAAGCTTATTAAATAAGACAGAAAGGCTTTATATAAGACTATTTTATATATTTTAATACAGTACTTAATAACTATAATAAACTGCAGAAAAAAGTTAAAAAAATTAAATTTTAAGCTTAGCACTAAAGAATAATACAAATAAGAAAATTACTGAAAAGAATAAATAGATTAGTTAGCTAATAGCAAAATATAAGAACTACGAAAAATAGATTATTCAGATACATATAATAAGAAGCTAGCTTAGTTTATAGAATCTCTGTATTAGAAGCTTTTTGCAAATTTATTAAGTTAAACCTATCTATTCTGATTAATAGAAAGAATTTAAAGTTTAATAACTAACTTTTAAAAATAAAGAACAAATTGCTTACAAATAAAGACTACTATCTAAATAAAGCTATATATATAGTATATATTTAGAACTATATAGAAGGCACTGCTGCTAACTATTTTATATTCTGAATTTGCAGAGAGGTAATTAACTATTTTAAGACTGCAGATGAAATATTCTGCTATCTTAAAAGCATTTTTCAGAATCTAAATCAACTTAATAATATAAAATTTTAGTTTTATTAGTTGAAGATAAATACTATTAACTTTTATTATAACTTCTTAACCAAGTTTGCATTTTACAGATAAAGCTTAGATCTCTAAATCTAAATATAAAAAAGAGCTATTCTACTAATTAATCTGAAAGCTGCAGAAGATAACAGTGACTTACTAGATTAAAAATATAGTTTTCTTTAAAATATACTTAATCTACTGTTTGCAGATTGCTAGCAGCCTGCAGCAAATAATAAAGTAAAAATTAAAAAACTATTAGTAATAAGTATAAGAATAAGCTTATAAAGAAAGAATACTACTTTTATTATAAGAGAAGAGAGTATAGAGCTGCTAATTATCTTATTAAGAAGTTAATAATAGTAGATTAGAAAATACTGAAAATAATTAAAGAATCTTCTAATATAATTACTAACTAAGAGAGAAAAAAGAATTTAGAAAAAGTCTTCTTTCTAGAGTATAAGTATTAAATTAGCTTTTCTTTATTAGATTTAAGCTAACTATTAGGTGGAGAACACTATAGTATCTAATTGTTTTAAAAAATAAATTAAGTATACTTAAAGTATTAGTTAATTTTAAAGTAAATAAATCTATATTTATTAATATTCTAGTTACTATTAATGTAGCTAAGTCTTTTCAGACAATAGTAGTTTCTTTTAACTTTAACTATTATATTTATAATAGCAAGACTGAAGAATAAATTATATACACTATTATACTATATCTAGTAGATAGATACTATTAAGCTAATATACTTATACTAATTACTAATTTAAATTAGTATAATATAATACTAGAATAGAAGTAGTGTAAGAAGTATAATATATAACTAAATATATATAATAGATGCCTGATTTAGCTTAACTAGTGTCTGAAGATTAATAGAATTTGCCTAGCCTGTAAGAAGATTATATTTCAGACAATTCTAAAATAACTAAAACCTAGCTCTGGCACTAGCAGAATATAAACTATCAGAATAAACTAATAATAATAGAGAATAAGGTAACTTCTTAAAGAAAAAACTCTAATGCCAGAATCTAAATATTAATCTTTATACAGTTTTAACATAGATAGACATTCAGATATAGTAAAAATAAACTATATAATTTAAGGCAGAAGTTCTATTATAAAGTAATACTAACCTCTATTATTTAAAAAGTCTCTGAAAGAGCTGCTTAAAATTAATTTTACTCTAATTAAAGCTGCAAGTTTTTATTAAAATACTTAACAGTATAAAAATAAGATATTTCTTATAAGTCTTTATAAAATTAATTAAATTATTAAAGAAAAGATAAACTCTGTAAGCAACAACAATAATAAAGAAAATTTAATTAATTTAAATCTGCTAGCTTAATATAAACTATAGAGAAGATATCTTTTTTAAAAAGATTTCTAATAAGCTGTTATTTTACTAATTGTATAATTATAAAATTAAACTAACTAGTGAAAATACTCTAAAATATAGCTCTCTATACAAGCAGTCTGCAGAAGAATTAAAAGTTATTAAAAAATACTTAATAAAAAATTTAAATAAAAGCTTTATAGTCTCTAGTAAAGCATTTTTTACATTATTTATACTATTTATTAGAAAGACTAATAAAGGTCTATATCTCTATATAGATTATTAAAAGCTAAATAATATTATTAAGAAGAACTAATACTCTCTACTATTAATTAATAAGACTTTAGAATATTTAAGCTAGGCAAAAATATTTACTAAGCTAAATATTTAGTAAGCTTTTTACAAGATACAGATAAACTTAGAAGATTTAACTATTTTTTAAATCTATTACAGTATTTATAAGTATAAAATAATACTTTTTAAATTTATTAATAGACTTACTATTTTTTAGCACTATATAAATAATCTCTTTCTTAATTATCTAAACTAGTTTATAATAGTGTTTGTTTATTAATAATATACTAGTCTATTTAGAGAATAAACTAGAGTACTAGAAGCATATTATTAAGATTTTAAACAGACTGAGAGAAGCAGAATTATAGACTAATATTAAGAAATATAAGTTCTATATTACTTAGACTAAGTATTTTAGCTTTATTATAGATACTAATAGAATAAAGATTAATTCTAAAAAAGTATTAGTAATTAAAGACTAAAAGCTCTTAATTACAGTTAAAGAGATATAGTTTTTTCTAGACTTTTGCAACTTCTACTAGCAATTTATTTAAAACTATAGCTGTATTATTAGACTCTTATTTAATTTTATATAGAAGAATATGTTTTTTAACTTTAACTTTTAATGTCTATAAGCATTTAAAGAGCTTAAAAAATAACTTATATTTATTTTAATACTAATTTATTACAGTCTCTATTAGCTTATAAAGCTAGAGACAGATGCCTCTAATAAAGTAATTGCAGAAGTACTTTTCTAGTTAAATATTAATAGAGATTAATAGTAGTATTTTATAGCTTACTTCTTAAAAATAATAATATTTACAGAATATAACTATACAATTTATAATAAAGAGCTTCTGACCATTATTTAAACTTTAAAAAAGTATGCCTTTTAATTTTTATACTGGTATTTAGAGATCTTCTAAAGTCAGAGTCTTCTATTTTTAGTAATTTTATATAAGTAATTTTTATAATATTAAGTCACTAGATAAGAATATATATAAAAAAATATATATTTTAACTAGCTTTTACTTCTTTCTGTTGCTAGAAAGTAAATCAATAAATAAAGATTACTAATACAGTATACTGACAGCTGATTAAATAAAACTAATTAATAATAGTCACAGGAAGCCCAAAACTCTAGGCGGATCCCGTTGGGTTTATCTTGAAGAACAGGAAACAAGTAGGAATAAGGGACAAGACATGCCTTCTGAACCAATTAAGGCGTAAGTTCCTGCGCGCCGGTTTGGTCTTCCTGTGTCTTATGTCGGTCTAGGACAGGAATCGAACCAGGACTGCTGACTAGGACAGCTGTAGGGCTTAGACAGCTGTCGAATCTCGACGGCTGTCGAACAAGGACTGCGGTCGGGATAAGACTGCTGGTAGGTTCAGAACAGCAGGTGAAATAGGACGGCGGTCCTATATAGATAGGCAGCAGGAATTAGAAGGAAATCTAGGATCTGATTCAATAGACAAGTTGACCACGGGGTCCTAATCCCCGTGGTTAAGGAGCGTCTTAATACATGATGAGTTCTACCCGGAGATACCAATCCGCTGGATCATGACTATGGATCATAGAGGTGGATCGTGAGGATGGATCGTAGATGATTCATCCATATCACGTGATAAGACCTCCCCCTCATCGGCCCTACTGACAGTCTTCAGGCTGTGCTGTAACAATAATCTCTTGCTTAAGATCTGTGTGTTTTAAAAGACAGAAGAAAAAAAACCTACTTAAATTTGAATTTCACATAATTTAGCAAATTTTTTTTTGAAATGCACTCTACATAGTATAGTGCTCAGCAAGCCTGTAAATTAAAATGCAAGTTTATATCTCTATTGATATAAAACTTACTACAAAATCTAAGGTGCTAGATAAAAGTCTACAGCCTGTGCGTATCAACAGTATTAAGTCACGCACACTTTCTTAAATATAGTCAACTATTGCTAAGACTGATTCAACGTGGCCCTCTCTGTCTTTGTTTTTGCATCATAGGCCCTTTTAACAGCGGCAATTTCATCTATCAAAGGTTTGTTCAACAGGGCTTGGCTTGCTGCTTGGTCGCCAGCACTGGTCTTGCTAAGACCTTGACCAGAACCTAAATGCTGATTATCCCAGCCCCAACCCGTAAGGTATACACCAACAAAGAAGGTTTGCATACCCCCTTTGAGTTGTATTGGGGGACGTTCATCGATGTACTTGAGCTTGACACCTTTCCCCATTATTTTCTTTGCGAGAGCCTCTTTACACTGAAAGTTTGGTGGTCTTACGTGGTCCAATCCTGAAAGTTTCGGTATCCACAACTGCGACAACCATCTTTCAGCCACGTCGTAACCATTAGTCCGGTCAGACAGTATAATGGCCGCAACATAAGCCTCGAAGATATCCCCTTTAGTCTTATTCCACCGTTTGGGTTGGTTCAAGTGATCTCGTGGGACAGAAGCCCTCCTGTCAAAGCCATAGCTGGTTGCATATTCGGCAAGTGTCTCATTCTTCACCAGAAGTTCTCGGATCTGCGACATCCGACCGGAAGGAAGGTTCGGAAAGCGATCCCAGACAAGCCTGGTAGCGATTAGCTCAACATAAGCATCTCCAAGGATCTCCAGCCTGTCATAGCTCAGGTCGCTCGAAATTGTGTTGCAATCTCCGACAACGCCTGGATGCGTGAACACGGCTTTCTCCAGGGACTTGTCTTTGATGGGCGGCAGTTGAGGTAATCCTGGTGTTCCGCTTATGTCGAAATTCTGTTCAGAATGCTTTGATTCATTGGAATCATTGCCACCCGATGACGACGTATCCTTAGTTTTAGCGAACGCCTTTTCTAGTTTCGCTGCTGCCTTCACGATATCATGCCGAGCTTCTGTAATATGATCTCGAATCGAGTCTGGACTGTTCATCATCTGCCCGATGAGCTTCTCTAGTTCTGTGAGATGGCATCTTATTTGTTCTTGAAAGGACGATTCACTCGAAATTGCACCTGCGTTTTCAAGTCCCGTTGATGTCTATATTATTGCGCTGGATAGTTAGCGTGGCGAGCTACGACACCGAAACTTGCACATTACCTTTACCCGCTTTTCAGTGTTGTCCGGAGTACCACGAGAAATGGAGTCTTCAGACTTCCTTTTGGAACCCATATTCTTGTTATATGTAGCCGCTAGAACCGTACTCAGCCGTAGAGAAGTTTCCCAAATTTAGGAAGTGCAGTGTCATATCTGCCCAAACGTCTACTGGTCATTTTCGGAAGATCCTTGATAACATCACGTGATTCAATACGCGCATGGCCGCAATTTTCACAGCCCTCTTGATACACCTGAAGACTGGCGCCTACATACGCAACTCAAGTTACCAAGAGTACATTTTTATTCAGTTATGGCAACACCACAGTCGCGGATACTGGACTTGATAAAGGTACGTCATATCTACACTCCTCTACTTTCCATTAATGAAGATTACTGAGTGATCTTTTGGCCAGACCCAATGTCGGATCTTTTCTATGACATTCAATCCCCAAAGACTCCGACTAGGAAATAAGGTTTTACGACAGCGATTGCGTGGACCGGCACTTGCAGCGTGGTATCCAAGGAAGACAGTTTCGTATCGTGATCTGCAAGACACATATCAGCCCCTAGGGTTGACAACTTTCGATGAAGCAGAAGATGACCGAGAAGAAGCAATTCAGATGTATGTTTTTGTCTGTAACGAAGTAACTCGGCTCCTACTGACCATTTATTAGCGCGAAATTACGTGGAAAGGGCAGACCGAAGAAGAAGAGGACTGCAGCCGGTAAGGATTTCCACCGACCTTCACACCTGTATTTTATTCTAACCTCAGCCACTTCCCCAGAATCGAGATCCGCCAAGAAAAAGAAATGACTCCTGTTCGAAACTGTGTGATTAACATAGAAGAGTTTGTAATGTAACATATGTCTCCAAAACCTTCACACTCAAAAGTGTACCATTTGATGACGGCTATGCTGCAGCACGCACTCTCATTGAAAGGCAGCTCCAGGGCCTTGGACACATGCATGGTGTGCCTCTAGCTATCAACTTTGTATTATAAAACGAGTGAGGGGTTTAACCGAGTGTTAGTCTCTTAAATCAAGATAAAGTCCTGGCTATTCTGGGTAATTACCATTTACGGTAATATTATTTCATTGAGCCAGCAGCGAAATATGCAGTACTGAATAATTGTACGGAGTACTACTACGAGGTACCTATACCTCAGCTAGCATAGAGGCTCCACTGCGCCTACGGTCACGTGATGAAAGTGCCGGTGGCTGGCTACCTATAGGCGGTTATTGTTTAAACGATAATAGCGAACCAGCAACCGCATTGAAGGCGTTCCCATCAAAATAGCATCACGTCGCCAACTAAGACTGAAATCTGAAAGAAGCTTTTCTCTTTTCCTTAGGATCAGAGGGACTTAAACCACGTCACTCAAACGCTACCGATTGATTTCTCGATCGCCACCCGTGAAGCCCGAATCCTAGATTCGGGGTTAGCTTCTTCTCGGTATGCCAGCTGCTGCACCAAAACCTAGCAAGAATCAGCTGAGAAGAGCAAGGAAGAAGGCAAAGAAAAATGAGGTAGGTGTTTTTGATGGTGATCGAGGGTAACAGATGCTCATAGCTTTTCAGGCTGCCGAAGTGAAGAATGAAATATCAGAGTCTGGGGCGCAGCGTGAGGCGATACCGTCACCGGTCAAGGCTGACACTGAAGATTCCAATTTTGGTGCTTTCATACCGAGTCAAGATGATCCCCTCTGGGAAATGTACAAGGATGTGATTGGAAAATTTGAGGAATTGGAAGGAGAAGATCCTTCAACAAAAGAACCTGAGAAACCGGAAGTCTATTATGATGATGATAACGAGATACCGGATGAAGAGCAGGAAGCCCAGCCGAAACTTTCCAAGAAGAAGAGAAAGGAGATGAATAAACTCTCTGTGGCTGAACTTAAGGCAATGGTCCGAAAGCCTGAAATAGTCGAGTGGACAGATGCGTCAGCTTCCGACCCACGGCTTCTTGTTCATATCAAGGCATATCGCAATGTCGTTCCAGTTCCCTCTCACTGGTCGTTGAAGCGGGAGTATTTGTCCTCGAAAAGAGGCGTTGAGAAGCCACCATTCGCACTGCCGAAATTCATCCAAGAAACAGGCATCGCAGAAATGCGTGATGCGGCCCTGGAGAAACAGGATCAAGCAACCCTAAAACAGAAGCAAAGGGAAAGAGTTCAACCAAAGATGGGAAGGCTGGACATTGACTATCAGAAATTATACGAGGCTTTCTTCCGGTTTCAAACCAAGCCAGAGCTGACTCGCTACGGTGAGGTGTACTATGAGGGCAAAGAGTACGAAACAAACCTGCGACATCTGCGTCCCGGTGAACTCAGCGATGAACTAAAAGAAGCGCTTAATATCCCGCCCGGCGCACCGCCTCCATGGCTTATCAACCAGCAGCGATATGGACCGCCTCCCTCGTATCCTGCTCTCAAGATTCCTGGTCTCAATGCACCCCCGCCACCTGGGGCAATGTGGGGATATCATCCTGGTGGTTATGGAAAACCTCCAGTGGATGAACACAACAGGCCTTTATATGGTGGTGACATCTTTGGTGTGTTACAAACACAGCAGAATGTACAACAAGGAGAACCAGTAGAAAAAGAGCTTTGGGGAGAGCTTCAACCACCCGAAGAGGAGTCAGAGGAAGAGAGCGAGGAAGAAGAGGAGGGTGATGAGGAGGAAACTGGAACAGGGTTGCAAACGCCTAGCGGGCTAGAAACTCCAAGCGGCATTGCCTCTTCTGTACCCTCGGAGTTTGGAGGCACGGAAAGCGTCGCTGGAGAGTTCGATGTGCGTAAGCATCACCGAGGAACGGAAACGGAAGAGCCTACGCAACCGAAGACTGCCTACCAAGTCATCCCTGAGCGTCAGACTCGAGTCCAGGGATTCTTCGGAGGTGACAGAGCGTACGATCTCAAAGCTGCCCAGAATCACATTCCGGTCCTGGGGGCCGAGGATGAGAACCGAAAACGCAAGAAGCCAGGCGACGTTGACGTCTCTGTGGATCCGGACGCCTTGCAGGCTCACGATGGGATCAGCAAGGAGAACTTGCGGAGTCTGTACGATGCGCAGAAGCAGCAGGACTACCAGAACTGGGGATTCCAGGAAGATCTGAGTGATATGATTGCAAGTGAGAGCCGGAAGAGACTTAAGAAAGACGAAGAGAGGCGAAATAGGCGTTGACTTTTTGCTTGAAGACTTTAGTTTAATACCGAAGAAGCGTACGCCAGGATATTGTAGCCTCAGTGCAACTAATCTATCGACAGACCAACAGCTCATATACCATGGAACTCTTCGGTCTGCCCTTCCGTTGTAGAAACGTTTTCGCGCATAGTTAAAGGGGCTGGAGTACTTTTAGCCAACAAGATTAACATGTTCTCCGGTCGTTTGATTCCCGATCTTTCAGCATAATCACGAAACTGTGACTTTGGCTGGTCACAGCGGCTGATGGTTGCGATATACAGATTTGGGCCCGTAAGATATCTGTAGCTGCATCCGTTACTAGCCAACCTAGTGGTGCTCTATATGCGACTTACAGGGCTACGGACCGAGTGCGCTTGGCGGGTCTTGCGGGTCGAACCTCCGCGGTAGCCGGTAGGTAAATTACCCGTGGACCCGGGCGTGTACCTGCACAGATCCCCAAGGGGTTTAGCGCTGGATAGTCTCCACGCGGGTGCAAGCTTTCAGTCTAGAAGCGCCTTTAACTATTCCGTACTCCGTGCTGAGACTCCGTTGGACTCTACACCTACTCTCGCCTCTGTCGCTCCCGCCTTGTAACCATATTCTCAACTTCGGCGCTCCTTACGATATTTCCTTCTAATCCCACTACGTACAGGAAGCTTCGAACAGATTGCAGTTATTCTACCGGCGTCCTAGGTCCTGCAGAGCCACCTTAGCCGCATATCCAATGGTTCTCAACCCAAAATCGCAGGATGGATCGGGATCGCGATAGAAGGTATGATCCTCATCATCTTCTTTCAAAACAGCGCCACTTGCAGTGCCGACTCGCAATCCCACATCAGAAGAGCTGACACAGTCTTGTATCCAGGTTTGACGATAGGCGTGGTGGGGAGAGCTATCGTCCGTCGGGCAGATTGGGTCGCCCACCTTCTCGAGGTTATATTCGGTCTACTCGGTCGCCTCCTCGGAATCGTTCCCCTCGCCCAGTTGCAGATACATGGGTACCACCGAAGTCTAACCGACTGAGAAGCCGCTCTCCTGTTTCTTTTCGGCGCCGTTCCCGCAGTCCCCCATTCCGGGGTCGAGATGCCGGTGTTGGACACTTTCAACACCGTGGGAGAACGCGATCTCCTTCGAGGAAGTTTTCACCGAGACGAGACGAACGGCCAAGGTCTCCGCTACGTTCTTCTTGGCGCTCCAGGTCTCCATATGGTAGGGGGCGTTCCCCCCGAGCCTCAAGGGCTCGGACTCCGAAGCGAGTACGTGAGCCGTCACCATCTGGGTACGATCATAGATCACCAAAAAGAGAGCGTCTTGCGTCACCCGCTTCTGAAAACTATACGAGAGATGTCTCGCAGACGAGGCGTGTTTCTGTTCGAGAAACTGGCGCGCGGCGAATGTATCCTACTCGTTCCCGAAGTCCAGTCGATAGAGGACGCCGGGGGCCTTATCCAGAATGTGGACTTAGAAGACGATCACCGTCGCCTCTTTTGCGGGCTCCATCTGCACACACTTCTCAAGGGTCTGCTGCTACGTCTCGGCCATCCTCACCACCTATTCATCCCGACAGGCTTAACTTGGAACGTCTTGATGCTAAAAGTCGATCGCCAGTCAATCAATCTACGCGCCCTCTGCGTGATTCCAGGCCTTCAGCACCTGCACCTTCTCATCAAGTAAAGTCTCCCATACAGGAATCAAGGCCTTCTCGTCGCGAAGAGACGAGAACAGTGTCTCCAAGTGAAAGGGAACAGTCGATCGCTACAATGGCGGAAACTGGTCGGGATTTGGACGTGAACGAAGTATCACGACCTATGCAGCCACAAACGTCAAGCGCTCCAGCGCAATTCAATGGAGCACAGCCATCTAGAAATCCACCGAGCAACCCCTCAAATCACACTACATTGCAGCGCGCCTCTCCGCCTTCGGGTCCATCGAACGGTCCTATGTCTCTATATACTCAGTCTCGTGGGAGTACCATCTCCTTGCTCTCCGCGCCAACTCGCCCTCGTGGTGGTCCAAGTTTCACTCATAGGGACCCTATACGGGATGCAGCTTGGGCGGGAGCTTCTTCGGTACGTCGCGGACCTGCGCCGTCAGTACATGGACCTCCTACGGGCCCTCGGAGTAGTTTTGTGCCGGCATCATTAGGCCATGATAATCATCGGCATTCTTCCTATCGACACAGCAATAACGCTTCTAACACCTACCCTCGCAGCCAACGATTCGCGAACCACCTTTCGGGCCTTCCCTCGATAATACCCGGGGGAAAGCTTCTCCCCTCGGTATTAGACTCTGCAACTGAAAAGCGACTTGCCCAGCTGGAAGCAGACAAAGAAAAGTTGCTCGAACAGATTGCGGAGAAGCAAAGGATAAAGAGGGCCGGGCTGAGGGATTGGGATAGATTAGACAGGGAAAGCGCAACTGGTGCATTAAAAAGTGAATTGGCTGAAGGGCATCTGCAGCGGATGGCTGAAGGAGAGAGCATTGGGGGAGGTTCGGCATTCTAGGTCCTTTTTAGATATTGCGTTAACTATTTTGAGCTCTGGAACGCAGCTATCTGTCACTAGCTCGCATGTGTAGTTAATAGTGGCGACCCTTTGAGCATGCTGGGCAACGGAAAGGGTAGGGGGAGTTTCGTGTGTACGATATATCGAACTCGATCCGTCAGATGATCTACGGGAGTACTGCGCACTAGGTGATGAGAAAACGGGGATACCAATACGTAGAGCACCCTTGCCAAGGTCCAAAGCCTATTTTCCGGCAGGGTATATATATTGCCGTCGGAACTTTCTAATAATGATGGGATACTCTCGGATATTCGTTGAATTACCGGGAGACGGCTACCTTGCAACATATGTTCCTGTTTGTCCAACACGGGTAGATCCCAGTATTCTAATAATAATCACGATGCGGAAGAACAGCATGCTCGGTGGTATGCACAAGAATTACACAGCCACAGTTGCAGAAGTTCTGTGGCTTTCGCCGTGTATCGAGGTTGGCCTTGAAAGTAGTTCTAGGCGCGCGTGTGGGGCTTGCCGATGCGCCTCGGCTCGCTTGCCTCGCTTCGTCTCTCCTGAGGCTGCGTGTCAACATTCGTGTCCTTGCTGAATCCTGATACTCCAACAGCTTCTACTTTGGAGTTGTGCTCTTCAAATTCTCGATACTTACGCTGAAGTGGCAAGTATCGTGCGGCTGGTTCATGGCATTTCCTGCTTCAAGTTACGCAGAACGTTTCGTTCTCCTATCGATACCTAAATCCCTTGGTTAGAGTCAAAAGAACAGATACCTGTTGTATTCCAACGGTCGACCGCCACCATGAATATCTTCAGGCTATCAGGTATGTTAGTTGTTCCTACTACTCTTGGTGATGCTCCATTGAAAAAGTTGACTGAGATGCTTGAGACAGCCGATTTCTCTCACTTGGCATCAATATTCATTCTCCTGCAGAAAATGAAGTCTTCGAGTGTAGGTGCTCCGTGTTTCTTACTTGATTCTGGTCGGCTTTGTCTGACTTTGTCGGAAGAGTTGCTCTGGATTGTCCTTCAAATCTCAAGTGTTATATCTGATCGTTTTCGTGACACGGTACCTCGGTAAGCCTTGCAGCCTCCATGGGGTTGTGACAGGATGTACTTACCCGTTTCGCTTCTTCTAGACCTGTTTTGGACTTTTACGGACTCTGCATACAACACGACTTTCAAAATCCTGTTCATCGGTTCCTCCGCTTACACGATCTACCTCATGCTCAATGACTATAAGCCTACCCACGACCCTAATATCGACACTTTCAAGGTTCAATACCTTCTTGGTTTTAGTGCGCTGCTAGCGATTCTTTTTCCCTATGAATATAGCATCTCTGAGGTTGGTCTTTGACTCTGGGGTGCATTGTCAAGGAGAACTGACTAATGTCCCCAGATCCTGTGGACATTCTCAATCTGGCTCGAGTCTGTCGCCATTTTGCCTCAACTCTTTATGCTGCAACGCACCGGTGAAGCAGATACTATAACTACACATTATCTGTTCGCTCTAGGGTTGTACCGGGCACTTTACATTCCAAACTGGATATACCGATACTTTGCGGAGAACTACTTCCATGCTATTCCAGTTATAGCAGGTATCATTCAGACGGTGCTCTACTCTGATTTCTTCTATATCTACTATACGAAGTAGGTGGCTCCTTTTGGCTTACAACTCTTTCAAAAAAAGTCATCTGCTGATCCTTTACAGAGTCTTAAAAGGGAAAAAGTTCTCTCTTCCTGTTTGAAAGAAAATGTGGGATGGACTGGGTATCGTTAGTGGACCTGTGATCGGTGTCCCATGCATGTATTCCTATTTTTTGTACCGTGACCAATGAAAATTTTGTACTTCGGATTCTTCTCGATGTATTTCTAACTCTTGAATGTTATGAGACGCTTAATGTCCATAGAGAATGTAAGACTACCACTCAACAAACACAATCTAACCTAACATTGTCATATCCCCACTGTTGAGCCGGGATGTTATGAAAAGGTAGGTTATCTATAAGCATATTTGTGAAGGGATTTGAGTGGGTTTTTTTTCTTGTACTGATGGAAGGGATATATTGATGCGTTATTGCCAGACATCAACTCCAAAATAGCGATCATGGAATTTAATTGATACAACATTGCTATTAAAAGCAGCCTCGATCTGTTCGCACTTTACACTGGATCAAGACCTGTCCTCCAAGACTGGGTCCTTAGTAATTGCTCGACTTGCCCGCTTTCCATTCCTGGTTTCATCCTACAGTGCTTTTCTTCGCATGGATCCTTCAATAAGAAAATAAGAAAAAGACAATCCTTTTGATGGTTAATCAACTTGATCCCGCCGTTATTATGATATATGTCAGACAGACGATGAGTTTCCGAGGATTCTTGCTTCCTGGCTGAGTCCAGAATTCTCAAATATGAGATCTCCGTTCCCCAAACTTTTAAGGACTAAAGTCTCTATTTCATGCTTCTCAAAACGGACCCCTGTTTGCCCCGTTCAAGGAAAAGTTTTCTTTGGAGGCGCAGACATTAGTATTTCCTATTTAATTGCTTCATGTCACGCGTCCAGCTGGTAGTACCAGCTATCCCTAATAGAACGAATAGCTCCAGAAAAGAACCTGCGACTTGTCTTTTTAATCAAAATGAATCAAGGTTTCCAGCTGCACTATTTCACAGTGGACTTATTAATTAACAAATCCCCTCCCCCCCTTTTTTGTTTTCTTTTCAACGCCCTTCGACTCAGTACAGCTACTCGTCGTCCCGAGCTCAGCCGATGTACATCGAAGTCGACAATAATTCTTTGCTCGCCAAGTCCAACGGGGAAAAATGAAGAGATGGAGGAAATGGAGACAGGTGAAGAAGAGATCGACCCGAGAAGTGTAACAAATATAACCAAGTCATTGGCCTGGAGCCTGTCATACTATGGAAAAATTGTACATGCAAAACTCTGCAGGGCCTTGATTCTAGCATGTAAACGGACAATCAATTCTCTCAACGTGAAGGAAAACCAGTTTGCATGAGATAAACCCCAGTGGCTAATAATCATGGTGGCCGGAGTTCCCATGTGCAGTTATGTATCCAGAACTATAACTGAGCTGAGCCGAACACCCTGATGCTTCATCTGTTAAGGAGTTAAATGGGGCTGGCATTGTATTTGTGTGCGCCATTGTCGCTGTGTTCAAAGGACGTATTGAACCGGTGTTGATGCTCAGTCGTCCATGTACACGCTGATTGCTGTCCGCCCAGCCACTGTGGTCGTGAAGCTGGCCAAAACAATCTGCTTGTGACCTTTCCACGGGGACGGGCCTGCTGAATGCTGATTCTCGTCTGGATACGGGAGGCGAGAGGAGCATCGGAGAGTGAGATGTTGACTCTAGTCGAGGAGATCCTCTTCGAGAGTTAGGAGGCGTTAGGCGTGCTCCGCCACGACGGACTTGACAGGTTGGGCATATCTTGACAAAGCGAGAAATAAGCTCCTTAGGGACCCTGTGGAACGATCGTCAGACAGAAATCTTAACTAGTGCAAGTCACGATTCTGGAACCGAAAAAGGTACATGCGCTGTGTAGTTGATCAAGGAAGACTACAGCAAATGTCATCCAGAAGGTTGAAGCTTACCAGGAATAGACCCGTCGAACCTCTGCCGAAGTTTTATCTCGGCCTCCATGCTGACACTGTTGGTGCGCCTTTGTGAGAATTTTGAAGAGTTTTTCTCGGATTGCTACTGGCTTCCCTTCATGACAGATCATCTTCTTGTTCTAAACAAAGCATCTGGTTAGCTTGAATAACCACGATGCCCTAGCATGATTGAGTTACTAACGTCCGGTACTCGGCTGTCGACTGGCTGAAGTTTGAACATCTTTTTGACCCAGAACCTATTCATTTGATTTCAGAACAAGCTTCAACAAACCCAAAGTAATGTTTTCTTAGAGGGAGCGCAAGAAGGAGATAGATGCTCCATTTTCCCCAAACAGAAACATGCGATTTAATGGTTCAAACAGTTCGAGAACCAGGCGACGTAATATTAAACTAACATACCTGAATTGCGCTGACTCGATGGCCGTATCTTTTGGGTCTATGAGAACAGTCTTTATGTTGCGCGCTCTTTTGGCGTGAATCAGTGCCTTATCTTGCTTTTTGACAGACAGATCGTCAACGTAGCTGGAATGGTTCTTTAGTGAGAAACCCCATTACTTTGATAGAAGAGAAAAAGGGGAACGTTGACACACCTTTTCATCAGCTGATCAAACTCCCTGACATCTGGAAAGCCTTCCAAAGGAGGTACAACTGGCTCAGACAACATAGTGTTCTCATTACAAGATTCCTGGCTTTCGATTTCGGTCTCATGAAACGTCTCATGAAGAGGTAAATACCTCGGGGAGTGGAGATAATGAGCCTGGGATAGGTACCGTTGGGATTGGTGCTGCAACTCCTGGGTAAAAATGTGGGATTGTGATGATGTTTGCGGAATTGACTGCCCCGGTGAGATGTATTGTGGATTCAGCTGTGACATATTTTGGGGTAGATTCAACTGGCCGAAAGGTGAACCGAACTGAGGTGTGTATGAACTGAAAGATTGCTGAGAAAAGCTGTATGGGGTGGATCCGTTATAGCCAAATTCATTGCTCTCACCATTAGCGTAAGTCCCGGGCACGCTGAGCTGTTGGTTGATGAGGTAGCTCTCGTGTCCTTGGTTGTTTCGCCTCCTATAGCCACTCATGATAACAAAAAGGCAAATTTCCACGGGCAGAATCACAGATGCAAATGTGAACAATCAAGCCGAAAAGGTTGCCCTCGGAAATTGCCAGCTGTCTGATGGAATTGGGGTCGATTTTCGAGAAGATGATTTTGGTTCTGTACCAGGAAAAAAGAGAGAGGGGAGGAAGGAATAAGATAGGGACTTGTTCTGATGGTAAATTTTAGGAAAGGATATTCGAAATGGGTATAAAATAACTGGCAGCTTTTTGAAGCAAAAACCTACGCCGAATGGATTACACTCAGCCACGAAGGGGAATCGAAGGAGGATTAGGAATCTCGATAATCCAGGTTTATCCTTTTAAAGAGAACAGGATGGTGTTAAAAGGAGAATGCGACTAGAGACAGAAGAATGAAAAACATAAAGCGGAAATGGTGCCCTCAAGGATTGCTATGACTGGCATGAGGTATGTTCGAGGAAACTCCACGGGACCTTGACGCCCTACCCGTGCAGGAAACAGGAGAACCAGTAAACAAGGGGGTGCAAAAGAAGGGGATCCCTGAAGAAGAAGAAGAAGCAAGTATGCAACGGAAGAGTACCTCTGTAAGGTACGGTAGGTACTACCCAAGTCGCCTGGAGTAAAATAATAAGGCTGTGTGGAGCTGGCATGGGATGCGGAACAGCGATGACTGGACTATAAGCCATTCATTCTATTCAAGGACGTGGGCTATCACCACAGGACCAAAGGCAGTTGAATGGAGCAGAGCATCATTTGGCTGGAAGAAGAATGGATGATAGTGCAGTCGGATACTTCATCTTTTCCAAGCAGGCTGCATCAGACAAGAGACTGAGAACTAGTTATGAGTAGCTACAGACGGCGAGTTCCAAGCATCATGACCGCCATGAGTAAGGCGCTGGTGCAGTGAGGGAAGTCATCATCACTACCGAGGCGCCTTGTCAAGGAATACATTGATGACTTCCTTGATGAGCCACGTTGAGGTCCTTCAGGGCAGTTTGTTGTCTGCAAGAGGTTAGAAGGACCAATCACTGGACTCGAGCTTGGCGCTTGTCCAGCTACAGCGCCAGCGAAGTCAACAAAGTCAATGACGTGCCTCGATTTGACGCTTAGTGCCCTGTTCGAGAGAGACCGCTATGCAGGCTCGCGGATGACCTGGTTCGGATGTTCTTGGGGATGCTTGGGTTCAAAATCTTCACCTCGTTCTCCGTTGAGCTGTTATTGGTCGCCTGCCCTGTCACCACGATATGCAGAGAGAAATATGGGCCCCACTGGGGCCTGACGTATTCTGCGGGCTGTATATGAGAACCTGGTATCTGTGATAGACACACTTCCACTCCTGATGCTTCCCTGATCGTCCGAGCTGTGCGTCGAACGTGTAAGCCGGCGTGTGTCGACTCCTGTCTGGCCACGAGGATCCCCAAAGTGTTTCACACTTCATCGTACGCCACCGTATCCTGTGCAACGTATCCAGGGAGCCCCCCTAGGTGCACCGAGTCACCGAGCAGAACCCTGACAGCATCATTTCTCTCGGGATAAGTAAGCCGCCTAGACGGTGTCCACAGCCGCTCTTGGCTTCGCTTCTTCGCCTTTTCTAGATAGCAGCATTATCTGCTGTCGACACTGATAACCCAGAAATAGGACCCTTCGCTCTAGGTAGTACCTAGTGATCTAGAGTGGTACACACACCTATATACCGGCCAGTAACCATGTACTTGTAGCAGACTAACAGACTCCTCACCCTTTAACAGCTTACTATAATGGGCCTAGAACCGATAATGATCGAATCAAATTGAATCCATTCAGTCTCCGTTGACCTCATTTCTCGATCCTTGGGGCGATGAGCGGGCTGAAAGCTCGGTGAGGTATCGGGTCGAACGACCTTAGCTTCGTACCTGGATCATCGCCACCCGCGTGGGCACTCTGTGCTAGTTTGCTGTGGAAAGACTCAGATGCTGCAGGCATCTGCATGGCTGCTTCAAGGAAACAGAGGCATTGTGTAATCCATTGAATATAGAACAAGTAGTGCATATTTGACATGGTCGGGCACAGGAAAAGCCGCCTGCCCAGTGTCTTCTGCTCGGGCATTCATTGTGCGCATAGGTTTTTTTTTTGTTGCACAGATTTCACTGAATGGGGCATTTGTGTTTTCTGTAAGTACAATGCCTTTTCCTGGTATTACTGTTATCAACTGCCGAGGGCAAGAGTGTGTGAGAAAGTTTTGGAATTTCATAGCTGCCAATATCTTAGCACCAGCCAAAGCTATTGGAGTTGCCACAGGGGCCAGCGTCCAGTAGCGCGAGGCAGCAACAATAACCTGCATGGCATCTGTGTCTGTGCCAATGGTGAATGTAGCTCCTTCATTTATCATTCGCGAAGGAATCATCATGCAAGTAATCCCAACATAGATGCACGGGACGGAAGCTATCCACTGACATACATTCGATTCTAATGATGCATCACCCGCAGCTACGCGATGCCTTGATGCGTTGCCCGGTCCCTGGAACAGCGGATGCTCTATCATTCATGGAAGCGAGTTAAGAAATCCTCATCTCGCGCATGAACTTGACTATTGAATAGATGGGTAATAAAAAAAGAACTAGACACTTAGGAGAGGCCTGAAGTCTAGTAGGTACCAGGTACCAGGCAACTGCTGATAGTATCTCGTCTTTCAAAGAATGTGATGGGAAAAAATTCCTGTGAAGCTAGAATATCAAGCCTTCTCAGCTAGGGGAGCTCTTAAAATATCACCCAGCGGGGGTGTAAGTCCCTGGATCCATGCAACGATGCAGCCATTCCCGAGCTCCGGACTGCTCCCAACACTTCAATAATGTCAATAATGAGATGAGCGGGCCCACCGTCGGTGGTTCGCCCGGCATTGGTCAAGATGAGTTCAGCGATCCACGGAATTTCCGATCTTTCTACTTCTGTGTTCCCTCAGTATGATCTCCAAGTTCTTCAACCAGGCACTCCTTTGACTCTCGGTTTACTATCTATCCTCTGCCACCGTGCACGCTTGGAATTGATTGTATTTACGCCATGGCAGATACTACCTAGTCCACTTTTTGACCCAATGATCGAACACGCCATATGCCTGCCTATGTGAGTACGATGTATGATATCCAGGCCCTTGTCTTTATAAGGTAAAAATGTTCTGCGATGCAGGATCTGGACCAGATGTATGTCGAAATCTATTGGCTACTACTGTCTTGATGCTGAGCATCGTTCTAAAAACAACCAGTAGCTTCCCGAGCTCTTCAAAGAAATTTGCCGACAACATCACAAAATATGCAATTCGGGTGCCAACAGGCCCCGCTTTTTTGCGTGGGATGGTTGTCTACTCCGAAGTCTGTTCATCGCATCTCAGGACATCCGGGCTGGGGAGTAAGACGTGATTGTATTGCTAATCATACAATTCTTAAGGGTTGCGTAGATCACGCGACTGAGAGAGGTCCATGTTCACTTAAATCAATTCCGGTAACTTAGACAAATAGCCGGAACAGCAGGATTATCTCTGTTTGGTTGACGAATTTGTGAACTGCGGCGGATGCATCGGGATTACAGCCTGATCCATAGGCGCAGGATACATTAGCGTAACCGTCAAAAACCCTAAACGCTGTCGGTGTCAATTTGTCATTGTCTTGAAGTAGCGTGCATTTCATGTTGTGGAATCCTATATCATATTACTCTCCCGGAAATCCCTTGGGTGATAGAGCTCAACGAGGCAGTCCCTCGTAGCTTGTATTGTATGTAATTATTTTAATTGTGCCACTCAGGATGAACAGTCACTTGTTCTTGGTCTTGTGGAAGTATAAGCATGAGCATTTTGTACTACAACTTCCGTCAGAGTCACTCTGCAACTTCCCGTCTATTATAAATTACCTAACAATCCAAGTGCATGCACAGGTATTGAGGTATCTACGCTGCCTTTCCCCTGCACATTTTAAATGATTTAACCTTACCAGTGTTTAAGAAACACTTAGGCACTGCATCAGCTAGCCAGTGAGTATATTTAGTAAATTACCAACGACTTAAGAAGTTTAATAATAATAACTAATACAGGACTGCGTAAGGCCTTTCTAGAAATTGTGGCCCGAAAAAGTCCTACTTCTGGCAATGATCTATAACCACAGTAGGCTGCCGAATTTCCTGTTACCAAGGGTCCCCCTGCTTGGAAGCCTTAGCAGATTGCTATTTTATATCCTTGTGATTTTTTAAGCTATTGGAGAGTACACAGGCAATATGATAGGTAATGCGTCCTAAGCGAAGCCGACCCGTATTACATTAAAGCAAAAGCAGCGAGGGAGGCAGCGAGGGGCAGGGGACCCTGGGAAGCGAGAGTTCTGGCCTATGTGTACCTACCTAAAAGTACCTCAGGCAGGGAGGTTCCAAGCCATCCGTAGCAGCTTAGTTTGGCCTCAATACAGAAGTCAGGGTCGTTGGTAGTGGAGCAGAAAGTACAGCATTTTTACTTCCTTCGCCAGTAAAGACTAATTGGTATGTTTCTTTAAATACTTCCTTGATACTATGTTTGCAACCGTCACAGCGTGACATGGGCCTGGCGTCTATCTCGCGACCTGTATCTTAGCCTTTGGCTCCATGGCAGAGCAACATACTGCCCTAGGCGGGCTCACCGGTACAGCCAGGAAGGCATACACTAGTACCCACTAAATTCTCCTAGGGTTGTCCGCCGTCACAATCTGGCTTTACATTGGAGATCCAGAAAAGAGTTAATGTCAATTAGCCTACAAAATGTCTAATGTTACATGGACAAGATATAATTACAAACTGTGCATAACGGTAAAAATCAGTCTCAAGGACTACCCCCAGACCAGGCAAGACAAAAGTGTAAAAAATGCGACCGAAAAAACAGGAGGCGTACGGGAAAACAGAATGTAAAACGAAATCCAAGAAGCGGTCGCCAACACCCCCCAATGAATATAAACAAAAAGGTATTTTCGTCGTTAGTCATAGAGGATCCGTGACAGCCTAGACAGGAATTCGGTTCCGACCCGGCTGAATATTCTTTTGCATCATAAACGTGCTGAACCAAAATATTAAAACACCGTCAGGACACCAGATTATATGGTTCTGGTAAACATATGCTTTGTACGACCCTCCGATGCAACATGAACTGGTGCGGAATAGTCTTGAAGAAATAGTTCCTTTCTCCAGGATCTATTTCCTTTGCTTTTATTTATTATTTTTCTGTTTCTTTCCATGGCCCCCTCTTCGCCCAAAATGCGTAAAATGTAAGACAGTAACATACTGTCATGTGTTGCTGAGTTGTCCAGAGTTCAGAACTCTATCAGACCTCACCAAGTCACGGATGGCCCATCTCCAGTCATCTCCGAATTTTTTGCGATCAGCAGTTATCCATTTATCGACCTTGCGTCTCCATTTCTCCTCTTCCGCTCGCTGCCGTCTGATAAATTCGGGACCGACATCGAACTCTTCCGTGATGGGCCAATCATCCGAAGACTCACCGGCGCTTTTCTCATCCCCGCTCGTTGCAGGATCGAATTCATCGACACCGCCAGACGTTCTTCCTCCGCGAAGACCAACTGTCGTCGGGACGCGATCTTGAAGGTCATCCAGGCCAGCAAATACATCATCCTCGTCGTGAATCACGGCGACACCATTTTTACCTGGTTGCGAGGGAGCCAGCTTAAGCCAGCACATTCGTTGAGGGTCAAAGACCATTCCACCAACCACTTGGACACCTTGCATAGCACCCACATTTGTGATTAGAGCGGGAGCCGGCTTGGGAGATTTGGGAGAAGTCACGTCATCAAATTCGGTAACAGCATTTTCATTTCCCTCCCAACGAAATGTTGCAGGATTGTAATGCATACCTTTAACAGCTATCACGAGACGTGAGTGGGATATGGAAATACAACAGCGGTGGAATTAACTTACATTTAGCTTCGTGGACGCCTGTGCCCATTGGTTTGATCAACTGAGGTCTAGCTCCAGGCGTCCCTGCGGTCTTTGTCTTTTTGCCCCCTACAGTCGATGAATTACCTGCTCCACGGGACCTAGCCTGAGCTTTCCAATTCGCATTGACGGGGGCAAGAGGACATCCTTCGCGCTCCTTGACACTGATCGTCGCTGAGGCGATGCGTTGTTGCCTAGCATTTCTCGATGCATTGGTATCCCGTGCAAATCTGGGTGTAAAATCTTGTGGCTTGGAGGAATTAACAGGTGTGCTCGGTGGAATCGACGTTTCCGTCCGAGACGGGGGCGTCACTTGACTCTGGCTCAGCCTGTTACGTAGCGATCTCGGGGCGCCACGTCCAACAGGGTGCTTCACGAATTTGCTCTCAGCGGAAGCAGATGTTGGTAAATCGTCAAAGGCTTCCAGTTCGGTTCCGTCACCAAAGTTCCGTCGACGAGCTGGCCTAGTAACGGTACGCTTAGCAGCGGCGACCAGGGCCTCTGGACTCAGTTCATTGGAACTGCGGCGACCAGGAGAGTCGGGACGGTTGAAACCGGAAAGCCGAGACATCGACCTCTGAGTGCCGATCATGTCACTAGAACTGTCTGAGTCTTTGCGGCGGAAATGGCGTAAGTTCTTGACACTGACATGGTGAGACTGACTTGGTGAGGCACCGGCCGGAAGGAACGGTACTTGAGGTCTGCGGTTCGGATTTAGCCGTGAGTCACCTGTGCGGTCAACTGGGGTTTTCGGTCGAGCAGACGGACGTGTGCCTTCCTGACGCGACGGTGGTCGTTGGAGTGATGGTATCGATCCGGATGCGGAAGCACCTTGTATAACTGGCATGGATCTCTTTGCCCTCAAGAACTGAGCGCTGGTAGTGGTAGGTTCGCTTCTCAACGCCTCCCTCGAGGATCTCCTTCCAAGAGCCCGCCGGCTTGGCGTCGGGGGGCTCAATGGTGTAGATGCAGTATTCGAAACGGGAAGATTGGGAAGTGATGAATGGGATGAATGACCACCGATCCGTGATTGTGACCTCTGGAACTTCGAGAGGGGAGCCCCGCTCTCGGACACGGGCTCAAGATGGGTTGAGTGGGCGCGATCATGACAGGAGAGACGTGGTAATCGACTTTTAGGAGACACGGCCGCCTTATTTGTGAACGTGACTGTGGTTGAAGACCGACGAGCCGGGCTCGCTGGCCGCGCCATCTTGCGTTTGATGTTCTGATTCAATGTTAACTTTGCTGAGTTAAAGACATCGCCATCTCCGATCTCGATGTCAGAAAAGAAGTCATCCTTTCCCGAAAGCCGTTTCGCTGCTTGAGTTTCCTTGGGACGGTCAGTGACCTCTGCGCGTCGAGCGTCTTGCCTCTTCCTGAGTGATTCCTCCAGATTCAAAGGCCCATCCGGAAGAACAAGGCCATCAAGACCGTCATCTTCGCTCTCGCCAGTTAAACAACTCGAGACGCTAGGGCTGATACCGGAAACCGAAGAACTACGGTTTGATCGTCCATCTCTGGTGGTTCCACCAAAGCGAACGCCAATGCTGCCTTCAGACAACTCGATATCGAAGTCGTCTGCATTGGGGCTCGAAGTTCTTGGAAGATCCTTGCGAGCCGAAAGCGTCAGGTGAGCATTATCTTCTGGTAGCTCAAAATCCTTTTCGAAATCTTCATTGTCGTGATTAATTCCTTGAGGGCTGGGGAGGGAGATGGGTTTCTGCAAAGAGTGTGACCTGGGAAGCTTGATTGTGGACAGGTCTTCGATATCGGTGCCATCATCAGGGTCTCGAAATTTGTCCAGGTTTGACAGCACGGGCTTCGATTTCGGCGATAAGTCGGCATCACAGAAGAGGGCTGAGGTGTGAGATTTCACTGGGCTCGTGAGGTTCGAGCTGATCTGGCGAAGGCTATCGGGAAATATTATTTTCTCATTAGTCTTTAACGTCAGTTCTCCATCATTTCCTGGTAGTTCCAGATCCTCCGACCAGTCATCGACGACGGCCTTCTTGATTTTCCTCCGGCCTAGCCGCTTGATGGTACCCCCAAGTAAAGCGGACTTCGGGACGTTGGCGGGGATTGGAATGCCTGCACTTTTTACAGAGGCAATAGTTTCTTCAGTAATAGCCTCATCGTTGTCTTGTAGCAAGACTTGCCAGTCTTCATCGCCGCCCACGTTGGAATCGAGATCGGAGCGGGCGGAGCGGCGAGATGAGATAGAATCGCGGTGACCGGAGCGTCGAACAGAGGAACTCGTCACTGATGTAGCAGTAGATGCGGTGCGAAATTGAAAGTCGTCTGTACATTGCAGGTCACCGTCGTCATCCCAACACTCAATGGCCTCCTGGTCACCATGCCGCAGCCCAAGGGTCGACTCCTCCATGGTGGAGGGAGGGTCGTCAAACGAGATGGTAGGAATATAGAGACCATGTAACTGACTGGCGTCAAGAGGAACGGACACTGACCGGGCAGCGTGCTAAGAGCAATCAGATACTGACACTGGACCGGAGAGAGGGTTGAACGTCATCCCGCGACATCTGTGAGAACTCCAGTTGGGGACTTCAGTACTTGGACGCGTGAAAGATGTCGACTCGTTTCCTTTTCACTCGAAGGCAGACTAGATATAGATAAGACCTAGGTAGTACTGGATCACAAGGCGAGAAATCTCGCGCGACGTTGAATAGCTCCGCCTTCCACGAAATGGTTGGGAACTGAACTGAGGCGCGGAATGGGCACGCTGTACGAGTGCGATGTGGCTCACGCCGGACACCCCAATGAAAGCCGGAGGAGGCTGTGGCAGGAGACTACAAGGAATGCGTGGAATCCGGGGGAATGAGAGAAGGAGTGGATTGGAAGGCCAGCAAGTCTGGGATCCGGCGTGCGGCACGGAGTTAGACTCGAAAAAAAAAAGAAAATGGACTGGTAGGGCAGGTGGCTGGGAGCCAAAGCCTTGGAGGGGAGAGGTTGAGGTTGAGGTGAGAAGTACTCCGTACGGAGGTAAAGTTACGACACTTTGGGCGAGCCCAGCGCAAGCTGGGGAGAGGAGGGAGAGCTCAGACTCACGCTTGTACCTAACAACCTCCTAACTAGCGGCGCAAGCGACCGAGACCATGCCATACTAGTACCTAGGGCGTGGCGGGCACTATGACCAAAAGCAGGCATCCGCCGTCGCGATGGTACTGGAGCTTGGTGCCTGATACCTGATATCAGTAGGTATCAGATCAGCTTTTGCTGTATAAAGCCAAGCTGCGCTATTCCATGCCAGCTGTCCTGTCCTATCGACCGGCATCAGTCTCTGTTATAACTGATATATCACCATTATTATGTCTTCCCGCCCGTGCCACCTGCCTCGCATCCTGCGCGTACCCAGGTCTGACGACCCCGCCGCGTACGTGCTCGTCCATGTCTTGCCCACCGGCTCTGCCGCGTTGGACCTGAAGCTCATAGCTACTGAGGGGGAAAGTCCTTACGTCGGCTCAGGTGCGCCGCTTTATGTTTCAGTGCTCTGTTACCTCATCGGTCAACTCCGCTGATGGTGTCATCGCAGTGAGACAGTCGCGCCTGGAGAATCTCCGAGCAAAGAACTATAGGGGTAGCGAGGAAGAGTGGGCCCAGATTTTATCTCATGTTCTCGGACAGGACTCGCCCTCCACCAGCCATGCCAGCTGGAGCTCTGGTGTGGAAGTCACCGCCAGTATTCAAGGCCCTGCGGACGAGGACAAGGAGATGGTTATCGCCCTAAGGAAGAGGATTGATACTATCACAGTATGCCCTTCCCGGATGCACCAACAGCGTATCCTGTCTCACGAATTTTTTTTTGCAGCAAAGGCTCGGCTCCATCACACTCAGGCAGGATGATGAACAGGCCATTCAGCTCTTTGACTGGACCGGTATTAGTGTTGCCAGGGCAGATGCTCTGGAGCAACAGATTCACTCCTTGACAGAACGCTACCGCGTTGCTGAGGACACGATCAACAAACTCAATGTACAGCTGGAAAAGCTTACCCAGGCCAAGAGCCAGCATGAGGACCAGTTGATCTCTAGATTCGTGCAGCTGCTGAACGAGAAGAAGCTTAAGATCCGCAATCAGCAGCGCCTACTGGCTTCGGCTAAGGTGGACCGTACCAAAGGTTGAAGCTGACCCTGCTATGTGGAGGTTAGATTCATAGAGAGACTTTGCTAACACATAGGGTCCAATCCAGTGTCCGATGTCAAGACTTCTGCCTCAGGGAGCAGATATAGACGTGCTGAGGCCAGTCGGCTTTCGAAACGAAAAGCGACACAGGCCCATGACGATGATTCAGAGAGTGACTATGGTTTTGAGAAGATGGAAATTGACGAAGCGCGGGACCAACACCTTTCAGAGCAGGATGAGGCGACGGATGAGGGAAGACACTCGACGCCCCAGCCGCTGGAGAATGAGGAAGAGACTGCGACGGACGAGGAGCTCAGTCCGCCACCCAGAGGCGTTGTCAAGATCAGCAAAAAGGAAGGGGAGGAAGCAGGAAAGGTGCCTGGCCGTCCGGTCACGGCGAAGCCACCCAGCCCTCCTCCACGGAGGGAGCTTCCCTTCAAGAGAAAAACTGCGGCGAAGAGTCATACAAAGCTCATTGCCACTGAAGAGAATCAGAAGCCCGCTCAGCTTGCAGAAGATGCGGAAGAGACAGCAGGGGAGACTGACGATGACGAGCTGTAATCTAGAAGACTCGGGAACAATATGATTTTCAGTTTCGAATAAAAATGATATCTTTGCATGCATAGCCACCTTCTTCCAGAACAGACTTAATCCGGATAACAAGCTCTCACACAATGGCAGGAATCCTAGTTAGGTGCCTAGCTATCTACCAACTACGAGGTTGGGAACATGGTTTGGACAGCTGTTCTTTGGTAGGCTCGGCTCTCAAGTAAATTACCTAGGCATAAGGCATAGTACCCATAGACACTTTAATCCGTTTGCTCTATGCAATTCCTTCTTTAACGTCTGATCTCCTTTCTAAAAAAACAAAGCAATATATCTTCACTAGCAGCCCATGAGGGGCTTGTCGCCCCTCAATTTGTTATCGTTACGGAACCAAGCCCCTGCACTCACGAAGACAAATGTAAGAGATACATAACTCATAATCTTGAGCAGACCATTATTTTGATAATTCACGTTCTGAAATTGGCTTTACTCTCCTATGTACACATCCACTGCGTCTGGTCTGGTGGATAATTCTGAGTTGGTTTGGCCGAGGTGTAGAGACGAACTTTCTGGAAACAAAAAAAAGGCTAAATGTAACTCGAACGACAGAAGGGATCGAAGCCGAGCTAGTACAAAGCAAACGCCTGGACAGGGTAAAAGCACGGGGAACGAATCATCTAACTGCTCTGGACGGTCACCGAGCCGCCTAGCCAAATGCCGCATGTGGAGACAGTTCACCCGCTGCCATGAAATTCGTCTCTGGGTTTCCGGTGGCCTTGGCCGCCGAGCAGCGCGCCATTGTCGGGGAGCTTTTCCAAAGGTCAGCCTGGATTTTAAGAAGCAAAAGAAAAAAAAATCCTATACAAACCTTCTGGAGATAGAATCGGTGAAGTAGAAGTCCTCTATGACCTTCTTGAATGCCGCACCTGTCGGCTTGCAACCCTTGTTCTGGTCTACCAGCTGCACCTTGCTTAGAGAACTCATAGAAGTCGGCTCGACAATATCATATCGGCGCAGTGCAGGGCTGATCTCTTCCATGCGGTCCCGGAGTGCCTCAATGTCATCATACGGCAGAGGAACACCGAGAAACTCGCTTACTGCGCGCAGGATTTTCCAGTCATCACGAGCAGCTCCTGGTAGTGAAGTAGCCGCGCGAGTCACCTGGACACGACCTTCAGTGTTGACGTACGTGCCCGATTTCTCAGTATAGGCGGCGCCTGGCAGGACGACATCCGCAAGCTGCGCACCACGGTCACCGTGATGACCCTGGTAGATAACGAACGCATCCTTAGGGATGTCGCTCTGGCTGATCTCATCAGCACCTAGGAGCCAGACCATCTTCGGAGTCGCTTTTGCAACTTCGGGAGATGGCGTGGTGAAGCCGACTTCATAGGCGCCGGCTCGAGACGCCGCGCGCTGAAGAACGTTGTAGCCTTGCCACTCAGGCGTATTGAAGTTGGAAGTGTGCGTGTCAACGAAGCTACCAACCACTTCAAAGATTGCTTTAGCATCCGGGTGCTCGGCAGCGGCGCTACCGACAATAATCATGGGGCGCTTCGCAACAGCGAGCTTCTTCCCGAATGGCCCGGAAAGAGCAGCTTTCAAGGCAGAGACATCGTTGCCTAGGTGCTCGAACTCGAAGGTACTCTCGAAGGGCTCACCAACAAGTGCGATCTCGAGGTCAGAGCGCAGCCACTGTTTGCGGATGCGAGCATTTAGGACAGCAGCCTCATGACGTGGGTTTGTACCCACCAGAAGAAGCGTGTCAGCCTCTTCAATCCCATAGATCTTAGAGTTGAAAAGATAATTAGAGCGGACATCGATACCATGTGCGATGGGGGAGCTTCCTCCCGGCTGGTCAAGAGCAAGGTTGTCCGATCCCAGCTTGTTGGCCAGGTC
Source organism: Thermoascus crustaceus (assembly GCF_041956765.1). Classification (NCBI taxonomy): domain Eukaryota; kingdom Fungi; phylum Ascomycota; class Eurotiomycetes; order Eurotiales; family Thermoascaceae; genus Thermoascus; species Thermoascus crustaceus. Next base: position 2,686,007 of record NW_027192527.1, on the reverse strand, counting down.
CTTCATGGCGACAAGTGATTCAGTTTCAACGAGATGCCCAGCTATAGCCTTGAACTCATTGGCTTTCGGTTCCAATTTATGGTACGTAGACGCAATCTCAGTCAGAGCCTGCTCCCAAGTCGCCGGAACAAACTTTCCCTCCCTACGTATCAAGGGCGTCGTGAGTCTCTGTGTTTTCAATCCATCACATGCGAACCGAGTCTTGTCATTTATCCATTCTTCATTAATGTCGTCATTGAGCCTGGGCAATATCCGCATGACCTCCATGCCCCTCGCGTCCACTCGAATGTTTGAACCCAAGGCGTCAAGGACATCAATGGACTCAGTGTGACTCAGTTCCCAGGGACGGGCACGGAAGGCGTAAGGCTTTGAGGTGAGTGCACCAACAGGACAAAGATCAATGACATTGGCGGAGAGTTCGGAATCGAGATTCTTCTCCAGATACGTTCCAATTTGCATGTCGTTTCCTCTGCCCGTAGTTCCGAGCTCGGGGGCTCCGGCAATGTCATTCATGAATCGGACACAGCGAGTGCAGTGAATGCACCTATTCATCGAAGTCTTTATCAGAGGCCCAATGTTCTTGTCCTCTACAGCCCGCTTTCCCCCAATTTCATGGAATCGCCCACGATCGGCACCGTATCGCATTGACTGATCCTGCAGATCACATTCCCCTCCTTGGTCACAAATAGGACAGTCTAGCGGATGATTTGCAAGAAGGAACTCCATAACACCCTCTCTTGCTTTGTGGGCCAGGGGCGAGTTCGTCTTGACAACCATCCCCGGTTGTACCGGCCAGGCGCATGATGCCACGGGTTTAGGGGCCCGTTCGACTTCGACAAGACACATACGACCTTTCCACTGTTAGTGAAGCTTTATGTAGCTTAAACAAAACTCGATGACTCACAATTCCCTGCGATCAACAGCTTTCTGATAGTTTTATTAGCATAATACACAGTCCCGCTCAAGTAAAGGCAATGTACTCATGATAACAATATCTGCAACCGCGTCAGAATCGATCTATTTTCCCAGAAAGTAGCGTTTTTCATACCTTGGGATTGTCACGCCGGCCTTCTCGCAAGCCTGAATAAGGGCGGAGCCAGCTGTTATTACAGTGAGCAAAAGCTCATCCATCCACCCCGAGAATGGAGCTACCTTCTATTGAGACCTTCTTGCCGTCTAAAGAGGTTTTGTCAATAAAAAAACCCCATATATAATATGGAACGTTGTCGGGGCTTGTTCACCTACCAATTGTGAGTTCCACCTCTGCCGCGCGTGGAGCCGTTGTCGCCAAGGTTCTGGGGTAGCTGACCCTGGGAACCCGTCTGGCACGGGCGGCCGATCGAAGCAATTGCGGCCGCATCATGAGGAAGAGAGCAAAAGGAGGAAATAAGATAGAAGAAAGCTGACGTGGGGTTGAGAATGTAGAAAGGGGGACAGGCGGAGCAGATCCACGGATGGGAGCGCTGTCCACCGGATGGGGTTTCGGCTGGGGGAATTGGGGCCGGGGACTGGGGGGAGTCGGGGCACTGGGGTTTCCCGTCCGCCAAGACCATTCCTATGGAGTCTCAAATCACTGTCGCCGGATTGGCTCGGGCTCTCGGAATATCATTTTATCCTGAAGAAATCCTTTTCTTTTCCGAACACTTGGTTTCTCTTTTCTTTTCACACATACTCATTACCACGGACATGATTATTGTAGGTGGTAGGGTGAACCATCTTTCTATTAGTGGACAAGTCCCTTCCTCCTCTGCTACATGATCCAAGAACAAATCTTCCTGCACCGAGCTGGAGCAACCTAGGGCACTGCTGTCTTTCCGGACAGTTGTGCCTAATGATGGTTTAGTTCTTTACTGACGGTGGCTACATTTCTGTTCCTGGCTGATGGAGCTGCTCTCATTTTTGGACTATGAATATCGTAGAGGGATAATGGCTTCTGTCCTTTCTTCTCTCGTCTTCGCATTGGTCCTCAGAATTTGAAAGTCCGTCAGTGGTCGGTCTCACCTGCTGGGTATATCCATCCTTAGTCGTCCTCAACGGGAGGGCAGTCATTAGCACTTTTAGATTGTAAACAGTTGTGCGATGGTTGTAGGACTGATGGAGGCATGCTTCAATTTAGGTGTTCTCTGCGATCTGCATGCATATCTACATGAGTATTTTTACTCAACCCTGTGAACCTTCACCCAGATGGCCCCTCCCAGAAGCAGATGATCATTTCCTGTAGCAAATCCGCGGCGCGAAAGCGGCATCTGCCAATTCTCTGAAGAATAAAAAAAAATGTATGATACCTGACCCCTTAAACGCCGCAAATCCCAAGTATTTTACAAGAGCAGAACCCCTGGTTACTGGGAGGACTGCAAGTCGCCAGGCTGCCAGGTGGACTCCTGCTTTGTTCCAGGAGGAAGCCACATCCGCGAAGTACTGCTGCCCCTTGGTCGACCACGGCCAGGTCCGTCATCTTCCTTCCTGTCATCATTCGTCGAAGAGTTGTCGTCACCAGCTCTCACAGGAGGAAAAGCGTAGCCGTTCGAATCCCATGGCTTGCTCGGTGTACCAATGTTCAGAGGGAGGACCGTTTCTCTAGATCGAAAGTGATCCGCATTCGCCCTTTGATCCGCCACATCATCATGGCTGTTACGATCGTAGAGGTAGAGGCCGAGGAAAGTAAGCCCAATGCCAAACGCTTGGATGGGCGTAGTGGAGCTTCCAAACCACACAATCGCAACGACAATCACAAACACTCGCTTGATCAACGAGGCCACCGAGTAAGAAACGGGAGAAATCATAGACAGCAGGACAAATGCCAATATGTTCTGAGCAAAGTGGAAGATGCCGTTGAATATGAACTCGACGAGAAGCCCCCCATGATCCAAAGACCCTTCCTTTCCCGAGAGTGCGATGACACCATCGTGAACGAAATCTGCAATGAGGGAATAACCCTCACCAATAAACCAAATCGGCAGGGTCAAGAGAAACGCCAGCCCAGAACAATAGCAGAGCAGGTTAAGTTTGTCTAATTTGCGCCGGCCACCTGACTGCATTTCCGACTCAGCGCGGGATGCTTCATTGAAAAGTTTCTTTGAGAAGATATTTTGGGAGACGAAGACCAGCGCGGCGCAGAATGCGCAAAGGATACCAAAAAAATTAGTAGAGAAATCCGTTGAGCATGCGAGCATGACGCCCACGGTCAACGGTATCAATGAAAGGTAGGTTGCCCTAGCGTACCGGATATGAAATAGGAACCGGTATGCCAGAACCGTAAACAAAGGCGAGAGGCCCTTGATTGTGTGGACTAACGAGACCGGGATTTTAGATGTAGCCATAGAGCTTAGGATATGGCCAGCCAACTGGAATATCGCTAGAGGCAATGCCGTTGTGATAACCTCATGAGATGGATGGCGGATACCATTCTTTAGTGCTGGAACAGCTCGCTTGAGAGCAGGAAACAACGTCGAAAGGTACGCCAGCGTCAGACACCATATCGAAACAAAAGCGAACTGGACAATCGTGAGAGTAATTGGTTTCGGCAAAGCGTTCAGAATGGACTTGGACGACGTATTCGTAAGAGCCGAGGTCATGTACCAGACAAGGCAGAGTATCTAAGGAGAGATAAGTAACAATGCCATAGAAAATTAAAGGGATGGAACACCTCACTATAAGCTTGTATGACACGGGTGCCCTCAGGGCTTCTGCCAATTCATGGGCATTGGCACTCACACTGGCGTTTCGTGTCCTTATCGTGCTAAGAGCTTCGCTGATGCTCTTTCGCGGTCTATGTTTCGAACCCCTCGACCCTTTCGCATACTCCCAGGCAATATGCCCCGCCTTTCGCGGATGCCAGACGTCATTTGCTGCATATCTGACAGTGGGATTCAAAGGTGAACCCCCTGATTCCGTCGCAGCATCATATGATTCGTCATTGAAGGGAGGGAACTTGTCTATTGGACTCATCATTGATTGCGGACTTGAGGTCTTTGTCGGCGGTTGCCAATTTGACTGTCGCATTGAGGGGTGTCGTCCAGCTCCGATTACTGTGGTTGTACTCATGTTCTAAGTTCAGTCACCCTGTGGCACGTCAGTGCTCTTGGTAGACAGCGACCGCTGAACAGAAAACACCCGTTCCGTGATAACAGTATAGGAAATATCGGAAACTGCAGGACCCTCCAACTGCCTTGAAGGAGACGCTCTTACCACGATGGGACAGTTATGGAGGGTTGGATGAGAGAGTGCGTAGTACGTTTCGAGGCTCGCGATGACGAATTGTCTCAACATCAGGGCCGAAGAGAAGACCCCGAAATCAACGGGACACGTCGGCAGGAAATGGAAAAGAGTGAAATCATGTATCAACGCATTGATCGATATAATCAATGGGCTGCAGGGAAGCGTGAAGCCCAATCGCCCTCAATCTATATTCGTGAGACAACAGAACAACAAGTGCGCAGTAAACGTTTGAAACTGGCAGTTTTCACTGGTTCACCGCGTAACAGGAACAGGGGGGTTGGGACTCTCGTGGCGAGAACACCCTTCAAGCAAAGGCCTGTGATTTCGGGGGAGGCGGAAGAGTGCTCGCAGCCGGCGTCAGTGTTATTTTAGTGAGAGGCTTAGCCGTCCAAAACCCGAGATGTAAGTATCCGCAGCAAAGCCTGCAGGCCAACGGCGGGTCGGGTGCGGTTACGGAGTAGTGGACAGCTTTCCCCGTCTGTTTGCATCTAATCACGTGTTAGCATAACGTACGTCACCTACCCAGGTACACACCCATAGTGATCATTTACTTTTAATATAAAAGGATGAGTAGGACTTCATCGCTCAGTAAACATACCGGTTTTTGTCCTGTTATTCATAACTACCAGCTGTTGAAATTGATGCTTGCTTGCCTAAAGTCACGTTGGAATGGCGCCTATCTTAGTGGTTGTGCTCATTACCGCATGGAGGCTTTTAGGAGTGCTTTGCGATCACAGACAGATGGAGCCGCTCATGGAATACAGTCACCGACTGACAATAGGCCAGGGGAAGCCGAGTCTCCTATTTTCAACTGTCTGGCAAGTTCTAGGTCCTTTCCGTTCCGGCACAAGAGGTTAGTTCCTCCCCTCAGTAACAATATCTTTCTATGGACGCCTGTCCGCCGGGATGGGTAGATTGACCTTTCACAATTGCAAGCAGAAGCCACCTGGGGCGCAGACCCTTTAGAGGTCTATGGTGGATTCTGTAACTTGTCCTATGATCCTGATGCAGCTTTCAACAGCGCCTTGGCTGCCAATGGTCGTGTCAAATGGAACATAGTCAATGCCCACGTTCAGGGTGATTCCAATGGCCATGGAAGCGTAGGGCTAAATGTGAGTTTTCCAGAAATTGATTGGACCTTTATGCAGTCCATATATGGGTGGTTCACTTTACAGTACCAGGCTTGGGCACGCGGCAGTCTTACAGTCACTGGATCTGATCCTCAGACTGTTGCTCTTTTTACCGACGGTCTACTTGAACTTCGGGTAGACGGGAAAAGGTATTTTGGGGGAGACTATTACAGATATCGGAGGGCCCCCATTGTCTTGCATTTATTCTCGGGCCAGCATGTTATTGATCTTCGACTCATCCGTGACGTTCGAGCACTTGGTGCAATTCGACAGCCCAATATAGAAATTCTCATCGAAGCAAAATTATCTCGTGAATGGCTATATATTGATATTAATAGCCTTTTGATATCAGAGGTTACTCAAGGAAAGCTTGGCAATTCCCTGGCCTCAATAAACGTCCGAAATGACATGTTAGAGTGGGTAGAAGTACTGTGGATTAGATCAGTTGATGTGGGTCGAAATACAATTATATTGAAGCTCTAGAAGGCTGATGTGCGCAGACAGCTCACTATGAAGTCGCCATGAAAGGAGGGTCATCACACCTGGCCCCGTTTCAAACGCGGCCAATCATTTTCAATGTTATCATCCGGGAACTGTTGGCTCTGGAGTTCTCAGCTGAAATCGCATACAGAGTTGTTAACGGAGATGTGCGCATATTTATAACCCAACCATTCAGCATTAGATTAACCGAAAAATCAATACTGGAAGCACAAAGACTTACATTCCTTCATCCTGCCGGAATAGTTTCATATACCATCCTGCGGCCCCCTCCCAATACCACGGAGTGTATATCCTCAGACTCACATAGAGCCCCTCCCGTTATCCTAGGTCTCCACGGGGCAGGGCTCGAAGCTGATAGTGAACAAGCGCGGCGAATGCTGGACAGTGCATATGGCATATGTGCATGGATATTGTTCCCCAGTGGTGTCACTTCTTGGAGTGGAGACGATTGGCGTAAGTGTTAACCTGTCTGGGAGAAGCTTTTCTCATTTGTATATAGATACATGGGGTGCTGCTGATGTGCAAGCTGCGGTGGCAGCAGTAACCCTCTGGATCGAGAATATAGGTTGGGAGGGGCCTCCCGTAGCTCTGAACGATTGGATCGTCACTGGCCACTCAAATGGAGGTAGTAGCTGCCTACATTCTTTGAAGTGTCATTTCAAACAGATGCTGAGTGCTGTAGGGCAAGGAACATGGTTTCTTTCTACACATTATCCTGACAAGGTCATTGCAGCTGCTCCTGTGTCAGGTTACTCCTCCATCGAGAGTATGTTTCTTTTCTAGACTGCAAGATCGTGTTGCTGATTTGACAGACTACGTACCCTATAATATGTGGCAGGACTCGGAGCCACTTATTTCCTCGATCCTTCAAATATCAAGATCTAGCTTCAAACATGAGCTATTGCTGGACAACCTCGCAGGAATTCCTATGTTGCTGCAGCACGGAGCAGGCGATGACAACGTTCCGGCATACCATTCCCGCCTCATGCATGAGCTTATGACGAGGGCTGCATTGCCGTCTAGGTACAATGAGCTTCTTGGAAAAGGTCATTGGTTTGAGGGGATCATGACGACTTCGGCACTTGTAAAGTTCTATAACCAGAGTATTAGCCTTCGGCCACAGCTCCCACTTTTACCCTTAACATTCTCAATTGTTGTCCCCTCTTCTGGTGATATGGGGTCCAAAGCTGGAATCTTTGTCGATCAGCTACAGTCACCGGATCTGTATGGCTACATCAAGGTTACCCGGGATGTGAAAAATGGAGTTTGGCATCTGGAAACAGCAAATATACGACGCTTCCACCTTTCCTCCAGAATGGATCGGACCGAATTTCCATCTATGCTGGTCTTGGACCATGCTAAAAAACCATTTAGTGTCGATGCAGCCAACTGCGAAGGAACATGGTATCTGAAAGATGATCTTGGTGGCTGGAAAAGCTCAACCAATGATGGCTGGCGGCATCTGGGTCAGAGATATGGCCGTCAGCTTGGCACAATGGATGCCATCCTGCGTTCTTCCGGGCCGTTTACAATAAATGTCTTCTCCTCTGGTTGTGAGCATGTAGCACTTCAAATCAGCCGCAATCTCCTTCAATATTTCGCAGCGGACTCTGTGATAATCGAAAACTGCAACTTGTCCCAGTCTCTACATCTTCCGCTGCATGCTGAAAATACCGAGTCCAAAAGCGGAAACGTCATCACTATTGCTTTAGGTGACGAACTCCCACCCTCAAAGTACGACACATTTCCAATATACCCCGATAATGGGCGCCTGATATTTGCAAGGTCATACATCTACAATAACGTTAATCCCACGGCGGACGGAGGTTGGCCAGTCAATCGACCTCCATATAGTAAGTACTATGACTTCGAGCACGCAATGGGAGCAATATTCCTGCGTCCACTGGAGGATGAGAAATTAGAGCTGGTGGTGTGGGGTTCGGATATAGAAGGACTTGAACAAGCTGCACGTCTGGTGCCAACACTCACTGGTGTTGGACAACCAGATTTCCTAGTACTGAGTGAGAGCTGTCGCTGGAAGGGTCATGCTGGCCTATATGCGGCAGGCTTTTTTGATCATTCATGGCGAATATCACCCAGCTCATACGTTGGTGGGAGGGTTAAGCAGGCCGAGTGGGATCGTGCTCTTTGAGGCTGTTGCCGGTATTTCCAGGTGGGTACCCACCTTTTAATTCAGTGTTGCATGTGGAGGTGTAACAGAGAGCTATATACCTAATCCGTCATGCAAGGACAGTGTGGAGCCCTAGGCTTATACAATTCTGGCGTTCTTTTGATATGAACACTAGAAAGAGGCTTCATAACTAGAAGATATCTGGTATTCTCTCTTGCATTGCTGTTTGGTATACCAACTGAAAGGGCCATCGAGTTCTCTGTCCTATCACGGTCAGTTTGTTCTACTACCAGACTATTTTTGTTTATTATGCTGCACCACATGCCTCTTGGATATCACATAGGTAGGTTAGGTAGGTACCTTCCGTCTGCATGGCTTCACCGGGAGGCCCCCGAACAGGACGGGACCATGTCCACAGGTTCAAGTTGTTGGCGGTCCTTCCCTTTTGGGCAGAGGAAAGGGCAATCAACTTCTGTCGAGCACCGCGCCTGCGTCTAGTCCATCTCCTCGGTGATTCCTGCTGCCTCCTCGAACTTTCTTGTCTTTCTCTATCTCTTCTATCTGTCGCTCCTTCCCACACACTTCTCTATGTTCCTTACTGCAGTTTGACTCCAGCATTTATTTCCAAGGTTAGCCTTCTGGATCTCTTCCTTTTTACATCCTGCGATCTATCTCTCAACTCCCTTTTCTATAGACGCTCTTGTCTACACTTCAACAACTCATTTCACGGCCATCTGCCTTACAAGTTTCTCATTTCATATGAACACGCCTGAATTCCCTTGTGTGTTTTTGCTGCGTTCGCCCATCTCTACTAAATTCCATTGTTCCTCACTTGGCTATCTCCGCACTCTTCTTGCGCTCTGTTGTCACTTTGAAGGCTTCTACTGTGACCAAGAACTATCCACGTAGCCAGCATGTCTCTCTCGTCTACCGGTTCCCCAGCCGCTGGCTGTAAGGCATCAGATCACGTCTCTATTTATGATAGCAGCGTCGAAGGGCAGCCCATGCACGTAGGACGCGAGACATCGGTAAGTCGATATCCTGTCGCGCTTCGACCAGGCGATAAGGTGCAGTTTTTACCGTATCTCTGAATAGTCTGTGTTCTGACGTTCGTGAAATCTAGGGACATAAACACTCGAATGCCTCTAGCAGCCAGACAGATCCGTTATTGTCCTCGAAACTTGGGAATATTCAGCCTCCTGTCAGCGACGATGAAGAGACACCGTCGAACAAGGTCAGACTGCTTCCCAATTCCCCCAAATGATCCTCTAGTTTACAATCCTAGAAGCAGAAATTGGAGCATTCCGTTTCGTCTGTCGAGAAACACCCTTCGGAGATGGAAAAAATCCTTGCAAAACTCTCTCCTAAGCCGCAGTCAACTGCAGACAAAGTCTCCGTTACGAAGGATATCCTTACGAAGCTCTCTGAACAGCAGGCGTTGTTGGAAAAGCAGAAGCAGCTCCTTTCCAGCAATACTGCCTCAGTTGCCCATGGAGAAGACGATGACTCTTCCGGCACATCCCCTTTGACTCCTGCAACTGAGTCTCTTGCAGTCTCAGCCTCTGCAGACCACCATCAACGGGACGGGTACAGGGTAGATGCAGCTGAAATGCTTCGCCTGAAGCAAGAATTGCTTGCTGCTAACTCCCGGATAGCCCTTCAGGAGCAGGAATTAGCACAGACACGCGTCATCAAGCATACTCTTGATCAGGCACTTGGGCCGCCCTCCGAAGTCGATTTCGGTGGCCGTGAGATCACAGAACAGACAATTAGCAACTTGCAAAATGCGTTCAATGCCTCTACCCGAGCTTTCAATCAACGCCAGGACTCATGGATTGCTCAAGAAGATGCTCGCTCTGACATTTCCGATGCGCTGTCTGCTGGTGCTTACAATAGGGCCCGTGGCCTCTGGGGTCCTTCCTCTCATCACGCATTTGGAATGAGCATCAGCACTTCCAGCGAAAAGGGCTATCGTGACTCTCCATCTTTGTCTGGAAATTCTGTTGTCCAGGAGCCTGGCCGGAATTGGACTGCTCAGACTGGGAGTCCTGGATATCCCAATCATGGAGCATTCCAAGCACATCGTGTACTTTCTGGCCCTTCTTCTGGCGGTTACAACTTTGATGGACGGTATCCTGGTGAACAAAGCCCGTATCTCCAGACCCCTGGCCTTGTCCCACGTCGCTCTATTACCCAAGTGAATCGTGGCGGGTCTTGCTTTCCTCCGCAGAATTCTCCTTGGGGTACATTCGCTGCTGGCCCTCCAAGCAACCTTGGTGTTAGACCCCCTGCAAATCAACAACTTGCCGCCTACCAGCACGTCGGGATGTTCCCAGTTCCACCATATCAGCCCCGTCCCATTGGGACTCCGCTCTCTCCGACTGCGGCTGAATTCACCTCTACAAATACAAGTGTTGTCCCCTGGGCAGGCTCTTCGGTATGTTATACCTCCCAAGCCCATGTATCTGGACTAATATTTATTCCTTCTAGATTGGAACAAACACCACTCAGACGTATGTGTCACCGCTCGAGCCTCTTAACTATCGCCGACTCCTCGACAAAAATGTCTCCTGCGACTGGAAATACATTGTGGACAAGATCGTATGCGGTAATGACCAGCAGGCCTCCATTTTCCTCCAGCAAAAACTCAAAGTGGGCACCGCTGAACAGAAGTACGAGATTATCGAAGCCATAGTAAACCAGGCCTATCCCCTTATGGTCAATCGGTTTGGGAACTTTTTGATTCAACGTTGCTTCGAACACGGAACTCCCGAGCAGGTTGTTGCTATTGCTAATGCTATCAGAGGGAACACATTGAGTCTCAGCATGGATCCATTCGGCTGCCATGTGATTCAGAAAGCCTTTGACTGTGTTCCCGAAGAGCACAAAGCCATGATGGTTCATGAACTGCTGCGTCGGATCCCGGAGACGGTTATTCATCGGTATGCCTGCCATGTCTGGCAGAAGCTTTTTGAGCTACGCTGGAGCAATGAGCCCCCGCAGATTATGGCTAAAGTTAATGAAGCTCTTCGGGGAATGTGGCACGAAGTTGCCTTGGGAGAAACCGGGAGCCTAGTCGTCCAAAATATATTCGAAAATTGTATCGAGGAAGAGAAGGTAATGCCCTTTCTATTTAACTCCTGCCATAGTAACGACTGACAGCGATCAAGCGTCCAGCTATTGAGGAGGTCTTAGCAAAGATTGATCTTCTTTCTCACGGCCAATTCGGTAACTGGTGCATTCAGCACATCTGCGAACATGGTGCCCCTCACGACAAGAGTCGTGCAATTGAGCACATTCTCCTCTGGGCCACTGACTACAGCATGGACCAGTTCGCTTCCAAAGTCGTGGAAAAGTGTCTAAAAATTGGCGGCTCTGAGTTCTTGGACCGTTACCTTGCTCGTGTTTGTACTGGTCGTGCCGATCGGCCGCGCATGCCACTAATCGACAGTAAGTGGAACACTTCCTGGCTTTTATGTTCTATTATCGCTAAAGACGTTCAGTTGCCGGTGACCAGTATGGCAACTATCTGATCCAGTGGATATTGATGAACGCCGGCCCTCATCAGCGAGAGATAGTCGCGACTCATATTCGGTAAAGGTTTCCCTTCGCTATACAATTCATATAATTTCTGACAAGCAACTTAATAGGAAACATATGGTCTCCCTTCGTGGATCCAAGTTCGGTTCGCGAGTGGCGATGCTTTGCTGCAACCCGTCTCATACAACCCGTCCTGGCCCCGGAGCCGGAGTCCAAGTTAACCGTTTTGGTAATCCCAACGATGACCGCTTCCAGATGACTGGCCAACCAGGAGGTCGGTTCAACCGTAGCAATCAGTGGAATTCCAGCTACCCACCGTTCCGTTGACCATACCATTGTTCCGCGAATTTGCGATACGCCTGCCTTCACTATTCGCAATAAGAGTCAATTCGACAACATACCTTCGAGCATAGAATGTGAACAGCTTCTTGTTCAATTCAAATTTAGAGTTATTTTCCCTTTTTCTAGGATTCTGGGATGTGTGGATGTTGTGTTTGGTTCAAAACCTTTATCCCCTCATCTCTCCGTTGGCTTGTTGAGGTCGTACGGCCAGCGCCTAGTCTGATGCTTTTGTTTTGAGTCTCTTTCATTAAACAGACCTACACACATTTCATTCCCTTAAATTGTCATATTTTCTGAAGATGACCATATCCTAAAACTACCTAGTAGGCGTGGGCTGCTATAACCCGGGCTTTGGTTTATCAAGAAAGGAACCCTGGTTTCTCCTGTCTTCTCCACAGTGAATTGTCTATCTCTGTTGCGTTGAGTCACTATTAGTTTCCTACTGCTACTGGTTTCCTGCTGCTTTAATTATTTTATTCCAAAAAAATGAAGGTGGGGGGGGGGGGGGAGGGGAGGCACTCCAACCTTTAACTTTGTATGTATGCTAGAGCGAACAGTAATTCATTACTTAGTGTTAATGACACGATAAGAAGGTTTTCAAAAAATGTTTCCTATCGTGGGACTGTGGAGAGCATATTGAGAGACAATTTTCTATGGAAAGGTTCTCGAATTGTACAGTGCTAGCTACATCGACAGCTCTATCATCTTCCAAATAATACTCAATTAAACGCCTTTGCTATCCTGATATCAGAATGATCGACCTTAACCCGAAAATCACCATTGCCTGCGACCCACTAGTCGACCATTGTCAAGTATAAAATCTACCTTCGACCCTGCAACCATCCCTCCAACATTCTATTTGCAATTATCTGTCAATTTCACCCCCTCTTTCATTGCTTTTATTTATCATCCTTTTCCTCTTTCTCCCATGGCTTCCGTCTTCTTGCTGCCGTACTGGGTGTTGCCTGCCCTGTCAATACCGTGTCTGGAATCTCTTGTATACCAGGGATTGGTTGACCAGTAGTGATAAGCTCGACTATGTGCGCAAAAGAGGAGGGATAAGCTGGCTCTGAGGTCTTCGTTGATTCTTGCTTCGGGGTAGAAACAGGCTGCGAAGATGTGGACACCGTCGCTGATGTTATCGCGGGTTCCACTTGTGGCCGTTGGCTGCCGGCCGTGGTTGTATCTGATAATGGTGGTAACTGCAAAGGCGCTGATGTTGAGTTTAACCAAGCCTTGTAGGCTGAGAAGTTGAGAGGCGGGGTGAGGCTTTCCTTCCTGCAAAGGAATGGTAATTATCAGCATCAGTAACAACAGATGTGCTTTGTACATATATCTCCATAGAAGGATCCATGAGAATTTTAAGACAGTGACCAACCGTGAAAAGTAGAAGCACTTTGCTTGTAACACTAGGTCATCTTCACGGTCAATTTCGTCCTCCGTTGCAGGAGTGTTGGGGTGACCAAGAATGACCGCCAGACCGTTTCTGAATTCTGTGTCGGTGGAAAATGGATACGATTTTACTCTTTCAAAAAGAGATGTCTCCCATGGTTGGGAGCCTGTTGTGTTGTTGACGCTGTTATTATCTGCCGATGTTGCTTCTTTCGGAGCAGAATCCAGGGTGGAGAGGTCAGTTGTTGTAGGGGAAGACGCCATTGTTTTTGATCCAACTCATATGAAGTGCAATATGTAGTGGGCTGGCTGCTTAAATGTCGAGGTTGGACATCTTTCGCAGAGCAAAGTTGTCTTTGAAGTATGGAGCAAATTCGTGTAAATGTGGGGTACACAACTGCAATGAATATCTCCTGAGGCCCTCAGGTTCGTGATGTTACTGACGTAGGCCACTTTTTGCTATTCTGCCAGCCGTCGCCGACTTCGAGCTTTCCTCCGAGTGCTAACCCCGCTATGGACCTCATCGACCCATCATTGAAGATACCCAATGACGCTTGCTATTATTAAAATTAGTATGCTACAGTGGACACATAGTTTGGCATTTGTTAAAGGAACCTATCCGATTCACTGCATCTAGATATCCAAGTCTGAAAGCATATAGGAGAACAAGAAGCCTACTTTCTGCACCCCATATCACACGACGCTTTGTACTTATTGTGCATCTAACTCTCGCTAAAAAAGCCCAAAAAAATCCAATCCTTCCCCATTATGATAGCGAACTTGAATAACATTACCGGTACCCTGGCAACATAAAAACCGCTTTATTACATACTAGGTTGTGTCCATTGCATCTGTATCTGTGTTGCCGCTAATCTTCCCAGGTACAGACGCCTTCCGAGTTTGCTTGGAATGGATATGTCCGCTTTGGCACCCAGGACAATTGTGGACAACCTCATGTGCGAAAAGATCACAGTCAATACAGAAGTGGTTTCCACACACTGTGCATTCATAGCGACTACTTATGCTCATTCCTTTTGCATGGCCTTCTGTGGCTTGCCATTGCTCTTCAGGGGGCACAGGAGGGAACGATATACCGCACGCGAAGCAGTTAGAGCTTTTTGAAGCGCGCTTCCATGGCACTTCCACCCAGTTAATAAGAGGAAATAGATGATGGTAGGAGCGGGCCAGATGAGTTGAGAGAATGAGTGTGAGACCACATGCTGGACATTCTGCAGGTAGACCGCAGACCTTGCTGCTGCATCGCGAACACAGATATCCTCCGCAGGAAGGTTTGGAGTGACAAGCGCAAAGAGAAGGGAAAGGTTCGACCGTACGTGATGGAAATCCCATCATCAGAAGGGAGCTGACCGACTGTTTCTGGGAATATGTAACAGGTGGTGTTGTCACATCCATCATCAGTTCACGGAAATGTTGCTCATTAAGGGCGACCCCATACACAGTGTCATCACCACCATTAGTTTTTGCGCAGAGTTCGCGGCAAATGGAAACCTGGGCTGCGAGTCCGACAATTCCAACACGGATTTTATCATTCACAAGGGCAGTTATAGTTTGGTGAATGTCTCCCGGGTCAGAAGAAAGGAGTGCCCCAAAAACGATGAGAACTTCACGAGTGCCATGACTAGGAGTGTGGCTGTCGGTTTACACATTAGTACCTATAGCAAGAGGACCATAAAGTTGCAGGTGAACTTACAATAGAGCACCACGGGCCATCTCGAGTCCATTCTGAAGGCTCGGGAGGCCCTTGGGATCTTGTGCCCTCAATGTCTCTATAGCGCTTATGTGCTCCGTTGGATTCCCACTCATATCACTGATCCTCATAGCCAGACCATCCCTCATTCCTAGGACACCAAGTTGGGAGATGGGATTCTGTTCAAAGAATTCAACCACAAACTCCTGCGCGTATCGAAGCGTGAGAAGGTAGCGTGTAGGTCGGAGATCTTTCTCCGACATGGACTGTGAAAGATCCAAAATCAATATCAGATGTCGAATGATACCGCGTTGTAGCGGAGTCGTATCTCTAAGTAACCTATTAAGGAATTCTAGTTCAGTGCCATGTTCGTCGTCCTCAGGTTAAAAGAGCTCCTGTTCTCTACTTTCGAATCACTTATTTTGGATAACGCTCAGCAAGCTCACCTTTTTCTTTTTCCAGCCTCTAGCAACCCTTCGACAGTCGAGCTAATTGTGCCATCTGCACTTTCCACCAGAGTCTCCCAAGTCCTCGAGACCTCCCATTCTGCACCCCCTCGCTGTCTTTTCCTTCTCGAGCGTGGTCCGGAAACAGTCCCGCGCGAGACCTGATGGGCATCGATTTCGTCTTCCTCATCTGTAACTTCCCCGATGTACTCTTCATCAGAATCAGCCATAATGGTTTCAGCTTGAGGGGATGGAATATGGCAGTGGTTTGATAGTTCGAGGTTCTTTTTTAGGCCTAGGCGAACTGGGGCTGTCGGGGCCTGCGAAGCGCGGTCCAAGCTCCGACGGAGCTCACTCTTTTCAACGATTTCGTTGAAGCTTCAGAGAGCAAGCACCGAGTCCGCCGGTCTCGTGGAGGAGCCAACCACAAGAGTCGCAGCAGATGTGGGGATCTCGGGCATGGAGATGTCGTCGCATCGCGTCCCTCAAGGGCGTCGGTGGCTTGAGCGCTGATGTTGCTCGTTGTCATACCGCAGTCCAACCAACGGTCCCGCCAGCTGCTCTCCGTCGCCTTCCCCGCTCCTTCGCTTCCTACACCTCCGCCTCTGTCTTTGGCTCACGCTCCCCTGCAACCTCATTTTGCCCCGTTAAGATTGGAATTCCGATATCTATTGTAAGGCACTGTTCAGCAGAAGTTCGTGCAATGGGTACGAAAGATAGAGATATTTTGCCTGATGTGTAAGTCCTACCCTCCACCCTGCTATCTGTCTATCTAGTGAATAAGTTCATGTCTGGCCATATTTGCGCTTCTTCCAGAGTTCTGATCAATTGATAGGGCAAAACCCATTCATTACGATGTGTCCCTTTTCGACCTGGAGCTCGGTGGCTCCTGGAGTTACAAAGGCGCCGTGAAGATAGACACCAAAATTATCCGGCCTACCAAGGAGATCGTGCTCAATTCCAAGGAGATAGATGTGCAAAGCGCTATTATAACTACGAAAAATGGTATGCAACTGAGGATAGCATCAGGAAATGCTACTTTCCAAAAGACGAATATCGCTGACCTCTAACTCCAGGGAATCTATTGGCGAAGGCATCCGATATATTCTACGACAAGAAGTCGGAACGGGTTACCTTCAACTTTTCCAACGAGATTGTCCCTTCTGATATTGTGCTGGAGATTAATTTTGTCGGAACGATGAACAATGCCATGGCAGGCTTCTACCGTTCCAAGTACAAGCCCGCCGTGGCACCGTCTGCGGACACTCCGAAAGAAGGCGAGTTCTGCTACATGCTGAGCACGCAGTTCGAGTCCTGTGACGCCCGGAGAGCCTTCCCATGTTTCGACGAACCGAATCTGAAAGCGACGTTTGACTTTGAAATTGAGGTACCCAAAGGACAGACTGCTCTCAGCAATATGCCCGTGAAGTCGGAACGCGATGGAAGCAATCCTGGACTTAAGTTCGTCTCTTTCGAGAGGACACCGATCATGAGCACCTATGTCAGGATCTCCAATCCCATTATTTGTTCTGTCCAAAGCTAATGGTGGAACTAACCTTTAGCTTCTGGCGTGGGCAATTGGCGACTTCGAGTACGTTGAGGCCATGACCCAACGCAAGTACAATGGAGCCAGTATACCCGTCCGTGTCTACACAACAAGAGGTCTCAAGAACCAAGCTCGATTTGCCTTAGAATGCGCTCATCGCACTGTCGACTATTTCTCGGAAGTGTTCGGGATTGACTATCCTCTTCCCAAAGCCGATCTTCTGGCCGTTCACGAATTTGTAAGTAATTGATGTGATTATGGAGTGGCCATTATGGCGCTTATCTCTATTCATCCACCCACAGCCACTAATACTTTACAAATAGGCTATGGGAGCAATGGAAAACTGGGGTCTCGTGACATATCGTACCACCGCGGTTTTGTTTGACGAGGGCAAATCAGACGCCCGGTACAAGAATCGCATTGCTTATGTTGTGGCCCATGGTATGTTTTGCAACTTCTTTAGAGATTTTTTAGTCCGTCTGACGCTATTCAGAGCTGGCCCATCAATGGTTCGGCAACTTGGTGACGATGGATTGGTGGAATGAGCTTTGGCTTAATGAAGGATTCGCGACCTGGGTCGGTTGGCTTGCTGTGGATCACTTTTATCCAGGTAGGACTTCTTTTTAGACTCACAGGTTCATAATTTGACTAATCTTTCTTGGCAGAATGGGACGTATGGTCGCAATTTGTTGTATGCATTCCCCTAACTCTGAATACCTCTGGGAATAAAACTCTGACAGTTATGCAGGCAGAAGGTGTCCAACAAGCATTCTCACTTGACTCGTTGCGAGCATCTCATCCTATTGAAGTGCCTGTGAGGAACGCTCTTGAAGTCGATCAGATTTTTGATCATATCAGCTATCTCAAAGGAAGTTCGGTGATCCGAATGCTTAGCAGCCATCTTGGACAAGAAACATTCCTTCGAGGAGTGTCTGATTATCTTAAGGCTCATTCTTACGGTAAGAAGTCACGCACAAAGTGAAAGTGGCCTTTTATTTACTATTATTATAACAGGCAACGCAACTACCAATGACCTCTGGTCTGCTCTTAGCAGAGCCTCGAACCAGGACGTGAACAGCTTTATGGTGAGCTAAAGATATTGTAAACTCGTCTAACGCCTCTTACTAAAGCTGTGCAGGACCCATGGATTCGCAAGATTGGTTTCCCGGTAGTTACTGTTGCTGAAGAGTCCGTCCAGATCGGTATTCGTCAGTCCAGATTCCTTTCCACTGGCGACGTGAGGCCAGAAGAGGATGAGACGGTCTGGTGGGTTCCGCTTGGTATCAAATCAGGTCCCAACCTAGCAACTGAGAGTCCTCGCGCTCTCGTTTCTAAGTCTGATGTCATCCGAGACATTAACCCAGACTTCTACAAGATCAACAAGGACCAGTCTGGTTTCTACAGGACGAACTATCCCCCGGCTCGTCTAGCGAAGCTCGGCAAATGCCTTGAGCTTTTGAGCACCGAAGATAAGATTGGCTTGGTAGGAGACGCTGCCGCCCTTGCAGTATCTGGTGAAGGTACCACTGCCGCTCTGCTGGCCTTGCTCGAAGGCTTCAAGGAAGAGGAGAACTATCTGTAAGTTTGCAACGGATTCATTCAGTGTTATGTCTAGTCTGACGTGAATTACAGAGTATGGACACAGCTTTCGTCATCTATTGCAAACTTACGATCAGTGTTCTCCCAAAATGAGTCTGCAGCTGCAGGGTTGAAGAATTTTACAGTGAAGCTTGTATCTCCCGCCGTCGAGAAGCTTGGCTGGGAATTTAAACCAGATGAGGACTATCTTACCGGACAGCTTCGGAAGCTTCTGATTGCAATGGCGGGAAATGCAGGCCATGACGGGTAAGATTATACCGCAAAGGCACAGACATAAGCCTTATTTAACTTATCGATTATAGTATTATCACGGAGGCAAAACGACGCTTCGAACTATGGTCGTCTGGTAAGGACAGGAATACCATTCACCCCAACCTTCGATCGGCGATTTTCAGTATCAACATTTCGGAGGGTGGGCGCAAGGAGTATGATGCGGTCAAGGATGAATACCTCAAGACCGACACTGTGGACGGTAAGGAAATCTGTCTGGCATCACTCGGGCGCACCAAGGATCCGGAACTCGTAAGAGATTACCTGGACTTTGTCTTTTCAGATAAAGTGGCTATCCAGGACGTCCACAACGGCGCAGTTTCCCTCGCGGCCAACTCAAAGATGCGGCATTTGTTATGGGAGTATATGAAGAACAACTGGAAATCGGTTGAGAACCGGTTATCAGCGAACAATGTTGTCTTTGAGCGATTTGTGCGGATGGGTCTGTCCAAGTTTGCAGACCATGCGATCGGGGAGGACATCTCAGCCTTTTTTAAGGACAAAGACACAAGTGCCTACGATCGTGCGCTGGTTATTGTGTCGGATTGCATCCGGACTAACGCACGGTACAAGGAAAGGGATGAAAAGTTGGTACTAGAGTGGCTACAGGCGCATGGCTATGCGTAAGGAGCTGTCGCTGCCTTGCCACACCATGTCCGCCTTGTGAGCGATGAAATCTGAGGATGCGGTCAACCGCAGATATATAGTAATATAAAAAGCGCCTACTACGCATTCCATCAGGAATTTCATCTAAACGCGTTCTCAACCGTGACCTGCCTTCTCTGTGGGCTGGCGGTGAGGTCGATCCATGGATCACTTGAAAGAAGCAGGCTCGTATGTGGTCTGCATCGAACACCGTAGACCAGTACCTGTCCGTCGTACGTCAGATGCTGATCGACGGTCATAGCTGAAGACTTGAAGGACCTGCTAGGACGCCTGGAGCTGCTCTGGATACACAGGATCACAGGCACAGACTTACTATTCTCCGTTCTGTTTAGTAGGTAGTACTCTGTAGGCAAGTCGCACTGTACTAGTACACTCTGCAAACACCTGAGCTCTGGACCTGAGGTCGCATCTTCGATTCACCTGCCAGGGCGCGCCTAAACCAAATCGGGTTCTAGCTCTGGGGAACGGCGGCGAGCAGTTGAAACTTGCACGCAGTCCACTCCGTAGTCCGCCCAAGTCCACTTACTCTAGGCACAGCCCAACCCTACCTAGACTCCTAGGACTTGCACGCCGTGCCCGCCTGCTCTCCTGCACTCAGCAACGCAACCAGCACCTTCGATCAGGCCGCCCCCAAACGTCCGAGCATACAACCAGCTTCAACTCACATCCACATCAGACGACCGCTCGCCTCTTGTTCTTGTGGCTCTTTTCCTGTCCTTTTTACACTCGAGTGCTTCCTAAGCGGATCTCAGATCACCATGAATCCCGAGTGGTAAGTGCTGTCGTGGACAGTTGCTGAACGGTTCAGGCATCTTACTCTCAACGGATGTTCATCCTACTAACTCGCTGTCATCATCAGAGTACCTTCTCGCCTCTCGTTGCTTGGAGTGGACATCCCACGGCTTGAGGCCGCCTGCGTCGATGTGCTAACGGGTGTTCCAGATACGACTATCTGTTCAAGCTCCTCCTCATCGGAGATTCCGGTGTCGGAAAATCTTGCCTGTTGCTTCGTTTTGCGGACGATACATACACGGAAAGCTACATCTCTACCATCGGTGTTGACTTCGTATGTCATCATCCGCCTTACTAGAAGCGGTGAAACTCCCAACTGACTCTGTTCATCAGAAAATCCGGACCATCGAGCTTGATGGCAAAACTGTGAAACTCCAGATTGTACGTACGTCGATTACCTAGCTTGTTTCCCGTAACTAAACTGGGTTGTAGTGGGATACCGCAGGCCAGGAACGATTCCGAACAATCACTTCTTCCTACTATCGCGGTGCCCATGGCATCTGTGTCGTTTACGATGTGACAGACATGGACTCGTTCAACAACGTCAAGCAATGGTTGCAGGAAATTGACCGCTACGCCACCGAAGGGGTCAACAAGCTCCTTGTCGGCAACAAGAGTGATATGGAGGACAAGAAAGTTGTGGAGTATACCGTGGCTAAGGTCCGTCATTATTCGTATTCCCACTTTATATAGGCCTGGGAATTGTGGTTTTGATGTGGACGGTTGCTGATATGATGTCTTCCAGGAATTCGCTGATAGCCTTGGGATCCCGTTCCTTGAGACGTCCGCTAAAAACGCCTCCAACGTCGAGCAAGCCTTCTTGACCATGGCAAGACAGATTAAAGAGCGGATGGGCACAGCCACGGTCAACAACAAGCCCACAGTGCAGGTCGGTCAGGGCCAGGGAGTCCAGTCCGGTTCTGCCGGAGGCTGCTGCTAGACGAAACGATATTTGTGTATGCTGTGCTATGCTCCCATTTGGCGTGAAGTTTGCATCATGAATGAAGCTTTTCCGAGCGGTACTTTGTGTAATTGGTGGTGAACAGGCTCGTCAGAAAGATTTCTTAACCTTCCTGCATCGAATTTCAGTATGGCCCAGATGAATCTGACGAAGAGCACCTGCACGACCGTTTCCCCTTAGTTTGAGATTGCCGCCTGCTTACCTTTTCTTTTCCCTTTATCTCTTTCCTGTGCTTTAGATGGTCTGTGGTTTCCCCCCTTCTTTCGTCTTCTATTTACTCTACGCCGCTTGTGCTGCTCATTTATCCCCCACGCCGCCCTTTTTATCTCTCATATCACCATCAGGTCACCTTCCTAGGTTGGATTCGTTGCGTATTTTTGTCGAACATGGGTTAATGGCAAGAACACAATCAAACATCAAGAACAATCTGAGCCTTATTATTTCTACACTAACTGGAAACCCAACTCTTCGCAGGTTCTATTCCCGTAGAGAATTGTTCCGATATTTAGATAACTTTTCGTAGACCCGAAGCTCGTTGTACCTGTCAGCTCTTTTTTTTCTAGCTGTATGCCTCTGCCCTAACTGGGTGGCAAATGTCGTCACATAATTACGTAAGGCGTTAAAACTCAGCCGTGAAGTGATCTTGATGATTAGCTCACCCTTATAGTAGATCAGCAGTGCTTCTTCTAACCAGTACTGCATTGACCAAGCTTTTCATGTTTGTCATCTCCTACGGCTTCCCCAAAACTGAACGGCAGAAGCTAAGACAGTTGCCTTGTTCCTATAGAAGAGTCTGACTGACATAAGATCTTTGTGTCTTATCTTTTCTTTTTCTCTATTGTCAACGTCTTGTTGTCCAAAAGTAGAGGTGATTCAAAAAAAAAGCAGGCATCCCATTTTCAGGAAAGGTTCAATGAATATGTTAATTTTGATCTATTCATTTTCATGTCTAAGTTTAACAGATCAATGTCTGCTGTCTTCTCTGAAATTGTGTGGGGTTGTAATCTGATATGGGAACACCCATTCCTTGAGATAAGCAGGTGGATGGTCCCGCCGTCCACTTCCCATACGGGATCCCTTTTTTGAGATGAATTGATCTCTGTTATACAGACAGGGAACTACGAATTTACAGCGAAGAGGACATTATATCAGTTAAATTTATACCAAAGTTGCCAGCAGTCAATCCAGCTGTATATAGCAACATTATATTGCTTACAAGTCATTTCAATTTTTTTATCCCTCAAACATCAGATTGTTACTGGTCTGTGTGTTGATTATTAGGTGAGCTGCCTAGAGCCTCTAAGACAGAAAACAGGGAAGGATTCCAATTGGGCCGCAAGAGGATAAAAATATCAGTAGCATAAAGCTTCCATCGGAGACCTGTAGCTGTTCAGGCTAGATATGTACTGGACGAAGTCTTGCGAGATATACATATTGAAAAGACATTGGAAAAATTCACGTGTCAGCACTCGGGCAATGAAAGAACACCCTGAATTTTTGGGTGTCCACAGACGTCCATCATTGCTGGACTAGGAACTCTTAAAATGGTTAATCAGAAATAGCCCTAAACACAACGGACCAGCTTATTCTAAGTCTAGCAAAAGCAACGGCCCAGCCTCGGCTTTCTAAAGACACAACTACGGTTCAACTGCCAGGAATCTGAATCTGGATCATTAAAACAGCTATGGGTGCCGGCGTCCCGTATCCGAAACATCAACGTCACTAAGGCTGACGAGATTAGATCTGCTGACATTATATTTCCAATATTATTGACCTCTATCCTTTTGATTGTTCATCCGAAAACATGCTCGGAATGTGCTGTGGAAACAGATTCGGATATTCAGTTCTGCACATGTGGAGACTGGGCCAGCGAAGGGGAGCCCGAGGGTCAACCGAGGCAGAAGATTCGGCAAAACGTCATATGGTGCATCCCCAGTTCTCAGATCTGCCAACACCCCAAGCCGAATGATTATCGCGCCGACATCAAATAGGAGAAAAGGGTGCACTCTCGTCTTCGACTCAATAGCAATAATGCATCTCACCTGACCGTTCGCTTTTAACTCCCTTCCCCTCTCGCTACGTCTCCCTTCGATTCCACTCCTTTTGTTCCCTACCATAACTCTCTGACCGTCCGTTGCCATTCCGCGCCTTGGTCCTACAGTGCATATCCACTCCTTTCTCCACTCGGTGTCATCGGTTACCACCCAATCGCCGATCGACACTTTGGACTCATATATCTCCCGGACTTCTACTTCCAAATCAAGATGTCTCAATCTAGTATCGAACAGCAGAAGAGAACTGCCGCAGCATCTGCTGCGCAGCAGCAGAGCGATAACATCGCACATGCCTTGGCTGGTGCCGGTGGAGGAATCCTGTCCATGGTCTTGACGTGCGCTATCATAGCCCCATTTTGCATTTTTCAGGCCTATTGACTCTTGGGCTCTGGCAGTTATCCTCTGATCACTCTCTCAACGAGAGCGCAGGTTGAATCGAAGCGCGCCCATTCAACAACTCTCGACGCTGTCCGTCGTATCGTCCAACGGGAGGGAATCAATGGACTGTATTCAGGCCTAGAATCCGCGCTATTTGGAATCAGCGTTACCAATTTTGTGTACTATTACTGGTACGAATGGACCCGAGCCGCCTTCGAAAAGGCTGCTGAGAAAGCGGGCCGCGCTTCGAAGAAGCTCACCGCGGCTGAATCCATGATTGCGGGTGCGATCGCCGGAAGTGCAACGGTGCTTATTACAAACCCTATCTGGGTTATCAACACCCGGATGACAGCTCGCAAGTCTGAGTCGGAGGAGCAGACGCTCCCCGGGGCGCCGCCCAAGAAGCCTCGGTCTACCATTGGCACGTTGATGGACCTTCTCCGGCAAGAGGGCCCCAAGGCGTTGTTTGCCGGCGTCCTGCCGGCACTCGTTTTGGTGATCAACCCTATTTTGCAGTACACCATCTTCGAGCAGCTGAAAAGTCTGGTGGAGCGTCGAAGGCGTGTGACACCCACCGACGCATTTTACCTCGGTGCACTTGGTAAAATACTTGCGACGACAATTACGTATCCATACATCACAGTCAAAAGCCGGATGCACCTTGCTAGCAAGGATGGTCCAAAGGAGAGTCTGAATGGTAGCCTTAAGAGAATCATTAAAGAAGAGGGATACACGGGCTTATACAAGGGTAAGTAGTTTGAAACCCATCTCCCCTTTTCCATTGCTCATAATATCCTCCAGGTATTGGGCCCAAGGTCAGCCAAAGCGCGATCACTGCTGCTTTCCTTTTTGCTTTCAAGGATGTTCTATATGACTTGATGGTTACGGCCCGTAAGCGGGGACGTGCTATCCGCAAGTAGATAACTAAAGGGGCATCGAGGGAAATATTGCCGAAGTGAAAGTGCACCAAGGACAAGAAAAGCCAAAAGAGCCTGGGAGCCTTGGATTTCTCGTATAGTGTGATAAGGAGAAAACCATTCTGGATAGTGCTTAGTCCATTGTCGACTAGTGAACTTGAAATAGTGACGATAACCTGTTTTTTTCTGCAACAGGGCTGTACCAATGCAGCGATTATGTAGAAACATTAAGACAGCTGTCAGAGATTCCAGTTGCAGTCATGTCATTGAGGATGTGTACTAGGGCGGGTCCTGCGGAGATCTGTTGTATGGTCACAGGGACGAGGACTGACTCCTGGAAAAAAATATATGTACATTCTTTTGTTGTCATAGTGAACCTGGGTATACAGTCCTAGTTCTATATTAGTTTAGATGTCATTTGTCTCATGAAATGGATCCAAAGCAGTGTGACGGGCATGCAGACATGTCTGCTAACTGTCATGGGGCTCTGCATCAGTGCATGCAGTTATTGCAGTACTTGTGCACGGACCAATAGTTACCGCCTGCCAATAATACGTACAGAGTACTCACACGCTTCGTTCACATCTCGCGGCCCGCGCACCCGCACGCGTCTTCCAGTTCCCTTACTATATCCTAGCCGGCAGGTGTGTATTCCAGCCATTTCCATGTTCCAGGCTTGGTCATGGTACTGAGTTGAAGGTGTTGGATGTATCGTGGGTTTCGAGGATTCAACTCTTCTGCGACTGGTTTCTGCCTCTATCTCAAACTTGTGGTAAGCTTCACCTGCAGCCATCCTGCTCTTGACTTTAATGTTACCACCCTGACAATTAGACTGTTTTCTTGCCCTCGTCCAACATAGCTAAGGCCCCATATTAACTAATTATGTTGTCCTAAGTCTACCTTTCCTTTACCCGTTTCTCCGTCCACCAGCTGCTCTTCCCCTCTTGTGACCTGACGACCTGGATCCTTGACAAGCTGTTTGACAGAAATACCTGCATTCAGGGAAGCGTTGTCATGTTTTAATGCTTGGAGAATAATTGCTGTGGACCACTTTTGTCCGATCTCTTGATGATTACGTTTTTAATTCGGCTCGACTGTTCCTTGTGGCATTGCTACCAGTTAGCTCTTTTCGGGGCGTCGACATGCTATACGTGGAGTAGACTACACGTCTGCGGCTATCACGGTTTCTAAACCAATTCCTATCGCGACCTGTATTAAATTCGCTTCACCCAGAGTGGCTGTACCTCAAGGCCACCTCGACCTTCCGCATTCACCTATACTTCACCTTGACCTTTTGCAGTTAATTCATTCATTTCGAAGTCTGTCACACCGAATTAAATCAATCATATGTCTAAAGCCGGATATCCTTGATTAGATTAATAGGTGAGAAACTTGCTAGGCTTCTGGCCTGTGCCTTTCAATTGACTGACATTGGAATATCAGTGGACAGCGATATCAGTCATCACATTCAAGGCTTGATCAATTATGCTGGATGACTCTAGTGCGCAAAAAAGCCAAGCGCATAACACCTCTCGTTCAACATGTCGCATGCCATCATCAACTTCCATACCGTCAGCTAAGCGTAAAATGGTTCGCGGTTCCTCAAGCAGAGTAAACATCAACAGAGCCTCAAGTCCTAGTGTCTCTTTGGACACTGTCAGGTATACAACACGTCCCTTGAGAGGTGACTCTGAGGAATCCCCTATAGAGGAAGAGGCCGAGTTGTTACTTTCTCAATTCATGAAAAGGTCACGTCGAGGCGCCCACCAGCAAAGCTCAGAGAGAGCTGTCCATGACAACACTTACTTCCACAGGCCTCCAAAACGGACTGCTAGTGGTGATATTAAACCAGTGCAGGATTCGCAGGCGGAGAGTGTACACAGCGATGAATCTGGAGTGAGCTTCACAGCGCAGAGGACCCCCGCAGGTAATGCAGGTGCGCTGGCTACACAGCAGCAGTATGGCAATGATACCATTGATACCATGTCAACAAACACATGGCATCATCCCAATGCTGCAGGTACCGGATCATGGAGGAAACGACCAACACAACGAGTTCATTCGCCATCATCAGATTCTTTATCTGAAGGGATGTGTTTAGATACTGCTTCCGATCCTGTGAATGTAGCACTACCTGCTAAACGGGAATCGCCAGAGCACGTCATGAGTCCCTTGCTGGTTCCTCAAGACTCAACCCTTCATCCAGTATCTACACAAAGTGACCTACCCCTCAAAAAGAGGGGACGGAAGCCTAAATTTCAAAGAAACGACAAACCCACCGGACTGGCATCTCAGCGTTTGCGTCGCTCCAAGAACGCTCCAATCAACTACTATGTGAAATACAAATTTCCCAACATTGAGAGCGAGACAGAGGAAGAGACAGTTGAAGCAAGATATCATGAAACTTCCCACCAAGAAGACTCTGTATCAGCATCATCTCCAGTTGAATCTGGATCTCTGATTGGTCACTCAAGCCAATCTCACATTTTATATTCATCGGCTGAAGTCCAAATTCACCAGAGGTCATTTCAGTCATTGAATGAATTTCCTGATCTCATTCATGCATGCTATGCCTCAAGACATACGCCAGCAGCCTATGCAAAAAGGGCCACGATGCACCTCAGAAATCAAATACTTCATTTTGATTTTGATCAAGAGGAAATGAGAGCTGTTCTTGGTCTCTTATCATACTATGGCCTTCAGCCTAGTTCTTCTGAGATGTCGCTTGCCGATCAAGTCATTGAGGCTGTTTCATCTTCATCTGATCCTGATACCCCCAGATTCTTGGCGAGGCAGATGTCATTGATGAGTGACTTGTACCGGCTCTTTACAGACAATGGGGTTAAAGACATCGAGGCATTTCTCCTTGCAGCCGCAAAGTCAGATATGCACATATCACTCAGACCCCAGCTCATCAAATATATGGCTCGTCTTATAGGACAGCTCCTTGGGTCTCAACAAGGAAAGGATGGGGCTTTGCATATCCATCTAATCAGAGCACTTGAGATCGATCCGGACAAGATTGGTCAACTATCCAGATGCTTGCCTCTGACTAGTGCACTCAAGCGGCGTGGATGTGCTGATATTGAAGCTTTCCTGCTGGATGCTAAAAGAGGCTCCTTACCGACAACTCCACACCTCATTCAAAGCTTAGTTCCAGACACTGCCAATAAGACCAGCACATATAAGAGCTCAAGCAACGTGTCCACGCTTCTCCGCAGCCGGGAACTTGGATGTGGAGTGAACAGACGCATACAAAGGATTGCCTCTGGTGGTCTCAAGCTTTCAAAATCATGGAAAGGTGCTTCCAATGATGTGATTGTCCTGACTTGGTCCCCTGATGGCACCAGATTCGCAGTGGGGGCAGCGGCCCAATGTGATGAACATAATATGCAGTACAACCGGGGAAATAATCTGATTCTGGGAGACTTAGTGACCAATTCCTTGAAAGAATTACCTGACCACTGGATTCCCCGCCCTCTACCGGCAACTAGGAACACAGAGCATGCGACATACATAACTGATCCCCGCCTCTACATGAGTGTTAGTGCTGTTCAATGGTGTGAAAGTATGCTTTTCACAGCGAGTTATGATAGCACTGTCAAGCTGTGGGATGTTTCGAGCCACTCTGGTGCTGTCTGCATCAAGACCCTGAGACATGAATCCAAAGTACAGGTTATGGCTCGCTCCAACTTTGAGAGAAACCTTTTAGCGACGGGCACGCAGTCTATTGGTCTCTGGAATATTGGAGAGGACGATCCAACATACGCACCTCTTGCTATCATACGACCACGCCTTAGCAAGAATATGGATCTGGTACCGTCTTCATTATCATGGGGCGGTACTCATGCAAGCAGAAATATTTTGGCAGCGGGTATGTCTGGGAAAGATCCTGAAAACGGCGACATCTCCCGGGATGGCCATCTTGCTGTGTGGCGTGTGGACGAGGCTTCAATAACCCCTGTACCAGTGACACCCAATTCGCAGAATATCTTTGATGTCAAATGGCATCCTACATTGCCTGTGTTTGCAACTGCCAGCAGCTGCCCCCAACAAATACGGACTACAGGCACCGCTAGGGACACCCGATCCGTTGTCCGTGTCTATGAACCGCTTGCTTCAAAAAGAATGGCCATTGAATTCGACTGTCCTGCTCTTGACATCAATGACGTAACTTTCTGTCCTTTGGATACAAATTATATAAGTGCGAGTTGTACGGACGGCATAACATATGTTTGGGATTACCGCAAACCTTCTGAGATCCTCCACATATTGCAGCACGGTGGACCTCTCAATCAGTTGGACGAGAACCTGACAAGGGAGCAAGCTGATGTTGGTGTTCGGGCGACTCTATGGGGTGGTACAATTGATCAGTTCTACACCGGAGGCTCTGATGGTGTGTTAAAAATGTGGAACATTCTTTTATCTTCAGATGATGTCCATGTCCGGGATGTTGCAACCTTTGATGAAGAGATCATGTGCGCTGCTTTCTCACCGGACAAATCTAATCTCCTCATTGGTGATGCCGCCGGGGGGATACACATACTTTCAGCAGGTCCTTTCTCCCATATTGATGACCACCACATGCACTTTGAGAGAGCTACTGAGTCAAGCCACGAGGTTGGCCCGGATCCTGAGTCTGGTGTGGAGACTGCAAACAGACTGCTGTCGTCTGGCCAACTTATGCGGCATCCAATCTATGGTGTTGGCCAAGGACCTCACTACAGTGGTCCCTTTGCTGCCTGGGCTCGTCCTAGGGAGACACCCCCAGATATGTTGTCAATCACACCTCTTAGCCAGGCAATCCAGGAGATGCAACTTGAGGGGCCTCCTGTAGAACAACGCTCTGGCTTAGACAGCCACACCCAGCAGTATGTTAATACTCAGATTCAACTTGCTCGCATTCGGAATCAACAAAATGGGCACAAGAGAGAAACGGAAGCTCCAGCTCATGATAACAAGATTGATGTAATCGATCTTTGCAGTGATGAGGAAGGGAGTTTTATACATTCACAGACGCTGACGACGCCGAAGCAGCCAGAGCAATGTGTTAAGCAGGCGCAGATGGAACCAACAATCATCGATCTCACAGGAGATACCGACTCAGAGGATGCAGACATCGGCTCAAAAAATGCATCAGAGAATTCAATCGAACCTGATGGAGATCTTGAGACTGAAAGGTTGCAAGAAGCTTTGGAAGAAGACTATTGGTTTCCACAGAGTGGTGATGTGGATGCAAACATTCAAGATCCTGATCTCTGAGAAGCACCATTCAAGAGAAGCAGCCTTGATTATGCATGTACTGTACATAATGATGCAAAAACCTGTTATGGCACAGCCTAGGAATCTCCGATAAGACAGTGAGGGGGAGAATCTATCACGTGACAATGGATCAAGAGCGATGGCCATGATCCATCAGGACCTTTGATCCGTCCGACCTCTTGATCCAACCTGACCCTTGATCCATCCATGGTCATGATCCACCGGATAGGTATTTCCGAAGCAGAGTTCAACATGTATATAAGACGCTCCTTAACCATGGGGATTAGGACCCCGTGGTCAACTCAAATAGCAATCCTAGTGGTAACATTGCTAGTAACGGCCTATTATCTATCTTTTCCCTTGTCTTCTGTCCTTCAAGATAAACCCAACGAACCTCCGCCTAAAGAAGTCTTAGGCCCGTCGTTACAAAACCTTCCTAAGTCTATTTAATGTTCTATCGTGATCCACAATGATCTGTAAATACTTACAGTATTCAACGAATTATATGTACTTTATATACATACAGCAAGCATGGGTACCCAATTACTGACTGGTTAATTTCACTCCTGTCAGCGTACTGTTAAAGTGGCTGAGGTATCCTGATGTCATGGCATCCCACAGCTGTGCTGCGCGTAAGATGCCCGCTGCTGAGCCACAACAATCTGGGAGACGGCAACCGAGCGACAGATTTCCTTACGCCGGTCCATCCGCAGCCGAGACGCCCGCTGTCTGGAGTGCGTCAAGATGGTTGCACCGCCACGTTCCGATGGTCGATAACCGCTGCCTCCTTCCTCTATATAGGTGGCTAGCTGCGTCGTCTCTTCAGAAGACATCATTATCATCCTCCTTCATCGGATCCTGGGATCTCATCATCTCGAAACACTCTCGGAACATTTCGAATATTCACATCTATTATCAAGCAAGCGAACGAGGCCAAAAGAAAGAAAAAAAACTATATCTTATCCGTCCATGTCATTTGCCCCTCCTCCCGGACCTCCCCCGCCTCCCGTGCCCGAGGGGTGGAAGGCACAGTTCGATGATCGGTACAAGCAATGGTATGATATGTTCTTCAGTATCTTCCACGCGTGTATATATATGTATATATATATATATACACTAATTCCTACATGCTCTCAGGTTCTTCGTCAACCTCAGCACTGGCGTGTCCCAGTGGGAGCCTCCAGAGAGACCAGCCCACAAGGATGCTGCACCTCCTAGCGAGGCACCTCCGTCCTACGAACAGTCTGGTCCTGGCAATCCCGTCGCGGTAGCCGCAGCAGGTGACAAGAAGGGCACGCTGGGTTCGAATAACCCATACAACCAACCCGGCGCTGGAAGCAGCAGCGTGGAAGATGACGCGCGGCTTGCGGCGCAGCTGCAGGCGGAGGAGGATGCGCGCGCCGCCGGAAGGAGTCCGGCAGGAGCGAGCGCAGACTACTACAATCAAGGTCCGACGCTGCCGCCGCGGCCTGGGTCGCAAGGCAGTAGTATGCCAGAGCCGCAGCAGCAACGCAGTAAAAGCGGCGGCTTCCTGGGTAAGCTCCTCGGGAAGGCATCTGGAAAGCATAGCAGCGGATACAGCAATCCAGGTCCGCAATATGGTGGATACCCGCCCGCGCAAGGCGGATATGGCGGTTATCCTCCCCAACAGCCGGGGTACGGTGGCTATCCCGGCGGTGGTTACGCCGGCGGTTATCCTCCTCAGGGCTATGGGGCACCTCCCAGGAGACACGGTGGTGGCTTAGGAACGGCTGGTGCCGCAGCACTAGGTGTCGGTGGTGGACTGTTAGGTGGTGCTTTACTGGCGAACGCCCTTGATGACCACAATGACTATGAGAACGGCTATGAGGCTGGTTTCGATGACGGCGCAGACTTTGGAGGTGATTTTTGAAGGCATCATCTCCAACTTTCGCTGGTAGACCAGGCCATGTTGTTGAGGAATGGACCCTCGGCCTTTTTCCTTGTTTGATTACTTCGGTCTTTGTTGATGCTCCATGTCATGTGTCGAGATATGCGATATTCACCCTCAGGGAATGTTTCGGGCGCGGTTTTGTGGTGTATATCTGGGTGGTCTGACGATGATAATTGTTGGTTTATGAAACGGGATCACTCCTTTTGCTTCAGACATCCGTGAGAAATCCTCTTTGCAAGGTATAGCTCTTGCCTTATATTAGGGGATCATTAAGAGATCAACTACGGAATCCTGCTCCAGGTATTTCAGGCGCTACGTAAGGATGTAAGCATGAATTGATTTCAATGTAACCATGAAATTCATCAGTCCCACCAACAAGACTTGACACCAACACCGACAACGACGACTAGACGTCTCAACCTCTTCTCCGCGCCGTACCCCCGGCTTCTTTACCAGTCGCGGCACCCCTTGAAACCGATTCACCCCTCGCGGTAGGCCCAGAGGTAGCGCCCGCCATCCACCCGGCGAGGTCGAAATTGGCACCAGGACCAGGACCACCGGCGAGGGCATTGCGGCCCGCGTTGGACAGAGGAGAGGACCGAGACTGCTTCTCGAACTCGGCACGCATCTCAGGATCCACTGGTATCATGTCAGTTAGCCGAGTTCGGATACAATACATAGGGTATACACGGAGTGTTTTGTGTGTTGCTTGCGTACTATTCTCCATAAGTTTCGGCATCCCGAACGTCACTGCGAGTGCAAACACAGCAAGCAGAATCATTGGATTCTTGAACAGGCTGAGGGGAGAGACTATAAAAGTCGGATATATCAGCATCATTTCAGGAAAATACCATGTAGCAAACACGAGAATTGAACAAAAGAAAAAAGAGATGTTCGAAACTTACACCTCGGCCTCTCTTCATAGAACACCCTCCTCGCGACTACCTTCGCCTCTACCGTCACATCCTCTCTCGATTGGCCCCCTGAAGAAGTCGCGACGAACTTCTCCACCCCCCGGTTATCCCATGGATTTCCCCGGAAGGTCTCCCAGATCCCGAGCACGGTGCCGTCCGCGGCGACGTCGACCCTGAACGGCGCGAAGACGTAGACGCGGGACCGGATATCGAGGAGATATGACTCTCCCCCCTGCTGGGACGCGTCGAGGTCGCGGAAGACGAAGGTCGAGGAGCGAGTGAGAGGAGCGGTGAGGATGTGTCTCTGAGCCGCCGAGGAGGACGATGAGGAGGAGGGAAGAGTCGTCAGCGTCGCATGAGTGCCTGCGGGAAGAGCATGCGGGTTCGGGAGGAGGTTCGAGGGCGGGACGGTGATGGTGAGCGAGGCCGCGGCCGCGGTGATGGCCGTAGCGGTTAGGAGGAAGGGGAGGAGGAGAAAAGATGATGAGAGGTACATGGCGGCGGCGAGGGTGGCCGATTCAATTCCAAACGTCGATTGACTGGAGGGCGAAGAAACAACGCTGGCGGAGCTCCCTGACCGGCGGCGAAGCTTGCTGAGCTTGCAGAGCGGAGCACTCGGCGCTAACCTCGTAGTACAGCACAGCACCCGCCACTACCTCTACATCTTAAAGTAGTACTTTCATTCACAGATATAAGCTAAATTTCAATATTTGAGCTTCTGCTCTATATTTGTAATACATTTATACACATAGCCCTATACCAAGTGCATGTGTGTCTCAATTCTTTTATAGTCTGATCTAGCCAGTGGTCCGCTTCCAATGGTGCCTATCTCTATAGATCATAATATAATTCCATGCTGACCTCCTAGTTATCCAAGCCATAGAAAGCCAACCCTTGAGAGAAAACTGCCGAAAACCTCAAGCAATCCTACTCTACACTAGGTAGACAGAGAATGAAAGAGGGGTAAATACCTATTTAAAGCTATGCCATAATATTGCCTCTGTCTCCTCCATGCACATAACATACATAGACTACCTGCCTACCCCCTTTTCTTCACTGTGGTCAGGATGTGTAACGCTGACTGTGAGATTCAAAACCACGAGCACCTTGCTATAGTTCCGGGGTGGCCCCCAATTGGCCAGAAAACTCAGTGCCCGCCTGGTGGCCTACTACAAAGCCATCAGCTGACTCTCCTACTATATCTATACCACGAAGAACTCTGATATATGTACTGTCGAGTTGACATACAAAAACCATGGCATAGAGACTGCATGTCCTCTATTTTCTCTCCCTGGAGATAAAACAGGTTTGATTGTTGATACATATTTCCTAACTGCGACCGCAACTCAAGTTCATGTTTACTCTAGAATGGAAGCAAGAGCATTTCCAGTA
Organism: Thermoascus crustaceus; assembly: GCF_041956765.1. Lineage (NCBI taxonomy): Eukaryota > Fungi > Ascomycota > Eurotiomycetes > Eurotiales > Thermoascaceae > Thermoascus > Thermoascus crustaceus. Next base: position 2,651,936 of record NW_027192527.1, on the reverse strand, counting down.
GCTAGTACACAAACACCATTAACTTGCACATCTCTCAGATAAGCCATTGCTCAATCATCATTCTCACTCGATAACTCAGCAAAACGACAGAGCTTAAAGTCAAGAAACAAATGTTTCATAATAGAAAGAGAGAAAGGAGAAAGCCAACCAGCCAAATGAAACAATTCAGATATAATCGAACAGTCTATCCCCCATGGTGCCGAACACGTTCAATCAAGCACAGGAAAGAAAAGTAAAAGCAAAAGAAAAGCATACAGACATGGTTTGTGTCCTCTGTTGACACTTGGAGGTTTTTGATCAATTCACGCCCCCTCAAATGTTTCCAACCAGTTCATCTCCTCGTAATGTTCAGCACGGATCTTCTCTGGATCTAGACCCCCAGTGCCACCAAGATCGTAACCAGGACTGGGAATGCAATCCCACAGGTGGCGACTGCAACCACAACAGCCATTCATATTTTCTTCGTCATCTTCGAGATCATGATTGGGCTGGACAGTTGACAACAACATCGCATTGATATCGACCTCAGCCTCGGCAGGGACCCCAGTCTCAAGGTTTCCATTTGTCTTCTCTTTGCGCTTGTGCTCTGGCTCATTCACCCTTTCGCTCTTGTCCTGCGGGTGAATGGGCGTGTTGATATCCATGCACACGTTAGACTTGACAAGTTTGACATCAGAATGTCTGTGTCCATCTCCACCGCAGTTGCTGAGGTCTTGGACAATGTCGAAGAGAAGGAAATCGGGGTTGTTGTATCCGGCAGAAGAGTCCGAAGCGTAATAACACTTGTCGTCTCTACAGCTACGCTCGTCGTGAACATCACCACGAGTGACACGGTCCGGCGAGAGAAGCAGTCTCTCCTCCTGCCCGAGGAAGAAACCGTTGGATAGAGGGCACTAGCAATACATTCATCAACACATGCCCTGCCCGTCGATGGAAAAAAAAAGGTAACATGACAAGACAAGACCAAGACAAGAGGCCAGTGAATTAGTAAGTACTTACACCTAAAACATGCCTCTTCAACTCCCTCTCCCTCTCCAACATGTCGTCCCCGACAAACTCCTTCAAACAGAGAGGGCAAACCACATGCACACTGGCTCTGCCCCCATCTAGGAGATGCTGACGCAGCCCCTCAATGTCGCTGATTTTCACACTGCATTGCTTGCAGTCGTAGACGAAGGTATCGCCTTCGCCCTCGCCTGATCCGTACCCATCATTGATGTCCACGTCGGACCAGAGGGAGGCTGGAGGGGTCGGAACTGAGCCGCCGATATCCAGGGCTGGGTGGCTCCAGGGGCAGTGGCACGGGTCAGGCTCAATGAAAGGGCTGGAGTTGGGGTTTGAGTCCGAGAAGTGGCATTTCGGGAGCTCCTCCATTTTGTTTTTAGGATGGGGATAGGGGAAAGAAGGAGACGGTGTGTTTGCTGGCAGATCCTTGATAGTAGAAGGAAATAGAGAAGAGCGGGGAGGACTGGAGCTAGGTATTTGTTGAGTGTATGCACAGAGATAGACCAGACAGCAGGGATGACAACTCCTGTCTGGTAGGGTTTGAAGTTTAAACAAGGGTAGGACATGGAAGATGAAGAGGAGGACAGGAACCACAGACGTGTTGTTCTGGCTTACTTGTCTGTCGCTGTGCAGCTTGTTATGACGACAGGGAGGGCACCCATCTGCTCCTGATCTAATAGTCGAGACAAAAGAACATGAAAAGAAAAACCAAAGAATAAACACAAACATAACAGGACAAAAAATAAAAAACTGCTTCTGGATTTTTTTTATTCCAGCTAGTATATACACAAGAATATTCTTCCTTCGCCCCCTGAACTACCTTGGTATGATAAATGAGAACCTGTCTAGCCGACTGAAATGTAAGATCACAGAACCTGTGGATATAATCTACTCATTTTTGATGGTATCTATTGTTCAGTCAAAGGAAAAAAGCGACAGAAACAAGGCGAAAGAAAAATGGATACACCTAAAGCTTGGCCTTCGGGGAGGCGTCTTCCTCCGCAGCTTGAGCGTAAAGAGCATCCAGTACCTGACGATATTTCTTCACCGTTGGAGGACGCTTCAGCTTCAGTCTGCGAGCCGTTAGTAAATCCGAAGCAAATGATACTAGGAAGAAGTTTCCAACGAAGAGTCTACTTACGTGGGAGTCAGAAGCTCATTCTCAACCGTAAATGGATCAAGCATCAAAGCGCAGTTCTTCACTCTCTCATACCCGGCCAGCTTGTGCTTAGTCGCTGTGCGATTGAGGTCCTTCAGCACCGCCTTGCGGACCTTGTCCTCGTTCAACACGGACCTGATCGCTTCAATGTCCGTGGAACTGATGCTTCTACCCAGGACTTTACTCGCGAACACGGCGAACGAGTCAGGCTGAACACCGAAGATAGCCACCAGTGACGTCTGGAGACTATCTCCATGAATGTACGCCTGGGCGAGGTAGCCGAGTTCGGAGAGATAGACACCTTCGAGACGCTCCGGCGAGATGTACTCTCCTTGGGCCAACTTGAGGACGTTCTTCCGCCGGTCAATGATCGTAAAGCGACCCATCTCGTCGATTGTGCAGACATCGCCTGTACGGAACCAGCCATCCTCCGTCATGGCACTGGCCGTCTCCTCCGGGTTCTTGTAATACTCCCTGAACAGGGTGTTTCCGCGCAGAAGCAATTCGCCCCGGGGATATGGCTTGTCGTCTACCGAATAATCCATGTCCGGAAGAGACATCAGGCATGCCTCAACAGCGGGCGCTATACGTCCGCAGTTACCTGCTGTGATATCATCCATGGGCTGAGCGGTCGCAACGGCGTACGTCTCTGTAAGTCCATAGCCCTGGATGAAATCGGTCCCAAAAACCACCCTCAGGAAGCTGTGCAGCGTCGGGTCCAGGGGCGCAGAGCCGGAGACCAGGATCCTGGCCCGTTCAAGTCCAAGTGCAGTCGCGACCTTTTTGCCCCAGATCCGGTCCCACAGAGCGTGCCTAGCGGTGGCTTTGTCAGGGGTTGTGTTCTTCAAGTTTGCCATCTTGGTCGCCACAACATGTCTGGATAATGCACCTTTGAAGCCGGGTTGTTCAACGGTGGATGCACGAATTACGTTTCCAAAACGAGTGTAGAGACGTGGAACAGAGACAAAGCCAGTTGGCTTCAGGAGCTTCAGGTCATCAACCAGCTCCACAATGTTGCCGTGGTAATAACCAATCCTTCCACCAGACCACAAGGTTCCTTGTTCTGACAAACGCTCATAGATGTGCGCCAGTGGGAGATAAGAGGCTGTTGTGTCGTCCGGACCTTGCTTGCCCATGATTATGCCACAGGACATTCCTGCCACAGCGTTGGCATGTGTCAGAACCACGCCCTTTGGGGGACCAGTTGTGCCGGATGTATAGTTGATGGTAACAATGTCTTCCGGAAAAGGAGGGTTGTAAGGCCGCTTCAGGGACGCTCCCAGTTCCTCGACTTGGTCGATGGTGTATATCGAAACATCCTGACCTGCGGCAATGGACTCAAGAATTGCACGCTTCGAGTGTCCCGCCTGCTCGCCTGCATCGATAGGATCGAGACTAACGATGATCTTCAGAGTGGGCAATCTGGGTTTGAGCTTGAGCAGGGTCGGTATATGAGGCAGAGATGCCACAACACAACGGAGCTCCGCATGGTTTATGATGTACTCAGTTGTATCCGGGCCCAGAACGTCGTAGATTGAGACGGAGTATAGCGACTGGGACATGCATGCCAGATCTGACAGAAGTTAGCAAGATACTGACACAGCACAACACTACTGCATATATCCCATCATAACACGTGATGAGGGTTCGACCCTGGCTGGGATCGAACTACCCGACCCCTGCCCCGTGTCACTTCAAAAGGCAGAGGATACAAATCGTCACCAAGCCGGCGGAAATGGATGACGCCCTTTCTCGGCCACGTACCGGTAATCTGCCACTCGGGCCTATTCTGGCACCAGAGTCCCACACCATATTTCTGCCCACCGCAACCATGCTTCTTGTGCAATTCTACCAGACCGACGCCTAAGTTGGCCCGTCGTCTCTGTACAGTCTGATAGTCTATCCATTGATATTGCCCATATGTCTTGGTCTTGGGATCGTAGGGGCGCCATCCCAGGCAAGGACTCTTTGGGGTTCTGTTGGCTGGTCCATAGATCAGCAGTCATCCTCGACACCAGGGCTATGAGATGAATTACCGGTCGATTCGAAGGTATCGTGGGCGGTGAGAATCTATCGTGGCGCGTGGTTTAGTGACGGAGACGTTCAGTAAATGGCAGAGCCGGCGTGTTGCGCACCTGCGGGTCGAGGGACCTGAGCAGCTCCTTTTGCGTGTTCCAAGCCCTGTATACTCTGCTTCGTCCCGGTTTCTCGGTGCCGGGAATAGCGACGGAGTAGGGTGTGCCCTTTGGGGGTGCCTGTCTCAGCTCTTCCGCGCGAGCGAGATGGGCTGGCTGGGAGAACAGCATTTTTGTATTATACTCCTTGACAGTCAAGCAAGTCCTTGGTTAGTACAGCTAGTCGAGGAGGACAGGATTAGAAAGATATGACATACTGACGCGAAGATTTTCTCGGAAACCGTCAGTATGATCACTCCAGAGAAACAATTGATTATGATAGCCGTCGCGAGTTCAGATTCTCGGCATCCCGGTAGGACGCGACAGAGGTTGTTGGCTGATGTGACAGAAGTACGAGGGGTAGACAAATGGTACAGCGAGGAAAACAAAGGTCAGCAAGGGTTATGCAGTCGAGGAAGGAGGACGGGCACGACTTCACGACATGTGAGCTCCATCTTCATAAGAGGTTAAGAGGTCACCCGTCGACCCAAGATCCCGAGTTCTGCAAGGCCAGGCCGACAGAAGAAGATACCTCGGCTGCTACCCGAAGCAGTTTAGAAGCCGTGGACAACTCCACGAGGAACGTTCTTGTTGGCAGAGGATCTCCACCAAGGGTCTCGCTCGGTTCTTCGACTCCTGCAGACCTGGCTAGAGCTCCTGCACGAGGGCTGTTGTGACCCTGTTGTGATGGTTGTGACAAAAAAATTTTTTTTCTTCTTTTCCCAGATTCTATTGCTTTGATTTTTTCTCCCCCGTTCGTCTATCCCTTTTTTAATTTCTATGGTATACTAATTATCCTCCCTATCTTCCGGATAATATCAGGACCCTACCCCTGTCATCCAGCCAGGGTTGCCATTCGGCGAGTCCGACGCTACGGTTTAAGGTGCTTATTGGGAATCTCCTCCGGCGGGTCCGCGTCTGGGCGGCACAGCTGCCGAACGCGCCCGGAGAGGTAGAACATCACTTAGAATAATAACACGGTTAATGCGCATTAATGCAACACGATGAACTGGTGGCTACTCCGTACCGGTCATGTCCGTCTGCCCGCATGACGTGCATGTCCAGCACCCCTGGTCCGATGCTCGTAGTAACTCCATTCCGTTCTGATCTACTATCACCTGGTTCATCCCCCAGAGTGCAGGATCAGATGCCATCAAGCCAACATCACAGCATGTGAAAGTCGATGCGATGCGCTTCTTGTTCGACCGAGGCGAGAAAGTAAAGTCCGTAGATGGCCATTGGATTTGCACCGTTGCATCAAGTCCACTAGTTGGCGCTTTGGCCCCTGTCTTCGGACGGAGAACTCCGTCAACTACTGCGTACTCCACGCTTTGCTCTCCAGATCAACATGTTCAGTAGGTGTTCAGTAGGGTCAGCTGGGACGGTCCGATGATTGTTCAGCCTCTTATATACGTGCCAAGTCCCGCAGACTCGTGGCAACGATACCGAGCACACAGCTCAGTATGCGCAGATTTTGGATAGCTCTGCTGGACCGGTCACTCCGTCGATGGGAAACGCGCTCAGCCATCTTTGACAAAGTTAATGGCAACACGATCAGCAAGCATACTAGTCACATCTCTTTCCCTTTCATATCCGAGATTACCCCGCCTCAGTCCGCGAAGGCGAAGCGTTTCCTGAAGAAGCAATGGGCTGAAAGACCTGGCTTCCAACAACTTGATGTAAAGAATAAAATCTGGTTATTCTTATGGTCTGTCTATCCATGCTCTGGATGGATATGCCGTTTCTTTGATTTATAGTCATATGCAACGGCTGCAAATCCTAGCCGGCTTAGACATTGAACCTTTAGAATTGGAAGTTATTGACAAGAGATAACTGGAATAATCGTAGAAGGATGACTTCGTGTCTTTTACAATCATATTTACACAAGTGACAAAGAATTTCCACCTCCTATGGATAACTTTTACATACCTACAAAGCCCTCGTCAAGCATCACCTCCTGGAGATGTCCGTATTCAACTGCTGGCCGTAGGTTCGACAGGCCAAAAAAAATCGACAACTTGATTTGAAGTATTATTCAAATTGTGAAGAAGTCTCACTGAAAACAGCGACAAACGGTGACCGCGCTGCATAATTGGAGAATACACAACAAGAGTAAGATTTGTTCACAGCCATACACCATTCCATCCGATGGGCTTGTTGTCCCGGGAATCATGATGATACGAGCCCTACAATGTATCAAAAGTACAATAAACCATTGCAGCAGATCGAATAGCTTATCCTCACCACCCTTCTACCCAGGTTCAATAGTCCGGTAAATGGAAAGGAAACAGCTCGATTGCAAACGGAAACTACGTCCTGATCCTCCTTGGAGAAAGACAAACCGTTGCCCCGTTCAGAATAGTAATGTAGATAATAAATGCACTTAGCAAATTATAAGACACCCTGCAGTAATTTCTTGCTGAGGGTACTAATATACTTCGACGATTATGGCTATGCTCTCAATGAAGGCTGGCTCCTTAACCCAGGGCAACATGTGTGGTGAAAAATTCATGACAATCCTCTCACCATGATTTACCCTTCCCTCATGTGTACGTCGGCTCTATACCTAGGTAGATTATCTCTCTATCTATCGATTTGGAACGTTGGGGTAGGATAATCACCAGTCTATAAAAACCACCTAATCTATATATATAATACAATAGTGACCTCGATGGACATACCGCCGATATGCTGCTGACAAGAAAGAAAGAAAGAAAGAAAGAAAAAGTAGCAGCGGCCGGTTACCTCATCGACCTCCACCAGCAGCCGTCTGGGCTCGGTAGGTTACTAGCCATTAGAAAAGCCGGGAAAAGCCAGGATGCCGTATGACTTCCTTCCTACCTACCTAATTCCTAATTTCAGCTACAGGATAAACGGCAGATTGATCCATGGATCTAGCAGCCGTGTGCACCTAGGTCTCGAGGTATATAAATGGTGAACGATGAATGGCGATAAGGGTGAATTCTAGGTACAGGATGTAAGTAGGTTGATGATTATTTTATTTGTTTCATAAAAGATGTCATTTTGATCTAATATGATCTCTGACAGCCAGCCAGCTGCGTCCTGCTAGTATTATTATTTAGGTGATACGTGTCGTCATTTCATCCAAATCCGGCACGGTCCTAGTCTACCTAGTCCAGCACATCTCATGTTATAAAGCCTAGCCATTGATCTACTGATATACATGTAGTAGAGTGTTGTCAAGTTAAATTTGCTAGCTGGGGACTCAGGAGATCAGTGAATACACATTCTCTGTAAAGGATAGGCTTGACTATTTGCTATTTGACTGGAGTGGAAACTTCTTATTGTTTCTCCTCAATCCATGGCAGTAATAACGCCTGTCCCATTCTCCTAACTCCTGCGACGCCGAGGACATACAGACACACATTTTAGGAATCGAGTGCGCTGGACTCATCACTTCTTCAAGAGCGGAGGGATAAACAAAAGGCATGAGCACATACATACTGTACAATACATCATATAATACGTACATACATAAATACAAACGATTAAGATACATACACCATCGTACAAACCGTCCGCGGAAAATGGGGGAGGGCCTTATCAGCCGCTTATCCAGGCCCACATCTTCCCCCATTTAGTCGTCGGGACCTTGGTCTCCCAGACCGTGTTCTCATCACACTGGACCCGGCCCGTGTCGAGGTCCGCATTAAGCGGATGCACGAACGACGTCCGGAAGACGATCTTGTGGCCTAAGTAGAGCACCACAAAAAGAATCACACTGACGTAGGCGACGAAGAAGTCCGACACGCTGAAGCTTGGGATCCACGCGGTGAAGCCTTGGGTGAGGATAATGAGGATGTTGAAGAAGAGTCCGTACCAGGCAAAGAACGGCTGCCACATCGCCTTGTAAGGGAGGACATCGCGAGAGATGTTACGAGCTGCCAGAGCCCGTTGAAAGGCGAGGTGGCATCCATTCAGTGATGACCAGGTGATAAAACCCGCAACACTGGAGATGTTCAGGAGCCAGTTGAAGACGGTGCCGCCCCCATTGGAGAGATTAAGGAACGCAAGCAGGCCGAAGGCGGAGGTGACCGCAACGCCGTAGTACGGTACTCCACCCTTCGATGTGCGCTTGAGAATTCGTGGCGCAAAGCCTTCCTGGGCAAGGCCGATCAGGATGCGGCTGCCACTGTAGACGTTGGAGTTGGCGGCCGAGAGCACGACGGTCAGCAGAACCGCGTTGATCAGACCGGGCAAGACCTTGACGCCAGCCAGCTTCGCCGCGATGACAAACGGCGAAGCCGAGGCATCGGACGCATCAGAAAGCAGGTCCTTGTTATCATACGGCACCAACAGGCCGATGAAGAAGATGGTCAAGACGAAGAAGAACAGAATGCGATAGAAGGTCTTCCGGATGGCCGAGGGTATGGTCTTGCGAGGGTTGTCGCTCTCACCGACGGCGATGCCAACCAACTCTGTGCCCTGATATGAGAATCCAGCCTGGATGAGGACCGCCCAGAACCCGACAAACTTGGCCGTCGCGCCAGCAGAGGGGATCAGGTACGGAGCAAATGCGCCGGGTTCTTTCCAGGTGTGAAATCCGAGATAACCCTGCTGGCCCACTCCCGCGTCAACGCAGATTGCGAAGATCATAAACCCGATTACCGTCAACACTTTGATGCTGGCAAACCAGAACTCGAACTCGCCGTAGAAATTGACAGGTAGGAAGTTGAGGGCCGTGATGACGACCCAGAAGACGGCAATGAAAATGCCGATGGAGATGCTCTTGTCCCAGTACTGGATAATCAGACCGCTGGCCGTCAGTTCCAGCGCAAATGTTATTGCCCAGGAGAACCAGTAGATCCAGCCCATGGCAAAACCTAGACTAGGGTCGACCAGGCGCGTCGCATAGGCAGTAAAAGCTCCGGGGACCGGGATATATGTCGCCATCTCCCCGAGGGAGACCATGACCGAGTACACGATCGTACCAACAAAGATATATGCAATGAGAGCACCCACAGGACCTGATTTGGCGATCGCACTGCCGCTACCGATGAAGAGACCCGTTCCGATGGTACCACCTTGGGTATGTGAGCCTTATACACTGAAAGGAGACAGAGGCTTTGAACCAACCGATCGCGATCATCTGTAGATGTCTGCTCTTGAGCTTGCGCTTGAGGTCGGGCAGGGGCGAGGACTCGGGCCCAGCCCCATGCTTCTCGATATCACCACCGAACTTTTGGGCCGAATGGAGCGAGCTGTCTCTGAAAGTTGGCTCATTGACACTCTTCTCGCACTCCTTACCCTCAGACGCGGGCGCGACCTCGTCCATGGTGGCCATGCTGGTCGTGTTCGGCCTATCTCTTGACCCTCGAACCTCCTACGAGAGCGCGACGGAGGAGGACCAGCGGCGAAGCGAGCAGGGCACACAGAAGACAGAACGTGCCTCAACAAGACGGGATAAGCAAGGGCCAGGACCTTCTATCCGTGCTTAGGCCTGTGGTTCCGCTTCCCGCATACAGACTTTGTGGGGAACGGAGGCAACCTGCAGAACGGCGCATCAAGGTTCAAATCCCCATAGCAGCAACCATTGAACGGCGGGACTGCTATGTAAAGACCAAGGAATAATGAAAAGAAATGGAGAATAAGACGAGACGCACGGGGAGAGGGGATAATCTCTCGAGTAAAAGAAAAAAAATCCACCATGTTGATACAGAGACCTTGGGCGTGTCCACGGACGAGAGCGAGAGAGCCGCGGCTTCGACCGCTCGCCGTGGATCTCGGGAGGCCGACGAGGCCCGCTCGGGGTCACCGACCATGACCGAAAGAGGGAATCCCAGCCGTCTGGGCTGCCGGTGACTGCAACGGTAGCGTGGCAACTGAACGCTTCGCTGATAATGACACATCGCGGGCTGTCAGATCTCCCCGTTCAACCAGGCATCTGCCATCGAGAACCAGGATGCGCGCTCGATCGGTTCGGCCTGGACCAGGCACGCGTCTCCAACAGCGTCCAATGATGCTATTTTCATTGTTAAGTCAAGACTGGAGACGTTCAAGTAAAGGTCGGTCAACCCTAACTTAAACCCTAAAAAGCTCTTGTGCGCACGGTGCGGGGCATGGATCTCGCTGGGCTTATTAATATTATTTACCCCGCAAGGGGAATCGAAAACACGACATTTTCCGTTCTGCCACACACAGATACGGGGTATCAAAACATATGTCATATGTATCAACAGCAGAGATATAAACATTATTATCATCACCGACTAGCCTTCATGGACCCACGTCCGAGGAAGACCACCAACTCCGCAGCTCCAATGCTTTGTACAGTGAGCACAGAACGGCCCTCAAACGGAGCGGAACATAGCAACCAGGGGTATTATTGATCGTACTGGAATTGAAATAGCCAGGGAAAAAACAAAACAGACATCGCACATCGTGTGGCATTAAGGGCATGACGTCACATGGGAATCCGGAAGTTTTGCAAACTTCTGCAGCTCGACCGTTAGTCATGTATACTGCAAGAGCGCTCTGGTCCTTGCGCGCCCAGAGTCTTGCTGAAACGGCTTTCATCGCTGCCAATATTCTCTAGATGCTCTCTTAGACCTCCACCTGCTGCGCAGATGATTGTTGTTTCGTTCTGCCGCCGGATCGAATGAGGTTCGCGACAACTACTCCGGTGGTAGCGGCGAAAAGAGCCCTATGCCACACACCATCAGACACTCCTCTAATGAAAGACGAATCAGATATGAGCTGCAGACTAACCATTCAAATGCACCGAACACCGTTGCTGCCTGCAATGATCTGCAGGGGCCGAATTTTGAACACCACCCCGATGCAGGCAGGAAGGCGGCTAGGGCGATGAAGCCCGCGAACCAGAAGATCATGGTGAGCGCCTCGGCAACCAGGACGATGAATTGGTCGGTGAGATTTGGGAAGAAAACGGGCGCCAGGGCAAGGTAGGGAGTGGCGATGAACAAGGTCCAGACGCCGTTGAAGAGCATAAAGTTGACTGCATCTGAGGAACCGTCGTCACCGGACCAGCTGATCACTGCGCAAGACGTTAGCATGCGTCTCGAACATTCTCGGGGAAAAAAAGTTGCCAACGAAATACACGTACCATATGCGGTCAAGGCGAGGACAATGAGAGCAAAGACGGCCTGCGCCACACGCACAGGAACCACCCAGGGTAGCCCTTTCAAGTTGATCGCCATGGCAAAGAAATTTGACTTGAAGAGAAAACAAGAAGCTTGTTTGGGTAGCAGGAGGTAGAAAGCTGGGTAACCTGCGACTTTGCGACAAGACAGATCAATACGCGACGCTTCTCCTGGATTAACTCTTCAGAGATCGCAAGTGCTTCGACTGTGGGAGGCGTTGGGAAGATAAAGAGATAGAAGCGAAGTGGATAGAATATTAATTTAGATGCAGAGAAGCAAGGTTAAGGCTGAAGAGTCCTAGTCTCGTCATAATCCTGAAGCCGGACCTAGCCCTGCTTTTTTTTAGCTCGCTATCCAATAGTGAGGGGCAGCCGACAGCTTGGTGAGACGCTCTGACGTGGTGGTAGACGTTGGGCTGGTGAACCTATAGTGAAGCATCTAAAGAGACGGGCGGTTGTTATTGCTCGGAGTCAGGACATTTCAGTCTCATCACTAGGAACCCTGCATTGAAAGGCCCGTAGCTCTTGAGCACCAAGTCATCCTTGAGAATACCCCAGTGAGTATTGCGTATTATCGTGCCCTCTCTTGGCCATTCCGCAGATGTGATTGGAGAGCTATCGCCCAGCCTGTTCTGCACCGTTAGCCGCCCGTTTTTTCTCGGCTTCATTGCCTGTATCCGGCCAGCACACCGCGTCAACTTAGCCTCGTATTCGAGTAGACGCTCGACTTTGTCTACTACTGCGAATTTGCGGTCTGCGTGAAGAGAGAAGAGGGCGGTGGCCCCTCGTGCAGGGCTGGCGCGTGCGTGAGACCCGTTGATCACCGCCCAGACGAAAAACGGGTAATCCTTGTCGGCGAACAGCATGCTGGGATTCGCGGGGGAGCGGATCGCCGGTTTCACTCGACTTTCTACCGAGTAGGGCTGGCAGACTCGAGTCGTTTGACGAGTCAGTGGATGACGACAGAGTCGAAGGCTTGGACTGCTTATGAATGTCGTGGCTTTCTTGGTCTGATAATTGCTTGCTAATAATGCGAGGCTGAGCAGCTTCATACTGCCAACGGGTTAACGCGGCCTTCCTGTGCCAGTAAATTCCTGAACAACTCCCCTCAAGAGTACTCCGTAACAACCTTGAGGAAAAGTCTTGAAAGGCCTGAGGTTCCGATCTTTGGCGACCCTCCAGCCAGATCGTTATCACGACAGACGCGATCGCTGCCAGCCAGTATCCTTAGCTTCGCTAAAGCTGAAGCCGTGGTCACTAGACTCAGGTTGAATACGAAATGTCCAGGACGTTGTCCGGTCGGCAAACTGCACCTTTTCCTGTAGATGGAGGTCAATTGAGACCCGAACTGTCGCTTGCGTCACAAACTCAGCCTCATGACCTCCCCGCAGGAGCCGTAGGGATTTCCTTCATCTGGTAAGAGGCAACAGGGAACACAGCCCTCACGAACTACTCACGGCCTGCAAACCCTTCCTTTGGCGGAGGGCTGGAAGGGTCTGGATCGTCTCATAAAGCGAGTTCTCTATCTTGATGACAAAGGGCAAGTCTTTGGGATCGGATGGATGCCCCAGAGAAGGAGACTTGGGGCTCAAGAACTTAATCGACGGAGTCCCATGGTCATCCTGATGCCGGAATCCGAGAACATTCCGCTCTCGATGCCATGTCGTCTACACACTTTCGACGAAAGGACTAGACCCATCGAAATGGGAGCAAGATCAAGTATTCCAGATCATCCCCCTGCATGATAAGACTATCCCGCATCATCCCCAGCTGTGCTTTAGACCCTCTTATGTATAGTATGCAGCGTACAACATATGCATCTCCCAGGTACCTAGCCTATCATATCTCAGCGGAGATGGTTAAGCACTGCAGCTGAGAGGCCAGGGACCTGATCGGGCGTGTGCTTCTAGATCTATAAGATTACTCTCATCGCCTACCATCTACTGTGATGATTAACATGGAAAAACAATGGACTCCCTCGACAGGTTTATACAACTCATACAGGAGTGACATGATCCAACGCGTTGAAAAAGGGCTAACAATGTAAATCTTCGATATCTTAGTGCCATTTGAACCATGCAGACCATTTCAATCGCCTTGCAATCGCCCTCACTTCCCTGCAAACAAGGAATTAATCCCGAGACACATCACATACAGGCCTCTCTGATGTATACTTAAGGGGTTCGTGTCCCGCCCGTTACATCATCATTCAGCATCACCGGAAGAGTTTTGGCAGTATCGAAGAAGATCCCGTCGCAGCATACAACGGAAATCGGCTCCTATGAACATCACTACCTCTGACCAAATGCCTGAGCGGCTTTTTCGAAGCGCCAGCAGGTCATTCGTCATGCTGGGGAAGGATTTCACATCGGCGATCCTCAGGAGCTGTATATTATGCCTCGGGACAAGAGGCCTTGAGCGCTTCCCAGCCCGATCACGCCATCGAGGCCATTCTGTGCCACCCCACCGTTGGAGGGGTTTCTCGTATCCATTTATGCCTCACGCGTCCCTTTCGCTTCTTCCTTCTTCCTCCTCTTCTCCAGCTCTCCTCGCCTCTGCGGGTTCGTGCTTAATTGATCTCTTGACTCTCTGTTGATTTCTCTGTTTCCGTCGTTTTCCCCCACATCCCGGAGACGCAGCCCTAAGCCCTATTTTTTAACCCCGCCGAACTCCGCAAGCGTTTGTTAGAAAAGAGGCGTCAGGAAAGGCTCGGAAGCAGAGTTTTTGACATCAATTCCTCGAGAAACCCTTGAATTGAAGATATCTGGACTTCAAGAACCCCCGCCGCCATGTCTTCGTCCGAGCGCACTCCTCGCTTCGAGACCCTGCAGCTCCACGCTGGGTACGGCTTCCCCGCTCGATCTCCTCACGAAAGCGCGTCGATTGCTGATCTTCTGTAGCCAGGAACCCGACCCCACGACCAATGCGCGCGCCGTCCCTATCTATGCCACGACGGTCTGTCTCTGCCCCAGTCCTTCTCCCTCCGGGTCCGCGCTGCGTCTGGAGAGCTGCATCTGGAGGGCACACCGTACGTGTGGTAACGGACCTGCTGCTAACATAGCTCTTGATCTGCATAGTCCTTCACCTTCAATGACTCTGCCCATGGCGCGAGGCTCTTCGGCCTCAAGGAATTCGGCAACATCTACAGCCGTATCATGAACGTGAGTGGTTCAGCCAACTCGGCTCCGTGCGGACGATCTGACCATGTGACACTACCAGCCCACCGTCGATGTCTTCGAGAAGCGTATTGCTGCCCTCGAAGGCGGTGTTGCCGCCGTCGCTGCGTCGTCCGGCCAGGCGGCGCAGTTTCTCGCCATCTCTGCCCTCGCTCACGCGGGCGATAACATCGTCGCTACCAGCAACTTGTACGGCGGTACTTACAACCAACTCAAGGTCCTGCTGCCCCGCCTAGGCATCAAGACCAAGTTTGTCCAGGGTGACAAGGCGGAGGACCTGGCTGCGGCCATTGATGACCGCACCAAGGCCGTCTACGTCGAGACCATTGGAAACCCTCGCTACAACGTGCCGGATTTCGAGGCCATCGCCAAGGTCGCTCACGAGAAGGGTGTTCCCCTGGTGGTGCGTACACACGCTGTCATACCTTCCATGAGTCAATGTGCTGACCACTTATCTCACCAGGTTGACAACACCTTCGGTGCTGGCGGCTACTTCGTCCGTCCCATTGAGCACGGCGCCGACATTGTCGTTCACAGTGCGACCAAATGGATCGGAGGACATGGTACGACCATTGGTGGTGTCGTCGTCGACAGCGGCAAGTTCGACTGGGGCAAGCACGCCGCGCGATTCCCGCAGTTCAACGAACCCTCTGAAGGTTACCACGGCCTTAAGTTCTGGGAAACCTTCGGCCCCATTACCTTCGCTATCCGTGTTCGCGTCGAGATCCTTCGCGACCTTGGCTGCACGCTGAACCCATTCGCGGCTCAGCAGCTTCTGCTGGGTCTAGAGACTCTGAGCTTGCGTGCGGAGCGACACGCCAGCAACGCTCTCGCCCTGGCGCGCTGGCTCGAGAAGAACGAGAACGTCACCTGGGTCTCGTACCCAGGACTGGAGAGCCACCCCAGCCACGAGACCGCAAAGAAATACCTGAAGCGTGGCTTTGGTGGTGTTCTGTCCTTCGGTGTCAAGGGCGGCGCCGCTGCTGGAAGCCAGGTTGTCGATGGCTTCAAGCTGATCTCTAACCTCGCCAAGTACGCTTGACACGTCCCCGTTCATAAATCTGAAAAATGATACACAGTTACACATATACAATGAGATGGATTATACTGACGGAAATAACAGCGTCGGCGACTCCAAGACCCTCGCCATTCACCCCTGGTCCACCACGCACGAGCAGCTCTCGGAGAAGGAGCGCCTCGACTCCGGTGTCACCGAGGACGCAATCCGTATCTCCGTCGGAACCGAACACATCGACGACATCATTGCCGACTTTGAGCAGTCGTTCAAGGCCGCTAGCGCGGCTGGCCCGGACAAGGCGGCGCTGCCGGATCGGACAACCGAGCAGGGCGGCCCGAAGCCGGACCATGAGGCCGGACTGCAGGGTTCTGTTTAAATTTCTCTGAAAATTGAAACAAAATATATGGGCGGCTGATTTGTGTGAAGTGCGAAAAAAAGGACATCGTCTAATATGTTACTACTATACCTAAATAGATAGATAAGGCGGGCGGATAGAACTCTACCTACCCAGAGGGCAAGAAGAGAGTTAGTTACGACGTGGTCCAGACTGGGAGAGGCAAGAGTATACCCGTACCTACGCTATCTATATCTATAAAGATACCCACCTAGACGATGGATAGCGCTTACGATGGCAACTTGACTTGACGATGAAATGAACGTCTCATCATCATGATCTGTTATTTCCCCGGATTCTCAGACATCTCTTCAACGTGTAGATCATTAATCGCACTGTGAGTAGGTAAGGTAGGTAGCCTACGTACGCACTGTACCTGGAAGTAACCTACAAACTCCCTCTCGTAATAAGTATCTACAACTGTACATATCCTCCGAGACGAGAACATACCCTACAAAATCTAGGCGGAGATACGATAACATACAGGAAAAATGTGATCTTGAAACATAAAAAACCACGGCTTCTGAAATGGTATTGATGCTAGCTAGAAAACTCGTAAAAAAAAACAAAACACTGCTTTTGGAACATGAGAAAACCACCTGAGATTATCAAACTGAGTGAAAAACGAAAACAAGAGACAAGAAACCTCCAGCATGATACAGAAGATAGATGATTCAGAAAAGTCATAGCCCGAAGTCAATCGAGACTGCTGATCAAGACCCCGCTAGTTTATGATTTCAGGGGTCATCGCATCACCAATTTCCGCCACACTCGGACTGAAATGAATTAACCTGCCGACGTGCAAGTGTCTTTTTTTTAGCAGGAAAATAATACATGGAGATCAGAAACAGACCGAGCAATAAAGCCGGTATCAGAAGCCCCATCCCAAAACGCAGCGAACTCGACCGATGGAGAAACTGTTAACACATGGAAATGCCTTCGAACAATATATCAAACGCCAAAGTAACTGCAAGGAGAATCTGAAAAAAAGAAGACTGTACACAGAAATCGAAAGGGAAAACCGTATGAAGACAAGGTCGAATGGAATGGTAGAGAGAAGGGTGCTTCATAGCAGCCAGATTCGTCGCATCGTCTCGTAGCTAATCACGTCCGGGAAGGAAGAATTCCAAGATTATGACTTCAGTTTAATCATCATTCAGCTTCCCTGACCGGGAGGTGGTGGCTGGGACGGCGTGCTAGTAGACGATCCCGCCTGTGCTCCACCCATCATGAAACCCGGGGGAAACATGGGCATCCCAGGGAAAGAGAAGCCGAAGCCAGGAACGGCGGGTGGCACACCGACGTTGTTGGCATTGGATGCGTCTCGGTCAGCATTAGTTGCAGCCCCGCCAGCATTCCCACCAGCTCCGTGGCCATCCGCGCCACGCTCCTGACGGCGGAAGCGCTCATGTTGTGAACGGGAGGACTGAGGGCCACGTTTGCCGCCCTGATCCGTCGCCATGCGTCTGCTGATTGCTATATATAGTGGTTAGTGATACATACTCGAGAGATCAACAGCGAAGGTCTCACAAACCTTTCGACGAGACTCCAGCACCGATTTCAATGTCGGGTTCCTCGACAACCATGCCCGTCTCGATGGGTCTTCCACCGGTTCCACCGTACTCTGCGGTGAGCATCCATTTACGGTCGGCCTCCGTGAGTCTCTCAATTGGAATTACACTGATTCCAGTTTGGTAGTCACTGCAATCACGTGGACCGAAGCCGACACCCCATCGAGTCTGTGCCATGTTAGCAAGAACATCATTAGGAGTAGATATGAATAAAAACACGTACTCTGAGCTGCATGTCGCCGGACTTGTATGTCTCCATTCCCTCTCTTGCATTGACAGCATCTCTACGGTTGATCATCTTGACGAAAGCATGGCGCTTGTCGATGTTCACAATGCAAGTTTGAACAACGCCATATTTATTAAAGAGTTGGCGCAGATGAGCCTCCGACGAACTGTGCATTGGTTAGCATCGACCATATATGAAAGGTCGAGATGATATACTTACGTGACACCGCCAACGAAAAGAGTCCTGCTGAGAACTGTAATACTGTGTGAGCAGACGAAGCATGTGATCGAGAATACTGAGCACGAACCTTTGATGTTCCCTTGGCCGATGGAGTAGTCCCATTCCACGAATTTTGGACCTGGCGGAGGAAGCGTAGGATCCTTACGGGGCGGCGTTGGAGTGCGACGTCTTCTACCAGGGGGGCTGCGTTGGCGATAGTCATTGCCCCGGCGGCCACGGGAGTCACGAGGGTCTCCACCCCTACGGCCGGGCGAGTCTCCATGATATTCTCCATAAACGGGGCTATCACGACGACGGGGAGGAGAGACATCACGGCGTCTATCCCAGCCCGGGGAGCGCGAGCGACGACGATACTGGCCGGGAGGAGAGCGCATGTAGTCGCGATCCCTGTCCCGTTCTCGTTCTATGTCACGTGATCCATCCGGGCGGTTGCCCCAGGCATTCGCAGCTTGACCTGCCGGCTGCATATAACCTGGTGCTTGACCGGCATTCATGTTGGCCAGGTTCGCGGTGTTGGACAGACTAAGGATTTGCAGTGCCGTTGCCCACTGCTCCTGAGGGATACCCTGCGCAGCGAGGAGCTGCAGTAGCTGGACTTGCTGCAGGGCCTCTGGCGAAATAGTAGTCTGCGCAGGAGCCGCCGCCTGGGGCAGCAGCGCTGCCAGTGGGTTCTGCTGAGCAGGCAGTGGATTAGGAGTTTGACTCTGAGTCTGAGGGACCAGGCCTTGGTTTTGAGCGACATTACTCAAAGCCGCAAACGGCGTCGCCAGGTTTCCTGCATAAGGGTTTACGGCAGCCTGCCCGTTCGGTGGTTGCGAAGCCTGGTCTACGGACGAGGACACGGGTTGCGGGACTGCACTCTGCGTGTTTAATACATTAAGGGGACTAGTCTGCGCCGGGACTCCTGGCGCTGCCGGGGCTGTTGTGTTTTGCTTCGCCATGTCCGCCAGAGCCTTCAGGATGCTGGACGTGTCTGGCGCCGTCTGTACGGGCACAGTAGAAGCCGCGCCGTTCGTTTGTTGCTGCTGCGTCGTCTGCTGTTGCTGCTGCTGCTGCGGAGCTCCAAGTGGGATATAGTTTGGTGCTGGAGATCCTTCTGGAGTGGTTGATTCAACATCTATAGAGAAAAACATAAATATCAGAAACTGAGTCCTAACCCTTCACGACGGATAGATATTTCCCTCTCTAGAGCTAGGTCGACGTGGCATACGAGAGGGGGGGAAAGTATAGTCCAGGGGGAACGCTTACTTTGAGGCGCGGGAGCATTTAGTTTCTCCTTGAAGGAGGCAAGCATCGGAGCTGGGAAAGTATATCCACGCTCCCAGATATCAACCAGCTTCTTGATTTTTTCCTATATCGAGACGAAACACAATACGTAAGTTCGACTATTCGGACACACACGGTGGAATGAGAACTTCTTAACATCAAAACACGAGGTCTAAGCGGGAGACATGGGGGTATATAGCGGGTGATACGCAGATCTGATCTTATAGGCGACCAACGGGACTCGTGCCAGAGCCAACTGTATCTCATCGGTCGTTTTTGCCCGCAGATTGTTTCTGTGATATTCTGGATAATTATGCTGCATTTTCTTCTAGAGCGTACCTTTTGATCTTCAGGAGCATTGTTTATAATATCTGTCATGAGAACGGGTAGTAGTTCGGTCACTCTGTTAACGCCAGCGGCGAATGTCCCATCGGGAGCGGAGCTACCAGGGGGCTGGCCCGCCTTGCGTGCTGCTTCTACCCACTGTCGAGTTACAGAGTCTACGACATAGAGTACGCCCAACTTGTGTGTTCCCGGAGCTCTCTTGAAGTGAGTGTAGATCTTCTGGATAAGGACGGACTCGGACTGCGGGGACCAGAAGTTAGTCGGTCTGATTCCTAACACCGTGCAGGCAGTAGGAACGAGGGAAAGACATACCTGTACGTTGGCAGTACAGAGAGAAGTGATGCTGTTGATCTTTGATCCTGATACTCCTGGGGGCTTAAGAGCGAGCATGGACTGGAGGTAGCCATCCAGCTCTGCTACAGCAGAAGACATGGCTGCCTGCTCGTGTCAAATCGAATTCAGCCCGGGTAGTGACGAAAAACCAAGATAATGGTAAACGAGAATCCTCTATCTGTCCGCAGGAAGACGGGAAAGACTGCTGAGAATAGCAGGAGTCCACTGGCCGCGTCTACTTTCAGGTGGTAGCCAAGCGAATATTGGTAGAAACAGATGTTCCGGCGTCTAAATGAAGCAAAATCGTAGTTTTGTGTTGTCCTGGGTAAATCCTTTTCTTCGACCTGACTCTTGTGGTCGCGTCACTACGGACTCCACGAGTGCACCCTTGCGACCACGGACTTTTCCACCTTACAGCCGGAGCAAGCCTAGCGACGGTTTCAAGGGTGTCGCGCGTGGCGAGTGAGTACGAGTACAGGTACGAGCTCGCGGAAGGACGCGAGAAGATGATGATGGGGAAAAGGAGATGAATTTACGGTGTACAAGCGACCCGTTCGATGGAAGAGAGATGAAGGATGGAGATTAAGATTGATGAAAGGAGAAAGAAAAAGGGAGCTTTGAAGACGATGCCAGGAGGAAAGAAAACTGCCGTGTCCCGCGCTAGCCGGATGAGGGATGCACCCGTCAGGTGAGTACACGTGACATAAGCGAGAAGTGGCTGTAGGGCGCCTCAGGCAGTGATCTACGAGATAGGATCTGGGGACAGCAACCGTTGACGGAGGATCACCAGTTGACCTATGTAGGAAAGTAAGGGCGAGGACTACGTAAGAAATGAGGGGCTCGCGACATTCGTATTCATTAAGTTTTGCAGTTTACCTAGGTAATTATATAAAAATAATTACTTCCTGAAATGGTGCTTTCCTGCGCACACAGTTCTGGAGAGGAGCGAGGTTCTCGGTAAAGCGAACTCGGCAGAAAGGAAGCCAACGACAGACGATGACGATTCGACGAACCGCGTTCTCCATAGCTACGGTAGCACCTAAGCTAGCTGCTACACACATGGCCATGAGGCATGAGCTGGCTGCAGTGTGCACTGTGCACAACTCATCTGCGGAGCACGGAGAACACTAACTAATGCGGAACACTCTGCACCTAACTTCCTCCTCCATACGGAGTACATCTGCTACTCCGTACGGACATCGGCTCGCGTGGGCGGCTGGCCGGACATGGGGATCCCAGGCAGCCGACGTCACCGACCGGCCTCATGCGACAATTCAGGGCGTCACAGTACCGCTAGGGGACACGGGCCGTTGGGCTTTTTCTTTTCAACTTTTGCACTCCACATGCATGAAGCCAAATACTAAAAAAGGCCTTTTTATCTACGAGCTTGACAGGATGGGGTAGTAAGCTCCTTGCGGGAACAGGCGGGAAGGTGAGGGTCTCCGGGGTCGCCCTGTGACAAGTAAAGTAATACTGTTCTTTAAACTGATCTGGCGTATCTGTGGGCGTGCCCCTCGCCGAAAGCCCGCCACCAGTCTTGTGAGTGCTGCCCGGTAAACCGGGCGTGTAAACCGGGCCCGTGTTACCATACCATACAGGTCCGGACCCCTCGCCTCCTCCCATCCGTGAAGCTGACTCGTGTGCCCGCGTATCCGCCGTACCGTTCTACAGTTACGGCCAGAGGGAAAAAAGGGCCGCAAAAGCAACAGCTTCTCCCAATGCCTCTCTGATCTCTTCCTTCTTTGCCCTTCCTCCTGCCACCCTTCTTCTACCCTAAACTCCATATCTTCCCCCCCAATTCCAGATCAGAACCTCTTCTATCCCCTCAGTCTTTGGTCCATCAGCCATGGCGTCCTCTCTGAGACTAGGAACTTCTGCTTTCCGCTCCTCCTCCCTCGCCGCGAAGCCGGCTGTGCAGTCCGCAACCTTCAATGGCTTGCGCTGCTACTCGACCGGCAAGGCCAAGGTGTGCAGCACTCTGAACTCCTCCTTTCTCTCACGCTGTCGGTTTTCTGACTCTGGATTATCCAGTCCCTCAAGGAGACCTTCGCCGAGAAGATCCCCGGTGAGATCGAGAAGGTGAAGAAGCTCAGGAAGTACGTCAATTTCAGCTTCAAGACACTTAAAGTTTTGCACATAGCAGTGACCTGATCATCGTGTCGTTGGCTTGTAGGGAGCATGGTTCTAAGGTCATTGGCGAGGTCACACTGGACCAGGCCTACGGTGGTGCGCGTGGTGTCAAGTGCCTCGTCTGGGAGGTGGGTTTATCAACGGCCAGTTTGCAATCCGGTGAGACAAAGCTAACTCATCGCACAGGGCTCTGTCCTGGATGCTGAGGAGGGTATCCGCTTCAGAGGAAAGACTGTGAGTGGCATGGGGTCAAAGCTCCCTATACTTCTTTACTGACAGCGTCAAGATTCCCGAGATCCAGAAGCTCTTGCCCAAGGCCCCCGGCGGCGAGGAGCCCCTCCCTGAAGGTAGGCAATCCCTCTAGGAACAGGCCATTGAGAGTCGCTGACCACTTTTTTCAGGTCTCTTCTGGCTGCTGTTGACCGGTGAGATCCCCAGCGAGCAGCAGGTCCGTGACCTCTCCGCTGAGTGGGCTGCCCGCTCCGATGTCCCCAAGTTCGTTGAGGAGCTCATCGACCGCTGCCCCAACACCCTTCACCCCATGGCCCAGTTCTCTCTGGCCGTGACTGCCCTTGAGCACGAGTCTTCCTTCGCCAAGGCCTACGCGAAGGGTATCAACAAGAAGGACTACTGGACCTACACCTTCGAGGACTCGATGGACCTGATTGCCAAGCTGCCCACCATTGCCGCCAAGATCTACCGCAACGTCTTCAAGGATGGCAAGGTCGCCCCGGTCCAGAAGGACAAGGACTATGCTTTCAACCTGGCCAATCAGCTCGGCTACGGTGACAACAGCGACTTCGTTGAGCTGATGCGTCTGTACCTGACCATCCACTCCGACCACGAGGGTGGCAACGTCAGCGCCCACACCACCCACCTGGTTGGTAGCGCTCTGAGCTCCCCCTTCCTCTCTCTGGCCGCCGGTCTGAACGGTCTGGCTGGTCCTCTTCACGGATTGTATGTTTTCTGCCATATCTTTATGCTCCGGTATCCTTCGATGCTAACACCCTTCGCAGGGCCAACCAGGAGGTTCTGAACTGGCTTACCAAGATGAAGAAGACAATTGGCAACGACCTCAGCGATGAGAACATCAAGAACTACCTGTGGTCGACCCTGAACGCCGGCCAGGTCGTGCCCGGCTACGGTCACGCCGTCCTTCGTAAGACTGACCCGCGTTACACTTCTCAGCGCGAGTTCGCTCTCCGCAAGCTGCCGGATGACCCCATGTTCAAGCTGGTCAGCCAGGTGTACAAGATTGCTCCTGGTGTTCTGACCGAGCACGGCAAGACCAAGAACCCGTACCCCAACGTTGACGCTGTAAGTTTCCTGTCCCGTGAGTGGTATATTGATCCGACTGTAGGCTGACAAGGTACAGCACTCTGGTGTCCTGCTCCAGTACTACGGCCTGTCTGAGGCTAACTACTACACCGTTCTCTTCGGTGTCTCCCGTGCTCTGGGTGTCCTGCCCCAGCTGATCATCGACCGTGCTCTGGGTGCCCCCATCGAGCGCCCGAAGAGTTTCAGCACTGAGGCCTACGCCAAGCTCGTTGGTGCTCAGCTGTAAGATAGTCGCATAGAAACGCATTTTTGACCAAACATGGTTGGGGGCCTGGCCGTTGCGTTACGCGCGGCGAGCCGATTGTACCATTTCATTTGTTGTTAGCTAGAACGGGAAGCGCTGGATCTTGGATTTTGTTCGATTATGTTGTTTAATGAGTGTTGACCAGTTCGAGCGGGCCATGTAACAGCACTTCCTCAAATGTCAACATCCTCATAAACATTGTTCTCTCGGCTGTCCGGGTCTCGGGCTTCGGGGATCTCAGAGACGTCATGCATGTGAAGCCATAGCAGACACCCAGGAGTCATCCACGCCGCACGCTGTCGTAAGCCTGCCATGTACCCCTGTAGATCCGTAAGAAGATATCGATATCCCCCACGCCTCGGTGACTTCGAGACGGTGAGCGTTGGGGCTGTACGTTTTGTGCCCGCCGCTCAACGGAGGACTTTCACCGTCGGTGCGAAAGCGGCCTAGTGCCAGGCCAGCCCGTGCCCGTCCCGATCGGGACTAGCCGCGCCCCAAACCCGCGGGCCCTTTGGGGACTCCAGAGTGCGTCTGCGCCGATGCCGCCCGGGGCTGCTCTGTGCTCCGTGCTCCGTGCTTCTATCTTTTCTCCTCCATCTTCTCTCGTTGTTTACTCTTGCATACTTCTGTCCGTCTTCCCCCCAGGCCTTTCCTCTGTGGTTCAACCCGACCGTGTACCATTCTCGTTGCCCCCGTCCAGCGAGAAAGTCTCCGTTTTCGTCTAATTGCCCCTACCAAGCTTCAGAAGCGCCCGTTCTACACGGAAAGAAAGCCGTTGCTCTGGTCCTGCCAGTGCATCAGCCCTCGAACTCCATTCTTCCCAGTCTTTAAGCGACGAAGCCCCTACATCCCTTGGTCAGGGCCCCTTTCAGCGTTCCCGGTATCCAGAGATGTCTGCCGCAACCGCTCAGGCCTCTTCGGCCCCTCGCAAGATCGAGAAGAAACCCATCAAGTTCAGCAATTTGCTGCGTGAGTTTCCCCTTTACACCACGCCCCGACCTCGGGGGTCGATGATGTCTCGCGGCTTGCGAATCTGTTCTGACTGTCTTGCCTGCAGTTGGTGCGGGATTGAACCTGTTCGAGTAAGTGATGACGATGTCTCCATTCGGCCGATAAACCCACCCGAGCTGATCGCGATTTTAGGGTTACCTCGCTGGGACAGGTATACGCAGAAAGCTCCAGCTGGTATTAGAATGCCCTTTACTGACTGTCACAGCCGCTGGAAGTGATCAAGACGACCATGGCCGCCAACCGATCTGACAGCTTTGGCCGCGCCATGGGTCGGATATGGGCTCGTGGCGGGATTCTCGGCTGTAAGGAGGCATCTTATTCTGTAGATCAGACTGCGCCGGATTAGACTGACATGGCTGGGTATAGACTACCAAGGTCTCATTCCGTGGGCCTGGATTGAGGCTTCCACCAAAGGTGCCGTCCTCCTCTTCGTCGCGTCCGAGGCGGAGTATGTCGCGAAGACTCTTGGCGCGAACGATTTCGTTGCTGGTATCGGCGCAGGCATGACTGGCGGTGTTGCACAGGCTTATGCTACCATGGGCTTCTGCACTTGCATGAAGACGGTTGAGATCACCAAGCACAAGATGGCCGCACAGGGCATGAAGCCCCCGAGCACCTGGGCGACATTCATGGACATCTACCGTAAGGAAGGTATCCGGGGTATCAACAGAGGTGTCAATGCAGTCGCCATCCGCCAGACCACGAACTGGGGCTCTCGCTTTGGTTTTTCGCGACTGGCGGAGACGGCGATCCGTAAGGTGACTAACAAGGAGGAAGGCGAGAAGCTGAACGCCTTTGAGAAGATTCTCTCTTCCACCCTGGGAGGTGGCTTGTCCGCCTGGAACCAACCGATTGAGGTTATTCGTGTCGAGATGCAGAGCAAGAAGGATGACCCCAACCGGCCCAAGAACTTGACCGTCTTCAAGACTCTGAAGTATATCTACGAGACTAATGGTATCAAGGGACTGTACCGGGGAGTCACTCCTCGTATCGGCCTTGGTATCTGGCAGACCGTCTGCATGGTTGCTCTGGGTGACTTGTAAGTTGATCCCATCTTTTGTTGTGTTCCTCGGATACGTCCCGCGGGCAGCTGGTCTGCCGTCTGCGGATGTGCTCTACGATCATGTGACACCGAAGCATCCGAAATCGCTGACATGTGGATCTCCTTTGAACCGAACAGGGCCAAGGAGACAGTCGAAAAACTGACCGGCGAAAAAGTCACCGCGAAGCACTAAAGAGGGGTTGAGACACCCTTCTGCCATGCTCGGTTGTGTCATGACTTCTGCTTCGTGTCTTCTGTTCCAATCAATTTAGCCAGCCCAGTTGCTATATCTATTCACCAGAGAGAATGGCAGCTTACGATCAGAGAAAAAGGATATCTACAGACGGTATGGGAATGAAATATCGAAGGCGAAAAACGCGGGAAGAAGGGATGTCATCCCCGACTATATCTGAGTAATGTCATTGACTCGATTCTGTTTGCCAGCTCTGGCGTAACGCCGATGTATGCATTGTGTCAATTGTTTACGCGAGTTAGCTCAAAGGAATTGCCAGCTTTCATGCTTTTATAAATACATCTTTTTGGGACAGTGAAGCAAGACCATTCTACCTTGTTCTTCTGCTACTATCATATTTTGGATTCTTGTATATGCTCCACTTCTGCTTCGCCGCCCTATTTAAGACATCTACCCTGTTGTCCCTAGACATCTATAGATGTACATGAACAACACAACAAAAGAGACGTTGTATGCACTTAGTCCTTGCCTACCTAGATATTCGAATAAAATCAAGCATGATACCTATTGCTAAGATGAAGCCAACGGAGAACAGCACACACTATCAGTGAACTCCGGATTAAAAACAAAAGAAAGGAAAGAGAGAGAGAGGAGAAACAAGGATCAACCTTATCTAGTATTAATAATAATGGACCCCTATCTCAATTCAAGGTCGGAAGCAAGCCCGTTTTCAACAATTTTGGTTAGAACTCTGTGTGGATCTAACTTGGGTGTCTTACGCAGTAGATGATATCTACACAGCACGTGCTTAATCTACAGGCAGGTACGCTATGATTATAATATTTGAATAATAGGATATGTATGTATTGTTTTCCATTAGAATCGTTTTTGTTTTTCTTTCCTGTCATTGTTCTTCATGGAAACACGTGATAAATTAAGGCCAATATCAGGTACCTACTTAGATATATAAGTTGATCATGGATCAGTTGATTCAACGTAAATGATGAGGTCGAACCCGTATCTCCATTCTTTGAAGAAGAATAAGAAGGCCAGTAGACACCGGCATCGATCAGACAATTGAACTAGATTGGCTCATGGTGGGTGTCTGCGTCTGTGTCTGCTCGAGTTTGTGAATGGAATTGTGCAGCTTGCTCTGATCCGGAAAGATGGATAACAGTCCTATTATCATCTAACTACCTGCCTGGGGTATACTTCTATTTGCAAGTGGCAACTTTGTCATATTCAAATTCATCAAATCGTGCATTAGAGAATAGAATATACATGGCACCTTATAGGTAATTAAGCATATAGATGCCTTTGTTTGGTGTGTCTACCTACAGATGTCCTTGGCGTGCACCCTTCTGGGCTATTTCCGACCTGCAAAATCATCAACCTCGTCTGTTTATATCCTCTACGTCTAGAGAGAAAATTAGTATAAGATCGGGAAGGGGTAGTCAAATATACAAAAAAATTTTTCAAGAGAGATTGTCTAGTTTATTTCCTTTCTTCTCTTGAGATCTGGATACAAGTACAGGCACACACACAAAGGAAACATCGGCAGTGATCTGAACGCGTAAAATTGGCTTGTGAAGATAGTTATGGCGTTTTCCGGAGTAATTTATCTTACTTAAACGGTCAAGCCAAGGTCATCAGCGAAGGGGAGCTGGTGAAGGTCTCCAACGGCAGCGACGGAGGCCTTGCCGGAGAGGAAGGACTTGGCGGCCTGCGAGTGGAAATGTTAGTTGAGCCTTGTTTGGATGCTGACAAACTAAACCGGGATTTGGTGGAACTTACATCCTTGACCTGCTCCTCGGTGACCTTCTCGATGCTCTCGGCGACCTCGCCGAGCTGGTACGGCTTGAAGCCGTTGATGAGACCAGAACCGGTGATCTCCAGACCAGTCTCAAGGTTCTGGCCAGCCTCCAGAGCACGGAACTTGGCAAGGGCAATAGCCTTCTTGACATCCTCGCTGGCGACCTCTCCAGCGGCAACCTTCTTCACAGCATCGACAACGTTCTTGCCGGCGGCCGCGATCTTGTCGGCCTTGCCGGAAACAGTGATGGAGAAGAGACCAGCATCCGAGTAGGGTGTGTTCTTAGTCGAGACGTTGACCTGCGAGAAGCCCTGGGTGGCCTTCGCCAGGAGCGAGAAGCCAGGGGTCCATTTGATGCTCGACTCACCACCAAGGAGAGCAGCAAGAACGGAAAGCTCGGGCTTGTATCCAGAGGTACCGAACTGGCTGGAACCAGGGAAGGCGATGACAAGAGCATTGCCGGCCTTGCTAGCAATGCGTTGCTCACCGCCGTAGTACTTCGATGGAGCGCTCTCCTGGGGCCTGAACTCGCCGGAACGGGAAGTAGCAGGGAGACCGACGAAGAACTCACCAACCCACCTCGACAGGTCACGAGAGTTGGCACTGCTGGCAACGAGAGCAATGTTGGGCTTGGCGTATGCTCCCCTGGCGAACTCAGCAAGAGCCTCGGTAGACAGGTATTTGTCAAATGGCGCGGTCTCGCTGGGGGTGAGGCTCTCTCCGAGACCACGGTGGAAAGCCAGACTGTGTGCCGCATCAACAGCCACAGCCTCTGGGTTCGACTGGAGAGCGTGCTGCTTATACTTGATGACGTTCAAGACGAGCTCGTTCAGCTCGTGGTCTGGTCAGAGCCGTTAGAGCTTTTTTTCCATATATCCGAATTCCCCACTACCGATACAAACGACTCACCTGGGAACTTCGTTTGGGAGGTAACCTCTGCCAGGAGCTCTGCGAAGTATGGGAGATCACCCGAAAGGAACTTGGCCTTGAGGATAACATTCTCCCGCGAGTGTGAAGCGGAGACCTCGCTACCCAGCAGCTCAGTCTCCCGAGTGATCCGCAGAGCCGACCGCTTGAATGTAGACTGCCAATTGAGTATATTGTCAGCCAGGAATCTTTCCATGACTATCCGGACAGATTTAGAGGCGCAATTGCTCCGGCACAACGCACCTTGAAGGCGAACTGCTCGAGGGCCTCAGAGAAGCCAGGGAAAGGCTGGTAACGCGGGCCAGCCTTTGCAACCAGCGCGAGCGTCGTAGTAGCGCCTCCGACTTCTCGGTTGGCAACCTTCACGCCGGCAGCTTCGGTGACATTGTACTGGAGGTTGGGAGTGGCAGCGGAGGCCATGCCCCGGCAAGCGCTGGGGCTCACAGCACAGGGCTGCTTCCGGAGCGCACGCGGCGCATTTCGGCCAAGGGCAGACCGCGACAGCATCATCGCATGTGCCGAGGATCGAACTGGGAGGAGAGAGGACGGTGGTGAGGCGGGAATTGAGAGGAATTGGGACGACCCAGTGGAGGGGGGAAGAGGAGGAGGTCTGTCGTGCACGTTTCGGACGACGTTTGAAAAGCTTCAACATCCCGAGTCGTCCAGCGCGGGCCACGATTACGCACTTCCTGATTGGCCCGAGTGACGAGGACGGGCGGAACCGGCGTTTCCTGGGCTCCCGGTCACCTGACATCAGCTGACCGTGACATCAGGTGACTCGCGGGTGACGATGGAGCGTATCGTGCGCGCCGCAAGAGGGACGAGGACAAGAAAAGCAGCAGACGCATTTCTTCTGTGCTCGTCTCTCTCTGCCCAACCTCCCCCCATAAAGGTCCGTCGGTGACCCCTGTCACTGTTCTAGAAGAGCTGGCAGTTATCCAGAACCCCGCATCACCATGTCCCAAGTATGGGCCCGACCCCGCCGCTTGCTTGCTTCTGCTGCTGATGGCTTGCGATAGTATGCCGCGGAGCTCTGCGCGCTCCTGGTCGAGGACAATTACGGGGAGCTCTTTGCCGTAGGTTCATCTCTAATTACTCCCTATGCGCCTTGCTCTGACGTCGTCTCGCGCTGCATTGGCATTGAGTGGATATGACTAACTTTTTTATCACTATATAGCGCATCTTCTCTACCCTTCAGCGCTACGACCGTCTCCCCCTCCCGCGCCTGAAGTTCTACTCGCGGCTCTCGGACAAGCAACTCCGCTATGGCCTCTCTGCCATGATCCAGCAACATCTCGTCTACCATTACACTTCCTATGACGATGGTATCACGTACTATGAGGCCAACCCACAGGCCGCGTACTACCTTGTGAGGTCCGGCAAGATCCTGGGGTTTATTGAAGAGAGACTGGGCAAATACGCCGCCACTGTCATGGAAACTATCATGTTTCTTGGCCATGCGCAGGTCAGCTATCTTGAGACGCTGCCGGAGCTCCAGCCCGAGAAATCTGAGCAGCCCGAGACGAACGGCGTCGGTGATCATGATGATGACCAGTCGAACGTCCCCAACGGTGATCACGAGGGTCATTCAGCAAACGGCAAAGTCGAGACCACGGAATCTGCTTCTGCTCATCTCCATCCAACGTTGAAGACGCTCGCGGCTCATGGCTACATCATGCGCGTTCGGGAAGGCCAATTTCAGAGCCATGCCGACAATGTGATGTATGCCGAACGGGTTGTCAAGTCAAGATCTGATGTGAAGCAGATGAAGGGGAAGAAGTTGGAAGAGACTCTCGCGGAGGAAACAGCGCGCATAGTTAAGGAGCGAACAAACGGGGATCTCACTCGCGGGCTGATTTTTAATGGCGTTCCTCGGGGTGCCAAGAGACGGCATGCGGCTGGGTCTGCTGATGGCCCCAACAAGAAGCCGAAGATAGAAGACTCTGAAGTAAACCAGGAGGATGAGGAGTCGGAGAACGAGTGGTCTGATGAAGAGGGTATTGAGGACCATGTTCCCATGGAGGTGAGTTTGCCTTGGTGGATTTTTCACCGGATAGGTGCTAACATGCGTATAGTCTGGCTTGGTCGTCCGGGTGAACTACGAAAAGCTCGATGTTGCTTTCAGAAATCGTCGTCTCGTCGAGCTGTCAGAGCAAGGCACGTCCGCAACTACTGCTCACGTTTATGATTGTCTGCTTCGACGCATCGAGTATCAAACCCCACGCTGCCGCGATCAACCGGAGATACCTCGTGAGGGAGAGGAAGGAGAGCAGTACTCCGTGGCAA
Source organism: Thermoascus crustaceus (assembly GCF_041956765.1). NCBI lineage: Eukaryota > Fungi > Ascomycota > Eurotiomycetes > Eurotiales > Thermoascaceae > Thermoascus > Thermoascus crustaceus. The sequence goes on along the minus strand of NW_027192527.1, from coordinate 2,620,925 downwards.
TCCCTCTGCATGCATTGGCGGAGGATGTCGACCCGCAGCTTGATCTTGCAGGTTCTATTGGCCCTATGGATCCATCGCAGCCTCCCAGCAGACGCGGTAAGCGGCCACTGGAAGATGGCGTCAACGGTGATGGACCCAATGGTGTATCCAATCGAAATCGTGCATTCGAGATCGATCAGCATCTCTCCCTTCTGGCTCAACCGCCTTACTTTTTCTCATCTAAACGTACCACGTCTGGTATGATCACCTGGACGGTGGAGTACCGGCATCTAGCGCGTAAGCTCCGTCATCTCGAACTGGAGCGCATCATCGAAACCCGGTATGGCGATGTCGCGTTGCGTGTCGTCCGTGTTCTACTCGCCAAAGGCAAGCTGGATGAAAAGCGTTTGCAGGAGATAAGCCTCCTGCCGCCTAAAGACCTGCGTCAGGTGCTTGCCAGCATGCAGGCTGGTGGTTTTGTGGACCTTCAGGAGGTCCCTCGTGACGCGCAACGCCAGCCGTCACGCACCATCTATCTGTGGTTCTACGACCCGGACCGCGTGCGCCGCAATGTCTTGCAGGATACGTACAAGGCCATGTCACGCTGCTTGCAACGCATCAAGTTCGAGCGCAACAGGTTAAAAGGCTTCCTGGAGAAGACTGAGCGCAGCGATGTCAAGGGTAATGAAGAGCGGTTTCTGTCCGAGGCGGAGCTGAAGACGCTGCAGCAGTGGAAGGACAGGGAAGCGCTGCTTCTGGGGGAGGTAGCTCGATTGGATGATCTTGTGGCTGTCCTGCGAGACTACTGAGTCTATCTGCGGAAGAGGCGTAATTGGAAGGCTTATCTGGTTGACTATATCCGATAGTACTATCACTCACAAATCTGTACACTGTACCACACAAGACGTTCAAACATAGAGAGCAAAAAAGGGGGATAGGTTGTAAAGGCGGCACAAAAAAAAGTAGCATTCATATGGCAGATGAATTAATATGTTCCTTCTTGGGTGGTATGTGCAAGGTGATCAAATGGCATGTCTACTTTGAATGGTGTGAAGGTTCTGCTAGGTTATCTCCTGCGACCCTTTCACCCGGATACTGAAATAGTCAGTCCAAATTGGTAGGCCTGTCACATTTTGGTGCTCAGACTATTCACACAATGTCGGGCTTACCATCATGACCGGCTCCATTTCTCAGTCAAGGTGTTACCCTCACTTGGAATCTCCTGTCCATAAACCATTGCTATCGTCAAGTCAGACAACCATCACATCGACAGATGAACTTTTTACCAGTGAGACCTCTAGCAAGTCACAGACAAATTCATCATAGCTGGTCATCTCTTGCCCCGTGAAGCATTCATCCATAAAGACATGTCATCATGGTCCATTATCGTAAAACAGAAAATCGTAGTATCAATGAAGTTCTTCACATCCCTGTTTGTCTGTTTTCCTTGTCCCTTTTCTCCAACCAAGCCCTCTTTTCGAGGACCACCATGGGGCGGAGCTAATCAGGCGTCCTCGACGGCTGTGCTTTGAGCGAATCGAACGTCAAATCAAGGTCTCGTGTCCCTCTCTCTCTCTCTTCTCACCTCTCTCTCTCTCTTCTCTCTCTCTCTCTCTCTCTCTCTCTCTCTCTCTCTCTCTCTCTCTCTCTCTCTCTCTCT
>NW_027192527.1:2576405-2618746 GCF_041956765.1 Thermoascus crustaceus | reverse complement strand
CTCTCTCTCTCTCTCTCTCTCTCTCTCTCTCTCTCTCTCTCTCTCTCTCTCTCTCTCTCTCTCTCTCTCTCTCTCTCTCTCTCTCTCTCTCTCTCTCTCCTCTCTCTCTCTCTTCTCACCTCTCTCTCTCTCTTCTCACCTCTCTCTCTCTCTTCTCACCTCTCATAATCCGACCCTAAGCATGAACGCCGATCTGAGGATCAGCCCAAACCACGTCACTCCCAGATTCCCCCACTCCTCCCACCGGGACCAGAGTCTCGGGTCCAAGAAGATATCCGTCGCTTTCACGCTGACCGCCAGCTTCCAGAGCGCCCACAGATGCCCTACATCCGAGAGCATGCATCCGATGGTGATCAGCCTCCAGATATCCTGCCTCTCCTGCCCGACGTGGCGCAGGATGATGCCCTCGTTGAAGGCGAAGAGGAGGTACAGGGAGGCGATCTGGATGAGGAGGGCCGTCTCATCGGGCGTCGGACCGGTGGCAGGGTGAGGGTAGTTGGGCGGCGAGATGATGCGGAGGTAGTAACTGCCCTGGAAGGCGGCGAGACGGACGCCGTTGATGGCGAAGAGGGGTTCGAGGTAGAGGAAGTAGAGGCGGTAGAGGAAGGGGATGGGTTTGGTGGATTCAGTTGGCGATGGAGGAGCAGGAGTAGTAGTCTCAGTACTGCTACCCTTACTAGTAGCTATTTGCATCGTGGTGGACTGCATGCTTTGTGCGCTCCTCGTCTGCAGTATATTCTTCTCCCTTTATTTTCTTTTGATCCAAAGGAGAAAGTTGGGGGGGCGGGGGGAAAGTTTTAATTCAAGACTAGTATAAGTAAATATAAGTACTGTAGGGGTTTTGGCACACACACAGTGTTTTATACACCGTGTTCTCACCATTTACCAAATCAGGTATATAAACGTACGCAGTTTGCTTTCCTGTGCAATTCGAAGCACTTATGTACTGGTTTGACAGGAATGTGTGCTAACGCTGCTTGGAGTTGGGTCCATGGATGATAATGCGACAGCTGAACACTCGAATGAAACGCTACTGCAACAGAATCCTCCGCCCCACTCCTAGAAGGACAACAAAGATTGATGATAATAGGGGCTCCGGGGTATTGATTGGCTGTTTGGCCATTATCAGTTCAACTGTTCACTCCCAACGAATGATTGAATTTCTGGCCACATACTTCCAGAAATAGTTGCCACAGCGGAAAAAGAAGGTTGCCTAACTAATGTCAGGCGCGCTGCAGCTTTCCAAGTATCTCTGTCTGAGAGGATGCCTGTCTTCGTGCGTATTCCATCCTAGGAAAACTGTCCCGGCGGGGAGCCCAGGAAGGAGGGGGAAGGGAGAAACTGCGTAGAAGAGGTCTCGAGTCTCTGCTTCATGCCGAACATGCCTATCCCTGGGCGTACGGAGTACTACAGTACATCACAAATGAAAAGTACAATTGTAGGGTCCACGGGCACTGTGTTATGTACCTAATGTGGCCCTACGACTGCATGCACTGCCGCGCAGACGTACCACTCTGTAGATCCTGGACGTCCGCATGGACCATTGTCTTCCAAGGGCGTCCAGACAGGGTTGCGGAGCAGCATTTCAGCAGGGCTTAGCACTTTCTAGCTGCGCATGCTGCATACTACTAAGTACGAAATCGGTAAACGGACTTTCAGTTGAACCCCTGTCCCAACCTTTCCCAGGTTGCAGCTTCGAGCCCGTCGTGCTTCGTCCCGAGCGCAGCAGGCGCCCAACGCTTATATTTTCCGGAAGTTGTCCAGCTCTCACTTCAACGGTCTACCCAGGGTAGCGGTTATTATGATGCAAATTACTGGTATTCCATACAGGCCCCGCGGAACACATCAGATCATCCCGTCTCTGGTGCGTGTGACACGACGAAAACAAGAATGAAAGGTGAAACGATCTGAATTAGAAACTTTGATGAAGCCGCCCCTCCCCTTTCCCGATCACCCCATCGGGCCTATCCGAACTGCCAAATCTGACAACACCTGGATCGATGGAACCGCAACTCCGCGCCGTGGGGGCCAAGACCTGCGTCTTGTTACACAATAATAGTACTCCGCTAAGTTCCATGTAGCACTGTATCTACTTGTGCAAGTCGAGGACGGAGTTACTCCGCATGTAACTACGGAGCACATACCACCTGGGTAGATAGGTAAGTACCTAATTAGACAGGGATCTGGGATATACCACTTCCAGGAGCTATAAGTGCGGAGTACACAATGCACTGATGACCACGTCTGATGGAATGGCAAAGGGAAAAAAGAATGGAAAGGAGAGGGGGAGGGATTAGTTTCTTGGCTTGGACCGTTGGTTTTCTGCGTGGAATGTGATAGATGGGTTAGGTTAGGAGGTTCCTTCCCAGGTGGATGTTTCACATCCTGGATTATGCATGATAGGATAGTCTTAAGGCTATCTACTAGCTTTACACAGCTAGTTGGGCTCAGGCGTCTATCCGGTATCTATTCTTCCGACTCGCATCCATCAATTCTCCACTTGTAGGGAGAAGAGAGTTCGGGGAGTTGTCTTTGCCCTTGGAAGACAACCCGTCGGGTTTATACATGCCGCAAGGTTCTCAAAAGTACTACTAGTAAGTAGTACAGTACATATCTACAAGGTGCACAACAGGAATGCCTAGTTTAGTCGAAGCAATCATGATCCTTGTCCGTTGGCTCAGAAAGACAGCACGTCATTGAGAAGTAGTTGTTTTTAAACCTCATGAGACTCCCCAAAGGTCCCTAAAGTAGTGGTCCTTCATATACACTTAGGTACTGAATTATATCTTTTGGCACCCCCTCCTCCCTGTCCAAGCCACCTACCTCTCTGCTTTTGCTATATTGCGATCTGGGCTAGCCTTGTCTGGGGTCTGTGACCTATCATAGTGCCTGGGTACCCTCCAATAGCTTCAAAATCACATGGTTTTAGGATGGCAATTTGCTAAGCCAATAGAGAGCAGGGATTGGTGACAAAGGATATGATATAGTAGTGTATATTTACTCTTACACTGTAGGCACGTTCTCGAACATGATGTCTCAACCAACTATCTACCATGCTAGATGTGTAGAACTAAGGACTGCGGGTTATCGGGTTATTAACTGTTTTTCTAGCCTGCCACTAATATATATATGTGTTAATGATATCTGCTCAAGGTCAAGGAGCTGGGGAGGGATTGTAGATTGTAGGAAGTAAAGCGACCTCGTATGCGGTAAACCGCCAGAAAGGCTGGGGTTCACTGCGAACTGTTAGGACCATAATACGGTGTATCTGCGCAAGCGCAAATATTGTTATCCTTTGTCAGGGGATCCAGAACAGCTCATAGTATAACTTAGCAGTGTGAAATATATTTCATTGTGGGTTATTATCATATCCAGAATGAGGTCTTACTTTCCGCATTTTCCTCAGTCAGAGGTTCTGAAATGTAGAGATAAAATATGTACACCTTGAACACATTTTCCTAAATAACCTTCGAAAGGCTGTTCGTTTTCCCTATTTAGAAATAATGAGGTACCTAGCCGTACTTGTGTCTTAGGTCCATGAAACCATCTTCATTTGATTACCTGCTCAACACGGTGACTTGTCTACCAACAAAGGGGTATCGTTAGGAGATAAGGTGCACCTCTGAGGTGACTGCCTAATCAGCGCATTAGGTGCCACTCGGATTCTAAGAATGACACGTAATCCTGTAATAATTATTACATCTATTTAAATGATCAGGTTACTCACAAAAAGGTATCATTACGACTGTACAAGCAGATGGCACGCATGGAAAATCCATTCCCGGCCCGGTCATAGGTCTAGGACCGGGTCCACACCGAGATTCTGTGACTGACCATCGGCTATGTGCTTAGCTCCGTGGAAGTTCATCTCTTCTTCTTCCCCTCCCCATCAGCAACTTCAGCTTCCTCCGCTATACCACTGAACGCACCGACCAGCTCCCTCGCTACCATCCACGCGAAACCCGCCACAACAACTATCCATCCAGCTGTTGGAACCAGGGAACGCGGGAATACGTTCAGCAGGTACGGATCCAAGATCACATCCACCAACACAGGCGGGACATTCTCCATCAGTGACGTATTGAGGGTGAAGTAGTCTGCTGCAGCGTGGATCCGGAGGAAGAGGACTGAGTCCGAGGGGGATAGCGATGATGAAGAAGGGGGCTCACGTGCATCGGTGCCTACTTTCCCGGCATTCCTCTTCAGCTTGGCCATTTGGAGAGAGGCGAGGCGAGCGGAAGAGAAGGTAGTGATAGATGACATCAGAGACGCACCTTCGAGGGTGCTGGGGAGGGTATGTGTCGTGAGGGTAAAGGCTGTTGGTTGCTGCCATCTTGTCAGGCTCGATATCTTTATATCATGTATTTAAAGCATTTCATATACAGCAAGGCCTTTAATGCCTTCGTTAAGAAAGGTGAAAGCAAGACATCAAGCTAGGAAAAGGGATAGATGCCCTACCGTTGCTGACCAACAGACCCTCACCTCATACCGCTGTCCCGGGTTCAGGTCTTCCAGGAAAAACCATGACTCCGTCCCTAGGGGCGACTCCTCCGTCGGGAATGAAGCATTCAGATACGTCCGCAGCACGCTGATCTGTGGTGACAACCTCTCCAGCCCGAGCTCATCGGGGGCCGGATTCTGGGATGGGATGGGAATTGGGGCTGGTGCGAGGAAGATGGTCTTCTCGACGTTGGCTTGACACAGTCGGGAGAGAAGGGGTAAAAACAGGAAAAGAGGAGTTAGGAAGTGCATTTTGGTTGGCTGATGGAATGGAATTGAGTGGGGTCTTATCAGCAGCAGCCGATAGCTGGTGGCATTCTATCCGTTGAGTCCTGGAACGGATTATATATCATGTCCTGCAGGGTGCTGTTAGTGTAATTGAATGACAGGAGCGGACGGCCCTGCAGTCCTCGAAGAACAGGTGCGAAAGAATGGGTCGAGAATTGGCAGCAAATTTCTGCTCGAACAACAAGAAATTTCAATATTTGCAACGGTGGAGGGTTCTGGGCAATCACAACTGTAACGGTATCATGTCTATCTGCGTTACTTGGGTGTTTGACAGCTCTTGTTGCTTGTGTTCGAGATCCAACATAGTGTCTCGTGTTTACATGGGCAACAAGTCTCGACGGGGAAAAGCTCAAAGAGCATGTACATCTACAATTGTACGGAGAGCATCAGACAGGCAAAAATAGATATGGCAGACGTACCTTTTAGAGGAACAGGGCAATGGACAGATCACCATGTCCTGGACGGAGTAAATCTCCCGAGAGCCATATTCCGTCATCCGCGGTGCTTAATCAGCGGTCCAGATCAGGTGATGCCCCTGAACGGCAGACAGACCGCTGGCCGGCCGCTCGAGGGGGGCAGCTCGGGGCGGTCACGGGGAGGGGTCCAGCCAATGATGGGTGCCGGGTGTTCTAGCGGCCCCGCGGGATTTCCCAAGACGGACAGGTAAACAGCACGACGCGAACCAACTAGGCGGATACAGAGAACTCGCCGCCGCTGCCAGCGCAGGTGTGGCTCCTGCGTGGTTGTTCGCTGTCGCTTCCACAACAAAAACGTCTTGGCCGGTTCTGCAGAGCCTCTCCGAGTCCTGCTCTCCTCGTCGCCTCGTAGAACCTCTGCTTTTCCATCATCTCCCATCTCCCTCTGCACCCAGGGTCTCCGTCCCTGAAGCCTTATTCTCACCCTTTTCCCTATCTTTGATTTCCCAGGAAGAACGGTCGAGACCGTACCCCCGGGATCCTCGTGACCCTCGCTGCTTATCTTTTTGAAATATCCACCCGTCCATTCGACACGACAAGATGAGAGAAGTCATCAGCTTGAACGGTTCGTTCCCCTTCATCCAGACCTTCAGACTGCGGAAGATGGTGTTCTGACATTTGTTGTGTGGATAGTCGGCCAGGCTGGTTGCCAGATCGCCAACTCCTGCTGGGAGGTATGAGAGACTATCATCCGAACCCAGAAAGAGATATCTCGACTTACAATGTCATTGTCTAGCTCTACTGCCTTGAGCACGGCATCCAGGTATGCGGAAACCCTCTCTTTGTGTCACTTCGGCCTGCAGCGTAGCGATGCCCCTTTTCTTGACAAGCAGCCGTTACTGACAAATCTTGGCCATAGCCCGACGGGTACCTGACTGAAGAACGCAAAGCCGCCGACCCCGACCAGGGATTCAGCACCTTCTTCTCCGAGACCGGTATGTATCAATCTTCCCATCCGGTTTCCTGTCTCCCTGACACGTTTTCATCACTGCAGGCCAGGGCAAGTATGTTCCTCGTACCATCTACTGTGATCTCGAGCCCAATGTGGTCGATGAGGTCCGTACTGGTACCTACCGTAGCCTTTTCCACCCTGAGCAGATGATCACCGGCAAGGAGGATGCGTCGAACAACTACGCCCGTGGCCACTACACCGTTGGCAAGGAGATGATCGACCAGGTCCTGGACAAGGTCCGCCGCGTCGCCGACAACTGTGCCGGTCTCCAAGGTTTCCTGGTATTCCACTCTTTCGGTGGTGGTACCGGCTCTGGTTTCGGTGCTCTCCTTATGGAGCGTCTGTCTGTCGACTACGGCAAGAAGTCCAAGCTGGAGTTCTGTGTCTACCCAGCTCCTCAGAATGCCACCTCCGTTGTCGAGCCCTACAACTCCATTCTGACCACCCACACCACCCTGGAGCACTCTGACTGCAGCTTCATGGTCGACAATGAGGCCATCTATGACATCTGCCGTCGCAACCTCGGCATTGAGCGTCCTGGTTACGACAACCTCAACCGTCTGATCGCCCAGGTCGTCTCTTCGATCACCGCGTCTCTCCGCTTTGATGGCTCGCTGAACGTCGACCTGAACGAGTTCCAGACCAACCTGGTACCGTACCCCCGTATCCACTTCCCGCTGGTCGCGTTCGCGCCGGTTGTCTCTGCCGCCAAGGCCTCGCACGAATCCAACTCCGTCAACGAGATCACCATGTCTTGCTTCGAGCCCAACAACCAAATGGTCAGGTGCGACCCCCGCAACGGCAAGTACATGGCTACCTGCCTGCTGTACCGCGGAGACGTCGTCCCCAAGGAGACGCACGCCGCAGTTGCCACGCTCAAGACCAAGCGCACCATCCAGTTCGTCGACTGGTGTCCTACCGGTTTCAAGATCGGTATCTGCTACCAGCCACCGCAGATGGTGCCCAACGGCGACCTCGCCAAGGTCAACCGCGCTGTGTAAGTACCATTTTTCTTCTGTTCGCTTTCTGATCGTTTTTGCTGATCAATTTCCAGCTGCATGCTGTCCAACACCACCGCTATCTCTGAGGCGTGGTCCGCTCTCGACCACAAGTTCGATCTCATGTACTCCAAGCGTGCTTTCGTCCACTGGTACGTTGGTGAGGGTATGGAGGAGGGTGAGTTCTCCGAGGCCCGTGAGGACCTGGCTGCTCTGGAGCGTGACTACGAGGAGGTTGCCAGCGACTCGCTGGAGGAAGAGGAGGCCGAGGGCGAGTACTAGATGGAGGCCTCGTCTTTGCAGACCTCGAGGAGAACAGGGAGCTAGACCTTGAGATGGTCTGGTGAAATGTTCTCTCGAGACTACGTGCACCGGGCTCCGTAATATACCCATCGCATTATCTTGCTTCTTGCTTCCCTTTCTTTTTGGCGCATTGGAAAGTCTTCCAGAGGCCCCGCTTGCAATCTGTCTTGGTTCGGGCCCGAGAGAAAGAAAGACTAGATTGACCATTTGAGGACAGATTATAATTTCTTGTTTCATAGGAGAGACGTACAATTTTAATATCTCTTAAGACAAGTAATGTAATTATCAGTCATCAATATGGAAAGCCTGCTCCTGTGACCTGAAGTACAAGTGTGGTCAAGATACCTAGGTATGACGCTATGTCATCAGTGCCGGCTTGAGCGGCCTGCGCTCTGCTCCTGCGGAGAACGGGCATTCAGGTGATGGACGGCATAAATTAAAAATAGAAATAACAAAATTGACAAGATCAGCAACACCATATTTTAGAAGTAATATTGGAAGAGACATTGAAAAGTGAGGTATAGTTGTGGTACGAGCTCTAACCGCAGTCCAGACTGATACGTTACATGACATGGCGAGAGGGTCCGTTCCGTAACGTAAGCAAGCTCTCCCCAGCCCAGGAGATTCGACCTCCAACTCCAGTAGAAGTTCCCGTCTATCATCAAGCCGATTGCGTGTCTCTTCCAGAGCACCCGACAACGGGCTGCGATTCTTATTCTCGCTACCTCCCAATCTTTGCCTTCGGGTTCCTTTTATTGTCGCTACATCTCCTGGCATTGCTTTCGTGCTTGCTTGTTTTGCCTTACCTCCCCCCTCAACTGGCGCTTGGGCCGTCAATGCCCGTGGCCTCCTTTAGCTGACCCGACTTGAACTCCCTTCGTCGACTTGCTACATACCTAAGTGACCTGGGAATTGCTTAGAAGGAGAGGAGACCACCTGGTCCCGGCAGAAATCATGCCAGAGAGCAGTAAGTATCCATCAATAGCCCCTATAGAAACAGGCAAAGGGGGGTTGTCACATCGGGTGCCTCTACTACTATGTCTTCGACGGCGGAGCTAACGGATTGTTCGATTTGCGCAATAACAGGCCACCAGAACCTCAATCTCACGTCTGAGGAGAAACGCCTCTTCTACCAGCTCTTCCAAGCCGCCGACACCACTAACCTCGGTGTCGTCACCGGCGAGGTTGCTGTTCCATTCTTCGAGAAGACGAAACTGCCCCCAGATACCCTTGGTCTGGTATGTTGAGCTTTGATATTGGGCAGAAGAATGTCAAGGAACCATTCAGAATGAGAAGCTGATTGAGGCTTGGGTTTGCGACAACAGATATGGCAGATTGCGGACACGCAGAATAGAGGACTCCTGACGCCGTCCGGGTTCAGTATTGTGCTCAGGTTGATTGGGCATGCACAGGCTGGTCGCACGCCGACGGAGGAACTGGCACTACAGCGTAAGTGTTACGGAAACAGTTATTAAAGGAGGAACAAGCAATAGGCTAATGAGATCACTTCCTATCCAGCTGGTCCTTTGCCCAGATTCGAAGGCTTAACAGATGCTCCTCCAAACCCACGCGCTGCTAGTGCAGGCGCGACAAGCCCTCCCCCGAGTGCTGGTGGACCGGTCAGGATTCCTCCGTTGAATCCCGAAGATGTCAATAAGTTTAATTCCCTGTTTGAAAAGTCGGATGTTCAGAATGGGGTCATTTCAGGTACCAGAGATGAGCAATGTGTTTATATCGCGAAATACTGACCTAGGAAACTCTACAGGTGAGACTGCGAAGCAGATATTCGAACGCGCAAGATTACCAAACGAGGTCCTGGGCCGGATATGGAACCTAGCGGACACCAAGCAAAGAGGAGCTCTGGATGCGACAGAGTTTGTTATCGCCATGCACCTTTTGACTTCCTACAAGACAGGTGCTATGAGAGGCATTCCTCAAGCGTTACCTCCGGGCTTGTACGAGGCGGCTGCTCGAAGGGGCGGTGGCCGCCCGTCTACCAGCGCAGGACCACGGCCAGGCTCCGATATACCACCTGTTCCAGCCATCCCGAAGCAGTTCACCGGTCCGCAGCGGACACAGAGCCCTATTAACAGACAGCATTATGCATCTCCTCTCTCTGCACAATCTACGGGTGGAGACTGGTTGATCACTCCCCAGGAGAAGGCTCATTTTGATAACATCTTCGCGACTGTGGACACGGCCAAGGCAGGAGTGATCAGTGGCGATCAGGCTGTTGCGTTCTTCAGCAATGCGCAACTTCCAGAGGAAATCCTGGCGCAGATCTGGGACCTTGCGGATATTGATGCTGATGGACAATTGACAAGGGATGAGTTCGCTGTCGCCATGTATCTGGTCCGGCAGCAGCGCGGTAGGAAAGAGCCTCTTCCACAGACGCTTCCTCCGAGTCTGGTTCCCCCGAGCATGCGTCGTCAGGCTCCTGTAAAGCCTGCACAATCCCCAGCTCCAGCTCCAGCTCCGGCGCCTGTTCCGCGGTCGGCGGCGGAAGACCTGTTTGGTCTGGACTCCTTAAGCGCACCGGCGCCTGCTGCGCCTGCTCAAGTACCTCAGTCGACCGGCGGCTCGAATGCGCCGTTCCAGTCCCCTGGATCGCCATCTTCAAGGGTATCTGCTCAAGGTTCTTCTACGACATTCAAGCCATTTGTACCCTCCTCAGCTTTCGGTCAAAGCCTGAATCCACAATTGACCGGCTTCCAGCCTACATCTCCACCAGCTAGTTCACCAGCGCCGCCCTCCGATGATTTACTGGGTGACAACGATCCCGAAGAAAGCAAGAAGCTTACACAGGAGACCACTGAACTTGGCAATCTGTCTAACCAGATTGGCTCACTGTCAAAAGAGATGCAGAACGTTCAAGCAAAACGGTCTTCTGCGGAACAGGAATTTGCGCAGTCCTCGCAGCAGAAGCGTGATTTCGAGGCGCGACTTGCGCAGGCTAGGAAGATGTATGAACAGGAGGTCAAGGATTTCAAAGCCCTCGAGGAGCGACTCAATGCCTCCAAGGCGGAGACGAAAAAGCTTCAGCAGGAGTACGCGCTGGTTGAAGGAAGTCGGCAGGATCTACAGAACCAATACAACCAAGTCTCAGCTGCATTGGCCGCTGATCAGAGTGAAAACGCAAGCCTGAAGGAGAAGATCCGTCAGGCGAACGCTGAAGTCAGCCAGCTCAAGCCAATACTGGAGAAGGCACGTTCTGAAGCCCGTCAGCAGAAAGGTCTCGTTGCCATCAACAAGAAACAGCTGGCCACCGTGGAGGGTGAACGGGACAAGATTCAGAGCGAGATTGATACGCTCACGAAGGAGAACCAGGAGCAGGAGGAGAGCCCTGCGCCTCCCACGGTGGCCAGTACCCCGGCGGTTACAAGCCCGGCTGCATCGACGGCGAGCCAGAAGACAAACCCCTTCTTTAGGCGGACTACCACTGGCTCATCGGAGAATACCTTGTCGCCTTCTGCCGCTGCCGCAAGCGACCAGCAAAGTGCGTTTGACAACCTCTTTGGGCCATCCTTCACTTCCTCATCGACTTCTACTCCTCCGCCTCCAACGTCTTTCCGAGCCGAGTCTCCTGCTGTTCAGCAGGCAAGAGACGTTTCCAAGTCCCCAGACACGTCCGGAGTCCCAACTCCTTCTGTCTCTCCTCCCCCATCTACGTCCGAGCTCCCACCACCACCGCCTCAATCCAGACAGATCACGTCAAGCTTCCTCCCGCTTGGTGACGAACTCCACAATGCCGCTTCTGCGACATCTTCAACCAAGGTTTCACCTCCTGCCAGCCGCTTTGGACCTTCTGACGCTTCAGAAACTGGCAATACCGCTTCGGTGCCCAGCGAACTTGGCCGGATTTCATCCGCGTCAACGGAGAGGGAGAAGTCCACAGCACAGTCCCCTTTTGAGGAGCCGCTGGAGACCCCTGCAACTCTGCAAAAGGAGGACTCTAAAACGACCCCGTTCCCTGATATGCCGGCTAGCCCCAAGGGAGGTGATACGAAGCAGGGAGAGGCTAGGGATCTAAGCTTCGATGAACTATTTGGCGGCCCGGCACGTGAACGATCTCAGTCTCAAAAAGCGTATGATTTTGATGAGGCGTTCGCTGCCATGAAGCCTCAGGCTACGGGGCAGAACAAGGCAAATGGAGCTGCTGAGAGCGAGTTTCCGCCGATCAGGGAATTCGATAATGATGATGACAGTAGCGACAGCGAGGCCCCTATGGGTTTTGAAGACAACTTCACGCCTGCCTCCCCACCGCGGAATCAGGAGTCGTCCAAATCAGAGTCAATCGATGCATCACAACTGCAGGCCTTCCCCGCCCCGGGAACGGGTACTTCGCCAACACAGCCTCCTGCGCCAGAGGCTCAGAATCCCCCTACAAGCTATGGTCAGAGTGCTTCGAAGCAGGAACCTGCCGACTTCTCCCGTGAATTTAACGGCCTTCTGCCGAGCCGTGCGGACCCTACGGCACCGCCAGATGCTCCTAACTCTGTGGAGTCGTCGACCGGTGCCCCTATCGTCAGCGGAGAGCCGCAGCGGGATGCCACCAAGAACGGCGCAGCAGCGGCCGGTGAGAAGAAGGCTGGTGCTCCGGACTTCGAGGCAACTTTCGCCGGATTTGATCTGACCCCTGCCAAAGAGACGGATGATGACGACGACGATGAATTCGACTCGCAGTTCAACAAGAATGCAACCGAGTTTGACTTGTCATTTGACTCTCCATCCCAATCACAATCAAAGGTGGCCGCCTCCGCTGCGAACACTGTTGCTGGCAATGTAGCGTCTTCAGACTTCTTCAGCTTCGACAACAACGTCAACGCCTCATCTGCTGATGCGTTCTCACAGAAGTCGCCGCCACAGTCCTCCCAGGGAAACGCGAAGATGCATGACTGGGACGCTCTTTTTGCTCCTCTAGACTCCAAAGCACCTGAGAGCGGAAGTAGCGGAGACTCCAAGCCAGCCCAATCACCGGAGTCCACGGCCCCTCAGAATCGTCAACCAGGGTGGGCGCTTTCAGCTGACTCGGGTGAGGATGATTTGATATTGCAGCGGTTGACGGGCATGGGGTATCCCCGTGACGAGTCGCTAGCGGCGTTGGAAAAATTTGACTATAACATTGACAAGGTGAGTTTCCCTGTTCCGTTGGTCAAGGAGAGTCAGCTAATGTGTCCGACTCTTTAGGCGGCTGACTATTTGACTTCGAAGTCTTGATTTATATTTGCATATATTTCCACTCGCTTTCCAAATCGCTCTTTCTTCATATATTCATTTCCTTTTTCGTTTGTGTGCCTATCGTAGCCATATCTTTCATATCGATGGCAATGACCTAGGACTGACGTCCCGGATTTCTAACTGTACTGTACAACAAATAATCACAAGGGAGGCAGGGAAAAGGGAGGCGGAAGAGTGCAGCGAAAATCCAGTCGAGGAGTACCTGCTTTTCTACCTCTGGTATCAGGCGCCCAGCCAGTCTGTTCTTTTAACTCATTTTCCTTAATTAATTAATCAGTTACAAATACTGTACTTTACGTGCTGTATAGTGCTTTTGTATAGCAGGTTATGAGAATCAAAATAGCCCAGTTTCTTTAGTATTTGTGCACAAGGTAGTCATCCATCGACTCGTAGGCTGGAGATTTAGCTTGTCCCCCGTTTTCGCGTCGGAGACCATGCTGTGTGCTCTAAACGATGAGACAGGAGACAGATAGCGTAGAATTTGCCGCTTTGTCGGTGACAGGCCGCGGCCGGCCCCGCAGACGACGGAGGCTCATCCGCTGCCACCGCAGGTGAACGGTCACTTGTGGTGTTATTTGGAGAAGCGTACATGTTCGCCCATTGATTTTTGCAGAAATCGTTGAACTAAAAAGGCAACGCTACCTAGTTGCTCTTGCAGGATTCCGACCCTGTACCCCAACAGAAATCAAGAAGATTGGTGACTGAATGCATAGGTAGTTGTCTTTTCACATGTGATGCAAATTGGTTTCCTCCCTTCTATTGCGTTAAGTACCTAGGTAGATAGATAACATATCCCTTTGCTTATTTCACTAGTATTCTAGGTATTTCTCTTTTTACCCCTATCTTAGAAGACCAAAGAAAGGAGAATACGCATGTATTCAAAAGAGCGCACTCACCTTCATGGCATATATGCGGATGCGGCGGTATTGTACAGTACATTGCGCCCAGGTGGAGGAATCATGCAGAAAGATGAGAACCAGATAGATTTCCTTTCCATCTCAAAGAAAACACACGAGACAAAAAGATAACCAAAGAATATGAAGACTGAGACTATCTGTATCTATCCCTTGATAATGCAGAAACCTAGCCAGTAGCCAGTCCCTTATACTGCTGGAGCATTATTGTCGTTACAGTACTCCATGCATCCCGGCTCCCGATGGGCCATGCCATCTTGGACTATCCTGAAGCGACACCCAGTAAAACCGAGAATGAAGAGTCCAATAGTTATTGAGCTTCGCCAGCATTAACTGCATGTAAGACCCGAAAATGTGCAGAAGAAGGTTTTAAAACTCCATTGAAGAACTCGACGCATCCATTAATACGAGAAATTCCATTCATTTATGTTTCTACTGTACTGTGCAAAAGCGGGCAATCAGAGCACATCTGCTTTTAACCGCGTAGGAAAAAAACAGGTTGCCAACCCTTGTTGAAAAACGCTCAATCCTATCCTCACAAAAAAAAAAAAAAAAGGACTAGCTAGCTGCTGGACCTGAACGAGGTCCATTCTATTCTGCGCTTGTGTAACTAAGATGCTTGTACCGTATAACCGTCTGTGCCGCTGCTGTGCCTCACACACACACACGCTGTACCCTCCCCCACCCACCCCTTCCTCGTACTCTTGAGCCTCAGTTGTCGTTTCAATGCCAGTAGGCAGCAAAAATGCAACGGAGGCTTGCATTGTACATACTCTGTGGAGCTGAAATCTACCGCAGCGCTTTGTCGTGGGCGCGAGGTCTCAACAGAAAAGAAAACTTAGAATCTGTTCTAATAGGGGCATCTCGAATCCGATGAGTAAGTACCTAATATAATTAACATAGGATAGATAGATATGCTCCTTGAAAATTCCCCTTGGAGGACCTCTGTCTGAAATCTTAGCTTCAGTCTATGGTGGGAGAAGGCTTGATTATAACTCTGTTTAACAGATATGTACATACTATGAGGTTGTCCTTGACTAGAACCTAGTTCTATAGTAAGTTACTGATAGTATTTGCTATTACTGACATATTGAACAGGGATATTGATTGCCATGTCACGCGTGCAGAAGTAGAACTGGATTTTCTTTTTTTTCCCTAGTCCCCTTCCCCGATCAACCGACCGGTCTGTCTATGATGTCTCAGTCTGGCCCAAGTTACCATTTTAAATCTGCCAGTTGGAAAAGGAATGGATTGTGTTGGTGGGATCTAAATATAATATAACAAATTGGTTATCTAACTAACATGATAGGCAATAGTCATAGTCACAGGCGAGTGAATCTAGTCAGGATATACTATAGCTGCAGGCTTAGGCCGGAGTACTATACCGGAGATTAAGTAAGTACTTAGCTCAGAAATGCTTTTCGGGAAATTAACAAGGAAGGGGAAAAAAAAGGTTCTGCTTTTTCACATTTTCCTGCAGAGTGGCGTTTCTTCAAGACCATTTGAACGCTCAGTTTATGGGATGGTTTGTAGAAGAGCAGGAAGTATTTTATCTCAAGGCCCTTATGGCTGCTGCTTATCTTGGAATGACCAATCCAAGGAAAATTGTATTGTATTGTGCTTTGAGACTCTTATTTATACCCGAATACGACCCAAGGTGATAAGGGGCACTCCAGATAGTACCTACCGCTGCCCCTTTGGGGCCGGAAACGGGCCGTTCAGAGCTGCTGGGAACTTCGGCGTCCCGTCTTCGTTCCAGGTGAATTTCTGCGTGCGCACAGTACGGTAGAGATTCGCTTTGACAGGATCAGCTATCTCTCTTTGAGAGTCCCTTATTCGATAAGGGAGAGAAGAGAGGGATTATTTAAAACTCACGAGTCGGATCATTAGTTGTCTGCGCGTGATACACAATATAGTCCTCCGTCCCGTCAGGGCTGGTCGTGAAGCTGGCATGTCCGGTTCCATACACGCCCTCCGCGGTATTCTGGTGGAAGACGCAGCCATCGCGGTGCTTGCGCCAACTCTGGTACTGCATCGGGTCATCTCCAACCAGCTCCAGCATGCCCAGGCAGTAGAACGGCGTATCGACCCGCGCGGCCGAGTAGATTACGAAGTTCTGCCCGGTTTTTCTGTTGACGAGCTGCTGCGGTCCTTCGTTCGTCGCCAGCCGGCCCGGCCGGCCAAAGGGCACCTGTTCCCAGGGCTCGTTGGGGACGGAGATCATCCGCCTGTCGGACAATGTCGAGGTGACGTTCCATGGGCTGCTCAGGTGTGTGATGCACAGATTGGCCGGCCAGGCGCTGTAGGCGTGCTCCCAGCAGCTGTAGATGTGATAGAGCTCACCCTTGTGCTGGAAGTAGGTCCCGTCGATGGCGAACTGGTCGAATGTGTTTAGCATTCCTTTCATCGTGTATGTCGATGTCCAGGGGTCTGGGCCGTCGCTCTCCAGGACGAACATCCGGTGGTTGATGGCCGGGCAGGAGAACGGGCACATGGCGTCCTGGAAAGGGTGCGGCGCGTCCTTGTCCGGCGTCGCCGTGAACATGATGTACCATTTCCCTGCGATATTATGGATCTCCGGTGCCCATAGCTTTGTTGAAAGTAAGCCATACAAACTACCTAGTGGATAGGAAAGTATAAACTCACATCAGTCGCCCACGGCTCTCCACTCTCCGGGTCCGGGCTGAAAACGACTTTCGTCTCTGCATAGTCCCAATTGTCCGTAAGCGCATGGGACCGCTTCAACGTGATAATGTCGTTCGTCGTATACGCGAGGAGATACCGATCATCATATCTGGTCATGAATCTACAAGTCGTGATCCATTGTTAGTCAGATCAACCCATTCTCAGCTTCTCATCGCAGTGACAACACCGCACGGATCGCCCACATTGACAGTCATGATCGGATTCGAGTAGGTTGTGTTAGTCGTCTTATCCGTGCCCACCTTCGCGGGGTCGAAGCGCTGGTCAGACGTGATGCCATTGGGGTCGAAGGAGTGTCCGTGAGTCGTGGTCGCCCATAGAGCGGCGATGAACGCGAGAGTGGGCCGCATACTGCTCAGTTTCCAGAGAGGACAACGACTGTCCAGGTCTAAAGGGCCTCGGAGCAGAACATGAACGGGGAAACCTTGCCATCTTTATAGCCGTTGAAGAGGGAATCGTCAATCCTACCGTAGTATGAGTTGTGGAGAGAGAGAACCCGTGCCTAGATCCTTCGTTTCTTAGAATCCCTAGCAAATCCTCATGTCCCATTTTTGATTCGATGCTTGCGACTCGTTTGGATCTTACAGCTCGCGTTCCCCGCATTCTTCCTGGTATATCGGGAAAACCCTCTTGACGATCTTGCGGGGCAGGCACCCGCTATCTCTTTGTCCAAGCGCTGAGAAGAGGGCCTGTCTAGGCAGATTCCAGACACTGACTCTCTCTCTCTCTCTCTCTATATTTTCTTCTAAATAACAGCCGATAGTTCTACTAACCTTAATCATTATAAGTGGCAGGCATCGAAGTAGAATTTGAAGCAACGTAAAAGGGGAAGGAGCGATGTGAAAAGTTCCTGCCAAAACAGGCAGCGAGTCTTCATACCGACAGGTATAACCTCACCCTCCCCCCTCCTTTTCCTTCAATTCTGCTTTTAAGAAGCTATCCATCTAACTGCACCGATTGACTCAATTAATTCAGGAGTTATGGTGAACTCTACAACCAGAGGGCAAATAGCGATGCTCGACTCCGTTGCCTGTGGCAGGCAGGAGTCCACTAGATACGGCTAGATGTAGTCCCATGCATATCCTAAACAAACCCCTTGCAGATTTCAAATTGGACCGGGCCCATCACACGTGTCTTGAAGCAGAATCTTATCTATCGCTGCAGATCATTGCATTGAAGATAGTTAGTCTAATATCTTTGCTCTTATCAAGTCTGTTGTTGCAACACGCTCAATTTGCCTTTTGGAACCAGAGTGACCGGGCACATAAATACAGATTTTTCTTTTTTTCCAGGCCGCTTCAGCTCCCTAGACTCATAGAAGACTTTGTTTTTTTTTTTTTTTTTTTACGTCGTAGAGTTGGCCACTCTGATCATCGTTCGTTTGTATGAAGATGCCGTAGCGCACTTGAAGGAGTGAAAACTTGATGTTGAATAGACAGGGTTTCTCATAACTCGAACAGAAAAGAAAATTATATTCATACCCCGAAGATCTTATGAATTAATGTTACATTTTATATGCCCCACCAAGATGTAAACTTAAAATCTGAACATTAGCCCTATCCCATCAAACAAATAACGCCATCCAGATAGCGGGTGATGTGAGCATGAAGTGCCAGCACAACTGATTCTGAAGTATTTTCTTTTTAGATTTGATCCGGCCATTGATCGTCATAATCGCTCTCCCCCTTGATCAGTTTCAGAAGATTCATCCGAGTACTCCACCGGATCATTTCGGTTTCAGGCTTTTCAAAGATCTTTTCCTCATGCTCTGAGATGTCACTGTGGTAGCTGCCATGTCCGGCTGGACGGTGATGGTTGAACAGCTGGGGCTGAACAGTCAGACATATGCCGCGAGGACGGTCATTGTTCCCGTCACATGTGTCTCGGAGCATGACATCGAAAGCACCATCGAACTTCCTCACGCCCAATTCGTACAGCAAGCGACGGGCGCCTCGCTGAGAGACAGCATATCCAAGAGAGCAAATCGAGCCCATGACGTGATGGGTTATTCGCGTATGTGGAGGGTATGTCTTGCGAGGGTCGTCCTCTTCCGACATATAGTGAAGATAGTCATTTTCTGGTACTGTTTCGTCGTTGGTGTGAACGACACGGCCTCGGGGCAGCCGCTTCGACTGGTCAGCCCTTGACGGGAGCTTTGTGTTGGGGAACTCAGTTCCACAATGGCCGAGCCACAGTACATCCCAGTCATCTCCATAAGGGGAGGTTGTGGGGGAGACTGTCGACGGGAGGCGGTCAAAGGAGATCTCCTCTGGCATGCCAGGGGTCATTTGTGGGTTCCGTAATGTGGGATCTGCGTAAGAATGAGGCGTAGACGACAGAGGTTGAAGCAAAGCTCTGGACGTCAAGGCGAAGTCCTGTAGCTGCTTTTTGATCCGTATATCCCAATCCGCATCGTCTTCGAGGATCAGAGCTGAACCCAAGTTGTTCTCAACTACACTAAACCATCACCAATCGTTGTCAGCGCCTATCTTCTGGTTTCAGGAAATTAAATGTACAGCAAGTAAGGTTTCAATCTTACGCTTGCAATGCGTTGAGATGAGCTCTCCAGCTGCCAATATTGGCACTTTTTATTGTCTCGTGAGAAGCGGGCTGCGGAAGTGCTTTATCGGGTACGGCATCACCATCCACGCCGTTAATCCAGTCCAGTTTAATACCGGTCAAAGAGGACATGAGGACCAGGCCATCCCGGCGGTCGGTTCGAGAGGGTAGGTTGACAACATAGATCCGCTCAAACTGCGTCAAGCGGAGAGGTCAGCTAAGCTCATAGACAATATCGCGTGGATGGGAGCGACGTACTCCCAAGGTCGAGTTCTCGATATTCCCCAGAGACGCGCCACTCTGCCTCGGTTCCGATTTTGATATGAGTAGTGTCGAGCCGGGAGGTTGGCGAAGAATAAACAGGTAGAGAAGACTAAACACCACACAGCCGACAATGGCAGACTGCCCCAGGATTTTAGTCGGAATGGTCCGCATTGTTGATGAACCTAAGAGGCAGAACACAACGACCTGGGATGGGGTGGAGGGGGTGAGAGGTGCGCGCTGGAGACTGCGAAGCTGATGGAATCACTCGTTCACCAGCGACGCGACATTGCTTGAAGCAACGTGCGTGGAGCGCTCGAGATGGGAACAGGCGGAAATTAGGTAGAGATTAACCTAGCAGGACGAGCATGGTGGTGGACGGGCATGGGCGCGATGGAGGGACACTTTAAGCCGCAAGCGCCACCTCCATGCCGCGTGGAGTGTTCGCACAGAGGCTAAGCCTGGATACGGGGCAGCTGAAGGCCCGGCCCGACGCTTGTCCATGCTTCTTAGCGCCGGAGGGCGTCGTGCCGGGCGTGATTGGCCGGCTTCCCGGATGGCCCCATGCAACGTCTAATAATCACCCGAACTCGCCGATGATCTTTGCTACCTGCAGCGTCAGGCCTCCCGTTAGCGGTTTGTGCAAGCTCTGCAATGGTCCTGAGCTGCGCCCCCAATTTGATATATCTGTGTGACCCCTGCCGCATAAGTCTCCTGGGGCTTTGCGTTGCCGAACCTAGTCATGACAATAAATGTAGCTAGCCCGCAGCTGAGGCAAGATGCCTAGTAAGAGCGATCTACAACATCGCCCTGGTACCGTTCGTTTGCACTACGATGGGACACATGAGATTCCCGGACGCATTGCTATCCATTGCCCTCGTCTCTGTTGCTCTGTTCCAGGGGGTGGTGGGACAGGGCAATGGAGCGTCTAATAACCGATTCGTGAACCCACCTGCATCCAACTCGGCGGAAAATCCTGTGTGGACGTTGGGCGACCAGCAGGTGATATCGTGGGTGACGACGCTGCCCACCTTCAACATTTCGATATGGCAGCAGAGTACGGTCCAGAGGAGTGCAGCCAGCGGAGGCAACGTATTCTGTATGTCGCCTTCTGCTTCCAATGGTAGGGTAACGAGGACTGACTTCGAGGTCGAATTGCAAAGCCAAGGTACATCCGGACGATCAAGTCACCAACTTCACGTGGACGGTGCAGACCTATGGGTTTGACCTGAATTATTCGCCCATCTTCTTCTTCTGGATCAACTCCGATACGCCGGAAGGCTTCACCTCCAACTATTTCAACATCACCCGAGAGCGAGTGTCAACAACCAGCACCGCAACGTCCACAACTTCAGCGACTTCGACAAATACAGCAACTCCCCCCGCAGAGACTCTGACCACAACCAATGCACCGGGAGCGCAAACCAACGAACCCGAGACTGGTTTAACTCCCGGTGCGAAAGTCGGGCTTGGAGTCGGGTTGGGTGTCGGCATCCCTCTGCTCGCAATACTCGCCGGATTCCTTTTCTTGAAGTGTCGCCAGTCACGGCAGATGGCTGCGGCTGCTCCGCCTGTGACCCCATCCATGTTATCACCCGGTTCTACGGTGGCAGGGGACCACTCGGGACTGCAGAAAGCAATACTTACGCCGCGCGAGGTAGACGGTGCTCCTCCCTCGGAGTGGGTTCCCGAGTTGCCGGATCGCAGATACTGATCATGGTACTGTACACTTGCGCTGTTTGATTTTTATATCAGTCGGTTGATCTCCATCATCGTCTGGGGGCGTTGGGAACAATTTCCTAGGAAGACAAAAATTAATCGTGATAGGAGATCTGTTCAAGTTGCTGGTCAGACTAATAGCCATCTGTCTACAGACAGATGCATCACAACTCGCGCCAGCTCTATTTCATTATGATGAGTGCGCATTTGTATATAGATCCATGTATTTACTCTAAACATGTTCTAACTCAACTTGAGTCATGATTTATACCCTGATCTTATTCTTTATTCCGTAAAAACATGGCACGGCCTGACTGCCACTATGTGCTTGCACCGGAAAAGAGAAATCAGACCGGAACTCACTTGCGAAACATCAACTAAATAATCTTGAGAGACGAAAAGCTCAATATGCTATATTCTGTCCCACACCTAAGCGCAAGACCTATTTTTCTCAACATTTATACTCGTTTTCTGGACCAAGGAATTTGTCGGAGTATGTTTCTTATAAGTATGCATATTAATCTGACTAGCGGAGTATGGTGTGGAGTTGGAAGCATCTGCTCCGTAGCTCCATGGTCAGACTTTTGATGCCGGTCTATCGATAAGGTACCTATCTAGTAGTAATCGCTGCGCAATAGTATGTCCTCTACTACCGTAGGTATATGTACCATACCTAACCTACACCTACGTGCTCATCAACGCCTCCTCAACGAAAACAAACTCCATTTCTCTTCCTCTTCCCACCCTCTTTCGCTGGCTTACACTCCACTGGAGCAGAATCCTCCTTCTCCCTCCCACGAGCAACAACAACCAACCTCAACACCTCACAAACACAAACAGGATCCTCGACATTCAGCCCCGTTTAGAACCCAAGGCCTAGATCCTTCGCCAACGCCTCCCCCTCCGCCCGAGTGACCTCCCTCTGCCCTTCCTTCTCCTCCGCCAAATTGGATTTATTCCCAGCCAGAACGACAGGAACGCCAATCCCCGGAGCGGTACGCCCGCGGGCTTGTTTTGCTTCCACTCCCGCTTCTACTTCCACACGCCTGATCTTAATGATCTCATCATAATACCGTCTAACGCTCTCGAACGACGTACGACTCGTGACCGAATAGAGGATTAAGAACCCCGCCGACGTCGATTTTGGAACGGCCTCGACAAGGGAGACCTGGTGGTGGATACCGTCGAGGAGGAGATGTCTGTCAGAGCAGGAGTCGACGACTGGGTCGTCGGCTTGGATGAAGTTGTTTAGTGCGAACTACGTAACTAGGTAGTATTTTTTTATATTATTATTGTTATTGGATTTTAATCTCTTGTCAGACTTGGTTAGAGAACGGGGACCGGTGATGGGATGGGATGAAGGGGGGGGGGGAGAAATTAACATGGAAATAAATTCAAGTTACCTTCCATCTGAACGCGGTTTTGCCGGTGTCGAGGTCCCCGAGGACTGTGATGGTTGATTCCAACATGATGTCCAATTCGATTCCTGCGTCTTTGACAGAAAGAGAACCGTTTATTGTTAAGTTTGTATGTTGTGAGGACGAATTGATTGGAGGATTTTTTTTCTTCATCAAAGGTTTACAAGGAATATGTTTCATCAGATATTCGAGTCAAGTTCCAGGAATCTGCCTAAGGAGGGGGTGGCTGAGCGGCGGCGACGGCTGATGGGGGCCATAAAATGGGGCTTGTGCCGGAGAATTGAGGGTTCAAACATCCCGTTTAACGAGCGCTGTTCCTTGAAGGATGATTGTGATTCTTATGTTGTACGGTTGCAAAGATCCTGGGTGGGAACAGACCTCAATGACTCTGATTCCCCCAAAAGGGGGGAAGCGTAGTAAAGGTTTACACACATTTGTCCATCATGGATATTTCAATTTCTCATAGAAAAGATTACAGGAGCATCTTCATCCTCCCCCGAGCTAATTCTGAATGTGAATGCGCCTCCCTCTACTCTAATACTTTCACATACATGATTCGTCATTCGAGAGTATCAATCAAATCAAGAGTATATCAAACACAAAACGCCGTGTAACCCTTTCCCTTAAGCCCAAAGATCGATGACTGCGCGTCCAGGCAGCTGGCCAGCCAGCATCTTCTCAACAAAGCTGTTGATATCGTCCATGGTCCCCTTGACCAGGATGGGCTTGACCAGACCCCGGGCGGTGAATTCCAAGGCTTCATCCACATCCTTCATGGTTGCGGTGACGGAGCCAACCACGTTGAGCTTCTTTAGCACCATCTGCATGGGCGTTCCGCCGGCCCGGAAGTCATCCTTGGGCAGACCAACGCAGACGACGGTGCCGCGTGGTCGCAGCAGGTTCGGGGCCATCTCGTAAGCGGCCCTCGAGGCGGCCGTCACGACGACTCCGTGCGCGCCGTACATGGTCAGCTCCATGACCTTGGCTGCGATATCCTTCTCGGCCAGGAAGTCAATGTAGACCTCTGCACCGAGCTTCTTGCAGAGCTCCCCTTTCTCATTACCACCGTCGATGGCGATGACACGCATTCCCATAGCCTTTGCGTACTGGATGGCGAGATGGCCCAGACCACCACCGGCACCGGGAAGGACGACCCATTGTCCGGGTTTGACCTCCGAGCGCTTTAGGGCAGTGTATGCCGTGACGCCACCGCAGAGGATCTACTCTTTCTATTAGCAAAAAAGGAAACATGATATCTATATAGATGGAAAACTCACCGGCCCAGCTTCCTCGTCGGACACTCCATCAGGGACCTTAGTGGCGTACCGTCCGCTGGTGGTCACATACTGCTGGAACGTTCCCTCCGTTGTAGCTCCGCTGTTGTGCTGCCGCGCGCAGTGCAGCTCATCGACACCGTTGGTACAGAACTCGCAATTGCCGCAAGTGTCGGCCACCCACTTGATTCCGGCCCGGTCTCCAACCTGGAATCGCTTGACGTTCTTGCCCACGGAGACGACCACGCCAACACCCTCGTGGCCGGAGACTTTAGCAGTCATGTTGAGACCCATGTTGCCCCAGTCACCCTTAATCAGGTGAACGTCAGTGTGGCAGAGACCAGACCAGCTGAGCTTGACGAGGATCTCATCGTCGTTGGGCACGGGGACGGGTATCTCCTTGATAACACACTTGCCATCAGGGCCGGGCTGCTCGACAACAGCTGCTCTCTGAGTCTGTGGGATACCCATTTTGTTTTCCTTGTATCCTGTAGCGGGGGGAGGCTAATTAAGATATAGTAAAGATAAAAGAAGCAATTGATAAGTCGTGAAAGTCTCAATTGATGTATGTGTTTCTGAAGAGGGAGAGAATTCATCCCAATGCCTTGACTCGAGGCAGTATTTATGTCTTCTCATCTCAGGCTCAGGGATCAGATCCCGTTCAATGGCGAGATCCCGATATACTGTACATACAACTATTCGCACGCCCACTGTAACGAGTCATCGCGGGGAGGGCAGCGCGGGGATTGTGGAGATAACATGGGGGCGGAAATCTGGATACACTCTCCCCATACTGTGTTTCCGTCGGCAGCAGACCCTACGTCCGTCGGACTGGTCCCGTCGGCAGGCCAAGCTTGATCTTATGGCCCCCCAATTCCCGCATCGAGGTCAGTAAGTATATAATGCTGGCACTCTCGATAAGATGGCAGACTGTTCAGATTGCGTATAGGATGTCCCTAGAGTTATCCTTATAACAACCCTTATACCAGCATAGAGCTCTACCCACGGCGTTGTCTGATCACCATTGTTCAAAGCATCCAGCAGGCTGGTTCCCAAGCGGCGTTCCTGCAGGACACGACGAAAGCACGGTAACGATAACCCAGGCAACTGGTTTTTTCCGCTAGCTCCCAGAGCGCTGGAGGTCGATCCTCGCTGGTCGGCAGACACCGCTCGGGCAGACGAAGCAATCACCAACCTGGTTAGCGTGGCGATTTATTTGCCAAGTTGGGAAACATCTAAGATTCCGACTATAAAAGCCACGCGGAGATGCGCGCAACGGCCCCCGCGGGGCAACCCCGCCGCTAACCTGTTTCTGGACCACCGAGACCGGGGAAACACCGGCACAGAACTGAGAGGAGCGTGTCTTTTCCAACGCTTCTCGCTGCCGAAGGTCGGGGAAATCGGCTGCGATGACCCATAGCAGGCGGGAGGACCTCACCTGGTCCGGAACTTCGACGTTGCTGCCATGGTCACATGGATGGGTTGGGTCTCATCTAACTTCCAAGCCAAACCTCATGGTGGATCCAGCTTGCGGAAGCTGGCTTCTTATCTCCGAGGACGGAAATTCGGAGGGGGGAAAATAGGATCCTCCTGAATGCCTGGGGAGGCAGCGGTGAAAGACCTGTAGGTGGTGGGAGCAAACTGATAGATTGCTATCCTTCCTGAATTCATGGTCGTCTGCTCCTTATTAACGAACGGTTTCTCCGAGTACCCGGATGGTCCACTCCCTCCCAAGGTTTCTAGGGACACTACCTAGTCTTCAAAGGCATGCGGTCCGGTCTCCAAAGTATCCCTCCCTAGTACCTAAATGGTTCTGAAGACCCATTTCTGTCCCCCCATAATGAAGTCTCGTCATTCAAGGCATGATAGTCCACTTCAAACCACCATGTTGGAACTGGGACCACATGTGTCTGCTGTTGATCACAGAAGGATCCCCTGCAGGTGATGCAGGGTTAAGTGGCCAACCCCTGGGTTTTGGGCGTAAACTATTCTCACCGCCTTCTATATGCGCTGCATTTCCAAGACCATTTCACGTACCTCAGGTAGTATCTTTTGATATGTACCACTTCTATGGGTCTAATAAGATCATATAGAAATTAACAAGACCCCTTTTTTTAATGACCAGAGAGGGCTGGCAAGCAGCTTTGATGATTGCTTACAAATATTCTGCCCACGAAAAGGGTCTAGGCGGTGAGGATACGGCAGTGAAATTCAAAAGCAGCGTCAAGAGCCCTAAGCCCTAAACTATATTAGTATCTTTTGTTCAAGATTCTTGGTATCTATAAACCAACATCGGTTATCCTGAATGATGCATGACATAATGTAATGCTGGTATTGAAGGAACTGTGGTCGTCTCAACAGCAGGGATGATCCGTCAGAAAATGCACAGAGAACATAAGAGTGTATGCACACAGAACAAGCAAGGACAATGATAATAGAATCGAACTCAGGCCCAATATCCTCTAGGATCCGTATACCGTCCAAAGTGGTTCATGTAATTGAAGAGAATAGAGCAAGAAAAGAAAGAGTCACCATCGAATTCAATTTCCAGTCCTACCAAGTCCACTCCTCAACCACAGGCCCTGTGCCGAGGAGCAGCCTGGGCACGTGGGAACCCAAAACCGGCCACTCCCCGGATTCGAATCGTACGCAGGAGATACTTCTATCGTGCTGGTAACTTGATGCGGGTGAATTGACCACGGTCCCGTCAAGAAGGGAGAAGAGCCGGAGTTTAGAGTCATCGGTCACTGGAAGACATAGCAGGTTAGCCTCTTTAGCCCTTTTGTCTGGAACCTTTACCTAGCGGACCATAGCGCCGAAATGTATTTGATGGGATTTGGGCCAACATTATCATGTCTATGACACAGTTGAGGGAAAGCATGCTTACCACCAGCAAGGAGACCAAGCTCCGGGCTGACGTCAAAGTCGTTGTACACGTTGAACCTCGTGGAATGAGAATACTCCGGAAATGAGACGTAAGGCTTTGTTGAGGTATGATCAGGGCTACCCGGTTTTGGGCGGCTCTGCAATCCATTGGCAGGATATCGAATGTCGTACATCTGAAGCTGTATCATCGATGAGCCTTCTAACCGATAAGAAAAGCAATAACGATCAATCAAATAAATACTGTCTCCTTGAATACAAACAGGAAAGGCGAGAAACGTACCGATTTATGCCCCGCCACAACCAGCCGATACGGATCGATCTTGCGGATCTTGGACGCAGCATGCGGGTGCTGAAGTCGAGTGACAGTTCCTCCGCTACGAATATCATGGAAGAATATTGAGGAATCCAACAGACCGGAAACGATCACATCTGAAGTGAGCCACTCCACAGACATCACTGTAGAGTGCGAAGACTCCTTATATCTGAAGGGAGCTGGCTTCCCAGAGATGGCATTAGGTGGTAATTGCTTTTTCTCCAGGTTCCAGCGGTATCCGACGCCCTCCAAAGTATGCAGGCCCTGGGACGTTCCAATTGCAAAGAATGGAGTATCCCCTGTCGGACGCGGAGACGAGGACCACAACGTCGTTTCTTCCTGCACGCGGGTGGGATGGCGCACCGAAGCTGATCCAACGTCAATACTTCTGTTTGAGGGAAAAGAAACATCCGAAGCATACTTACCAAGAGTAGACCAACGGTATGTTTCTTCTTCAACAGGATCAGGAACTGCCCTCAGCAAAAGGAAGGGGTCACCTCCCGGTCCACTATCCAGCGCCGCTCTGGATTTGATTAGTAGCAAAGTAAAATAAGTGAGGTTATGGAGCCTACAAGAGAAACCCTGTGTGACTAAGGGAGATCGATGGAAGCTGTATAGATATGAACATCCAATCTCTTAACAGACTACTCTTCCCGGACGTACCCTATGCTGAAATTTGTACAGGACTCGCTCCAGTGATCGGTTGTACGTCCACGTGTGGCGATGGAATTCTGGAAAGCAAACTCTAAAAGCCGACAATATTCAGTTAGCCCAGATACTCTAGGAGGACTCTAGGAGGAAGTCTTTGAAAGTCCGTTGGGGTCCGGGGGGGGCTCACGCAACAGCTGTCTCCCCACCACGCGAGATGCCTTTCGTCCTATTAGCAAGAATTCCAAGCAACATATTGTTTGGAAACACGCACCAACAACCATCAGCCCAGAACGGTTTCGTAGAATGTGCGTGATGGTATTATCTCCGCTAGTCCCCCATGGAGAATATCTATGTAGCTCTTTCCGCCGTAGGTTGCTGGCATAGGCTTTCCCTTGTTTCTCAAAAGTATCGCGGCTTGACGCACGCTGCCAGCCTAGTTCTCTTTGGACCCCGATAAGCGGGTGCTCCAGAGTGATCGCTCTTCTAATCCTTTCCGTTGCGATGCGACGGCTATGGTGGCTCTTATGTTTTCGCCTCTATGAGGCAGTCAGCAAGTACTTCCAGATCTGGCAAAAGTCTCCTGCCAAAAGGAATTTGTAACCTTCTCTTCTAATTTTTTCTCTTTGATCGCCCCCTCTGAGTACTGATATCCTGGAGGCGCAACATGGTTCGCCTGAATCTTGAAATATTTCTTCTTTTCGGGATCTAGAAAGTTTCAATTAGCTTGATGAACTCGACAGAAAACGGTGAAGCAGAAATGCCATGCAATAAGACATGCCACCCCTTTGCGCACATTCCACTTCAAGTTCTTTAACTCGGAGCCGGACATGGTTCAAGACCAAGACAAATTAACAACCCGAGCATCCGAAAGGCAATCCAAGCCAACACATACAATACAGCAGAGAAAAATAATATTATTACTTACCGTAGTAGAAACCCGGAATTTCTTTCACCATATTTTGATCAGAAAAGAGGATAAGAGCTAGAAGTCAGATTGGACTAGCCACCAGCCAAGTCTGTCTTATTTGCACCTTCTTTTGGTGTTTTCGAGTTTTCACTCGTGAGAACAGGCCTGCAGCCTGATAGGTGAAAGGAGGGTGAGAGCAAAAAATGCAACAAATATCAGCATATCCAAGCGGAGACTTGAAGTTTCAAATGTGAGTTTCGCACGACGCCGTGGAGACGGAACGGTAACAAACTTCAATGTCTGCTTTTCAAGAAATCGGAATGCAACCAAACACCACCACCTATCTCACCTTCTTTCGTCCACTGTATTTAATAAACTGGACTTTTTCTGAGATTGCACTTGTTCAATAATCTACCTGGTCAGTAACACCAGGTAGCACCTACCTCCTACTCGTATCCTGCTTCTCTTCAGGGAGAACGCCGCGACATGACGTTTCTCCGTCTGATTACATAATCAACACACCGTGAACCTGAAGGGCCATCTGCATGATATGATTGGTCAACGCTGCTTCGGGCCATCCAAGGTCTTGGCAGTTAGGAACGAGTACAGATAAATTGAGAATTGACGGGGAATCTTAGACATCTATGTCTGGACTGATAATGACTTTCGAGTTTTATTCAATGAGAATAATACAAGAGCTGCGACGGGCCTACCATGCCTTGTTCGGTACTGCTTGATAACGCCTAAACGAATTGCTTCACATGTAAGTATTCGACATTTCCCATTGCAAGGCATTCGACTAAGGTAAGACTCAGGTAACACCGTTTTCTACTTGAATTATTGCGGTCAGAATCGGGGAATAATTCCGGTATAGTTTTTCTGGCTTTTGGGTCAAGATGGATCTCATTTTACCGTACAATTACCGTCGCGGTGACCAA
The DNA here is from genome assembly GCF_041956765.1 of Thermoascus crustaceus. Classification (NCBI taxonomy): domain Eukaryota; kingdom Fungi; phylum Ascomycota; class Eurotiomycetes; order Eurotiales; family Thermoascaceae; genus Thermoascus; species Thermoascus crustaceus. Next base: position 2,589,448 of record NW_027192527.1, on the reverse strand, counting down.
AGTCAAGGATCAGTACATCACCTAGTGGATGGCCGCTAAGAGCTGTTGCTAAGATAAAGTAAATATTACTGTGGAGAAATGGGTCCATCCGATCTTGTGTGGATAAATTACATAACTTCTTACAGCGAAGTCTATTTTTACTTCCCATCCCCTGGGATCAAATTCTATACTTTACTGGATTCAACAAAAGGAAGTATAGTCGAATGCAAGCAGTCTCAGAGACATTCACCTTCTCCGCTGCCTACCTCTTTCATTTCGATCGTCGACATTACGATTAAAAGTCAATGACGCAAAACGAAACAAATTTCTCAACCACGCCAAGCGCCAAGACGAGGATATGTTTTCGTATTTCAAGGGCGTACACTTGGTACGCTGCGTTCCTAACAGCTTCCGTAACTTGGGACCACCCAAAGTTGAGTATCGCCCATGCGTCATTAATCGTCGATACGATGTAACTCAGCCAACGACAAGCATCCGTTGCAGCGCGTTTATCCGCAGATAAGGGAGACCAATATTTGCCAGAGATCACAAGATGCAGCAGGACAAACCAATCGTGACGCTGTACAAGAGCTCTGCACGTCAGCGGCGTGACCGATAGGCTTTTTAACTTCAACGTGCTGATAACCGAGAGCAATAGTAGCAGCATCTCAAAGTGATGGATCTGTAAAGGGATGATCAAAGAATGGAGAGGTTCAAAAACAAGTATCCGTGTCCTCAAACACGGACTTGCGAATCGTCGATGTCTTCCAGCAGCCAAGTGGGATTGAGTTCATTTGTATGCCGTCCTGCGGACTCTGTGCGTGCTCTACAGCGGGAAAAGCAGGAGGCAATACTTAGCGGGAAGACGGTACGGGCTGTGGGGGAGTCAGGGGATGCGCATTTATCGACTGAGCGTCGCTCTCAGGGTCTGGGTGGTGGAACCGCGCGGGTAGGGTGCGAGGAGAGGAGGCAGTGGGGTGTGTGCCGATACGGAACAAACAAGACAGGACTTGGACGGTATGTATGTACACGTATCGAAGCTGGTATACAGATGAAGCTGCAAGTAGAGCCTGCCAAGTCAGCCTGTATCCAACTGTACCTACCTAAGGTACATACCTAAGTGGGTACAGAGACGTAGTTCAGTGGTGGAGACGGTGTGCTCAAAATACCGGCTGCCCGTCTCCGTCTGACGGTATCGAGAAATACCGTATTATGGCAAGACCTCGCCTTCGATGTTTCTTCCAGAAGCGCGGCATTTTCAAGTCGCAATGTGATACATTGGGAGTCTGGAAACTTGGCAAGCCAAAGGCCGGGAAGTTATCTTGGCCGTGCAAGGGCTTGCTCTGACATGCATACTGAGAAGGAAATCTTGCCCAGCCCGCACCGGGAACCAGCAGTCTCGGCCAGCGTGACCACGGAGTATTTGATCAGGCCATTATGAGGGGTTTTCTCTGAGCGCTGGTCGAAAGTTTTAGGTTTTGAGACATATTGCGGAGAGAAGACCAATCCCATCATCCAAAGTTGAGGCATAGGTCTCGCATCGAGTCCGTGCCATCCAATGCTCTTGCTGTATTGAACCATGTCTCGAGGAGGACAGACAATCCGCCTCGCAATCGGTCTTGGCGCTGCTCTTCCTCCGCCCGCCCTGGTGCTACAAAGGCAGTCGTACATCGACTCGACTCCGCTCCCTGCCCCCGAGGCAGCAGGCTGGGCGGCCGTGCCTCCTCTTCTGAGATGCCAACTCACGTACATCAGTACTACGCTGCTACCAGACCACTGGGAAAGAGCTCATGCACGATTACTTGATCTTATTACCATTACTGTAGCCGGTTCTTATCGATAGGGACTGTCTGGGGTCCAGAGCTATACTTGCTATGTGGATTGTTTACCACGCAGCTCAGTTATGCACTGCCACGCTTGCATTACGTTATCTGTGGTCGACAATTATGCTTCAGATTTAAAGAGCGATTCACTGACGGGAGCTTCATAGCTCATGTATCCCACTCAAAGCACATAGCAGCAGAGTTGGAGGTCTTCCCCTGTCTGCAGACGACTTTGATACCGCCGCGTCCCCGGGTGGCGAGTGTTGGAAAACTAGAATAATCACTGACGTTGATGACAACACAAACATCCATTTTACCACTTACTAGGTACCTAATGCACAGAGTACCTTAGTAGGTATAGGACAGTAAGTTCTCTTCGAGACGGCATCTATCGAATACTCGTGCCAAGTGTTCCAGAATGCCCCTGCGAGGTATTTAAGACTCCCTATTTATCAATAGTGCGGTTGTTTTCGTCTTGCATTATATTAGGGTACTATTCTCCATCGATCACGCCAAGCCGTGGTACTCTGCTAAGTGGATGCACTGAAACGATATCTACATAGGCACTTGAAATTCAATGTCCGCCTAAAAATTAAAAAAGTTTTTACCTCGCCTTATTCGCTCCAGTGCTGTGCAGCTTTAAGATATTGCATACCTAGTAGTCTTGTGTCCTCTTGAAGCGTCGCAGGCCTACCTTTTTCCTTACATTGCCAAGCATATGGATGGCAGGATTGAAACCGACTTCCGACGAGACAAAAAGATGTTAACCCGGAGAAGCTACAGCTGGGTTTTCAGCGAAGTTCAAATCAGAACTGCCTGAGGTGAATACATTACAAAAACTACTCTTCTAGAGACGTTCGCTGTTCTGTTTCGAAACTGCCCCTTGCTCTTCCCAGTGTCTCGGTCCTACATACCTGGGCAAAACAGGGGAGCTTCGGGAGAGCTCCAAGCTGGTGGTAGCTCAAGTGTCAACACGTGCGGAGTATTATGTCTGAAATGCAGTAATGGCTTAGGGAATAGCACTATAACTAATCGTCAGAATGACGGCTAAATCTCAAACCGCTAGTGGTGTCAGTTTTCCACGCTATAACCCTTATCTAACTGTATCCTGGCTGCGCTTGCAAACAGTGGCGGCTATCAAGATGTCAAATACCCCGTTTGTCGCTCTGTACGGGATTTTATCGCCCCGTCCCCATCCAAATACCCGTTTCTGTGCTGTCTCAAGTATCATAGTGATGTGCTGAAGTGTCGAAAAAAGGCATACCTGTCCTATGCGGTTTCAGAGTGTTGAGATGGATTAGGTACTATCTAAAGACTTATTGGAGAACGATTTGGTCACAAAGTCGCCTGCCCATGGGGCTAGATGCAGATCGCACAGCCTCAATTATACTCCTGCCCGCTGAAGATCGAAGATACAAATCTGATATGATACAGGGTACATACGCTCAAGACGAGACAGTCAGACACTGTACCAACCTTTCATCTAGCAGCAGTAGCAGGCTCAGGGCTTGTCCTGCCGGCCTCAGTCTTGAGATTTAAGCCGAGCCTGGGCGGAGCATTCCAGACGCACTTCAGGGAAATATGACCAGTGCAGCAGCCATGTGATTCAGGTGAAAGAACCAAATACAAATGTTTTAGAGGACCGGTCTGATGTCGATTATCGAATATCACACGTCCCAATCCGGCAGTATCGCGAACGCCAACGGCGCGGCGCGGCGCGCTCGTGCCCGCGCGGGCTGGAATAGCGCCAATGCCAAGAAGTGATTGTTGTGCGGAGCCCCTGATAAGGGGCTTGGCACCAGGCTTGTACGGTTCTTACCCCGTACGCAGCAAGGAGAGCGCGGGCTGATAGCGCCTTACTCTGAGGTTCTCGAGGAAGCGACGCGAAGCCTGATGCGATGATCTGCGGCCAGGATGCGGGCCTATCTACGAAGGCTTGGTGGCTTTGTGTGTTGGTTGTGCTTATCGCCATATGTGGTGTACCTGGGTATACCGAGTTGACGTGTTCTCTGCGGTCAAGCACCATGTAGCCGCAGTAAGCTACCTACCTACTTGCCACGAGGAATTACCTGTGGTTGGCCGCACTACATGCATCTATATGAGTTTTAAAATATTCACTCTCTGGAATTGCCAATACTCTTCTGCAAGTAAGTCTTTGAGCTGGACAATCCTTATTTTTAGATCAATGACCAATGGTATCGGACAGGCGGGGCAAAATTCCAGGGGTTTCGCTTGACGTTGTGAAGTTCTATGAGGAGGATTGCAAAAAGACTTCCACCTTACTGATTTTGATGCTGATTTCTATCCAGAGCCAGTCTAAAGAACGAAAAGATATACGGAAGGGGAGGTGCACAGACCATTAGGCTGCAGGACTGCCAGATCTCTAAGATGATGTGATTATGATGACGATAAATTTTTTACTACTAAATAAGCTATCGGTACTGCCTGCGTTGGCGATATACGAGCAATACTATCACTGCAGATTGTATTGGTTGCAAGCAACCCAGGCCCCTGGTTCAAGAGATCATGGACATACATATCTAGTCCTTGCCTGGGCACAGGTAGGTACCCAAAGGTACTATTTATTTCCTTTTCCCTTTACCTTCCTATGTGACTGCTAAGCCGCGCCGTCCGCAACGCAAAGTTTCCCTTCCCATGGGGCACTCGTCCAATCGCCCTCCTTTGTTCCATGCGGAGCTCAGACCTGAGGCCCAACACCCGCAGAGGTCCGAGGAAGAGGACATCGGAATTCGCCAAGTCAAAGAACAACAGATGCCAAGATATGATCTGCGACGTGACGCGTTGATCATTCTACGCTCTGTTCTTAAATAAGCTTTTTTTAGGAAATACTACTAAGATTGCACTGCCAAGGCTTCAGGCCGCCCGAAAGTACGGAGTACACATAGATACCCCGAGTGTCGCTACCATAGTATTGTACCTATCTACTACTTTTTCAGTTTATTCTAGAAAGTTTTTGTTCCTTTCTAAGAAGACATAGCCACAGAGCTTTGTAAGCAAGTAAATAACAAGAGAAAGAGAACTCAGTGGCAGAAATTACATGGATTTTGACACCCTTTTGTTCAACTCTGACGCGTTCTGCAGCAATATTTCAGTCCCTGTTTTATCTGAGCCTCAGAATTGCCTTGATTATTTAACATCAGAGTGACTTTTCTTGATGATATCGTCAACGTCACCGTTGCCGAGAAGTGGTGATTTGCAACCTGCATATATACATGTGATTGTTCTAGCATTCCTTCCATCAGTTATACCGGAAATCAATTGCAGAACCCGAGCCAAGCCTGGGATTAAACTGGGGAACGGTCTGGGAACTCGGGAGAGCGGTAACTGCAACCATGGAATGCAAGGGCGGTGGGAGCTTAAGGTTACCGTTACTATCTATGTACCGTAGTTCCAGAGTTACCATGCTTTGCCCTGTAGGAATCGGGTCTGCGGATATACTGTAAATTTTTCAGTACCTGATATCTATCACTTGTGTTGTATGCCTGGTGTACTATATTCAGGAATGTACTAAACATGGCAGAGTGATTAGTATAGCACGTGTGTACAGCATGTTTGTTCTATAGACAGATCAAGCATCTATGTGACGCCGCTAGCTGAGTAAGCTCTGTGCGTATATCCCTGTACATCTTTCCCCAGATCGATAAGAACTCAGACAGCATCGCGACGGGCTGAACACGATAGCTGTTCTTGGCGGCGAACCCCGTCCCGTCCGTCGCGTCTCTGGGGCAGTGCTTTCTTGGCTTGGCAGGGCGGGATTGCAGGTCATGTGCCGAGAAAAGCCAAGCCAAGCAGGCATTCCGCTTTGATTCTAAGTCGGGGACGAAGAGAGATTTCCTTACGCAGGAATGACGCTGTGACTGATAGGGATTGACATTGAGATGTTGTTGCTAGCGCAGTCGTCACAGGGTGGCGCTGTATGAAGCTTCGGATAGAACGAGGGCGAAACAGTGCAGACAGATACCATGTACCTTAATGTTCATGTAGAGTATAGCACATATTATTATATCATATTTCATATGCCAACATATGTGGAATGCGTCCATATCTAAGGTTGGCCTTACCCTCGACCTATTGTATCGGAGGCTGATACTCCGCACATAGTCTATAGTACCGCAAGAGTTAGTAAGAGTACCGTCGGGAGGGAGTAAATGGGCGAATATCTATTATAACTGGCTCATCACAAGAAAGCAGGCCTTTCCCGATGGGGATGAGCGCAGAGATAACTTAGGAGTGATGTTGACAGTGAAGGAGCAAAATGAATGCATGACAGCAACAAGCATGGATCGGCACTCCCATCTTTGGGCGTTGCAGGGCTCTCTGGCAACTCTGATGTCGCCATTGTCTGGGCATACCGGTACTGCAGCAGGGCGGTTCTTGGCGCTTCTGCTCCCCTCCCGCGCCAAGAAGGAACTACTGTGCCTCTGTAGTACCTCTTAGTTACAAAGTACGGGATATTGTTTAGAACTGTGGTCTGCTTCCCCGACTGTGTCGCCCAGCCCCATCGTGCCAGTCCCCGGAAAAGCACCCACCAGAAACCCACTTGAGGATCCACGGCTCGCGCGAGCCATCTGACATCCCCATCCAGATGAGCCTATTAGTCTGGGGTCTGCATGGGAGATCTTGGCCTGTACACAGTAGGCCATATGTGGCAATCTGTAGTGTCAGGCAGCCCCCATGACAGCGCTAAGCAGAGCTCCTATCAAAGATCAGGCTATCGGAGTATGTGGTGATACCAAACATGACAGGACAGAACCAGACCGGACAGAACAGGACAGAACGGCGGCCTCCAGGTTCACCACCAAGAACCATGCAGTGTTGCTGTTTATCTCCGCGCTGGTTCGCCCCCCTCCCCCCCCCCCCCCCTCCTCTCTACTCTCTGCTTGGGTTCCCTCTTCTTCTCTTCTTCCCTTTGTATCCTTCCCAATGTGTCTGTGATCGAGGCCACCATTCTGTCCTGTTACACCTTGTCTGGGTCGGAATATATCTTCACCCTCCCTTACCTCTTCACTTTCTCTTTGTCCCATTCCCCGCTCGGGAAACTGCCTCTTTCCTTGTCACTACTTCGCGTCGCTTCCCTCGTCACCCTTCCCTCTTCTTCCACACTTTCCACCAACGCACAAACCCTCGTGTCTCTCCCCCTGCCTCAATTTCTCCTCTTCCATAGCCTGGTTATCTGTGTAGTCTTTACTCCTGGCTTGAACATCCATCTCCATCTCCAGCCTCCCCGCCATGGCGGAACAAACTGGCTCTGGAGCTTACGGAGTCTCCAACCATCTGGGGACGTCCGTCCCGACGGGACACTTCGATGGCGTCAACGACAAGCCAGAGCTACGGCATCCTTCTCAGGAAGAGAAAAAGGCCGTGGCTGAGGATGACGACGAGGAAGAGGACATGGATGCCCTCATCGAGGAGCTTGAGAGTCAGGATGGACACATTGACGACGAAGATGAGGGCCCAGAGGAGCCTGGTGGTGGTCGTCCAGTCCCTGAGGAGCTGCTCCAGACCGATACCCGTACAGGTCTCACCGACGCTGAGGTTCTGGCGCGCCGCAAAAAGTTTGGTCTCAACCAGATGAAAGAAGAGAAGGAGAACTTGATCCTCAAGTTCTTCTCCTACTTTATTGGTCCCATACAGTTCGTCATGGAGGTGAGTTGAGCCTGCACTTGCGTCACCCAGTTGTCGCATGCAACGCGTCAAATTGGAACTATGACTGACACTGCGTCCTCTTCCATGTAGGCTGCAGCTATTCTGGCAGCCGGTCTCGAGGATTGGGTCGATTTTGGTGTTATCTGCGCTTTGCTCCTGCTCAATGCCTGTGTCGGTTTCGTCCAGGAATTCCAAGCGGGCTCTATCGTCGACGAATTAAAGAAGACCCTCGCTCTGAAGGCCGTGGTCCTCCGTAATGGTCGGCTGAGCGAGGTTGAAGCCCCCGAGGTCGTCCCTGGTGATATTCTGCAGGTCGAGGAGGTGAGCACCAACAACAACTGAGTGATGGCTACGAGTTGATGCTGATGATTTCTGCAGGGTACCATTGTTCCTGCTGACGGACGCATTGTCACGGAAGATGCGTTCCTCCAAGTTGACCAGTCTGCCATCACGGGCGAGTCTCTGGCTGTCGACAAGCATAAGGGCGACACCTGCTATGCCTCGTCCGCTGTCAAGCGTGGTGAAGCCTTCATTATCATCACCGCAACCGGCGACAATACCTTTGTCGGCCGCGCAGCTGCCCTGGTCAGCGCTGCGTCTGCTGGAAGTGGTCATTTCACCGAGGTGCTCAACGACATTGGCACCATCCTGCTGATTCTGGTCATAATGACTCTCCTGGTCGTGTGGGTTGCGTCTTTCTACCGTTCCAATGGTATCGTCACCATCCTTGAGTTCACTCTGGCCATCACGATCATCGGTGTGCCTGTTGGTCTCCCCGCGGTTGTGACCACCACGATGGCTGTCGGTGCTGCTTACCTTGCCAAAAAGAAGGCCATTGTCCAGAAACTGTCTGCCATTGAGTCGTTGGCCGGTGTCGAGATTCTGTGCTCCGACAAGACCGGTACTCTGACCAAAAACAAACTATCTTTGTCTGAACCTTATACAGTGGCCGGTGTCGAACCCGAGGACCTCATGCTGACGGCGTGTCTGGCCGCCTCGCGTAAGAAGAAAGGTATCGATGCCATTGACAAGGCCTTCCTAAAAGCGCTCCGTTACTACCCTCGCGCCAAGAGCGTGCTCACCCAGTATAAAGTGCTGGAGTTCCACCCGTTTGACCCCGTCTCCAAGAAGGTCAGCGCTGTAGTCTTGTCTCCCCAGGGCGAGCGTATCACCTGCGTCAAGGGCGCCCCGCTCTTCGTTCTGAGGACCGTCGAAGAGGACCACCCGATCCCCGAGGATGTCGACACTGCGTACAAGAACAAGGTCGCAGAATTTGCAACTCGTGGCTTCCGCTCGCTTGGTGTTGCCCGCAAGCGTGGTGAGGGCTCGTGGGAGATTCTCGGCATCATGCCCTGCTCGGACCCCCCTCGTCATGACACGGCCAAGACCATCAACGAGGCCAAGACCCTCGGCCTTTCGATCAAGATGTTGACCGGTGATGCGGTGGGTATCGCGCGTGAGACGTCCCGTCAGCTAGGTCTGGGAACCAACGTATATAATGCGGAGCGTCTGGGTCTGGGCGGTGGTGGCACCATGCCCGGTTCCGAAGTGTATGACTTCGTGGAGGCCGCCGATGGTTTCGCAGAGGTGTTCCCCCAGCACAAGTACAATGTCGTTGAGATCTTGCAACAGCGTGGCTATCTAGTCGCGATGACCGGAGATGGAGTCAATGATGCCCCGTCACTTAAAAAAGCTGACACCGGTATTGCCGTAGAGGGTGCCTCTGATGCTGCCCGCTCCGCTGCTGATATTGTCTTCCTGGCTCCCGGTCTATCGGCTATCATTGATGCCCTGAAGACCTCCCGTCAGATTTTCCACCGCATGTACGCGTACGTTGTCTACCGTATAGCATTGTCGCTCCACCTCGAGATTTTCCTGGGTCTATGGATTGCCATTCTGAACGAGAACCTGAACCTGCAACTGGTCGTCTTCATCGCTATTTTCGCTGACATTGCGACGCTGGCCATTGCCTACGACAACGCCCCGTTCTCCAAGACTCCTGTCAAGTGGAACCTGCCCAAGCTGTGGGGTATGTCAGTCCTCCTGGGGGTCGTCCTGGCAATCGGCACCTGGATCACTCTGACCACCATGTTTGCTGGAGGTGAGGATGGCGGTATCGTGCAGAACTTCGGAAAGCGCGACGAGGTTCTGTTCCTCGAGATCTCTCTGACGGAGAACTGGCTGATCTTCATCACTCGTGCGAACGGTCCTTTCTGGTCATCCATCCCTTCGTGGCAGCTGACCGGTGCCATCCTGCTTGTCGACATCGTCGCAACCTTGTTCTGTATTTTCGGATGGTTTGTCGGCGGACAGACCTCTATCGTCGCCGTCGTCCGTATCTGGATCTTCTCCTTCGGTGTCTTCTGTGTTCTTGGTGGTCTGTATTACCTCCTGCAGGGGTCGAGTGGGTTTGACAACCTTATGCACGGGAAGAGCCCTAGAGGCAACCAGAAGCAGCGTAACCTGGAAGATTTCGGTGAGTATCCCCAGATAATTGATATATGTAGGTCTTTATCATGTCCCATGCTAACACTGTTTCATAGTGGTCTCATTGCAGCGGGTCTCCACGCAACACGAGAAGAGCTCATAGTTGCAAGTTATAGACACTCTTGCCACAGGGAAGGGATGGAGAATGGATGAAGCAAGTGAGCTGGTTTAGCCATAATCTAAACTTATCAAAGCCTGAAAACAGCACAAAACATCATCAAATTCATTATTCGCACCACACATTCGATATACCCATTATCCGTTTTGTACCTAGACTGGCTTTGGGAGTCTGGCCTGGTTTGCCGGGTGATGCCAATGGTGATCATATGTATTTTCAATGATCCGCATTGAAGTTACTGCTGATCTGCCACATCACTTATAACATGCCAGCCAGGTCTACATAATGTCGCCGTGCTCCTCCCGCATGTATCGAGCTCAAATCGCAGTTACGTCTGTTGCCAAATGCAGAAGTAAGCTGTGTTTGATTGATCTCTACTGAGCGCGTTTGCATGTATTATGTCTTTCCTTTCTTACCACTAATGGTATTAATTGAACTGTTTAACCTCCTTCTCCCCGGTCCCCCTTACCCACCCCCTCCCTACCTGGCATGGCTTGCGTCTTTGTTCTTCTCGAGTCTATCGCTCTTCGGTCAGATGGACATGATCAGCATGCCATGGGCATTTTCTGGGAAATTAATTATTATGTTCTTTTTCATGCTATTGCCTTAGATGACATGAGGATCTCTTGGGGGTTTGCTTGTTTGCCGAAGACGATTGGATGGGGGCCGAGGGAGCAGTGTAGTTTTAGCAGTAGCTATGGTAGTGAACACTAATCTGAATAAAGGAGAAAAATTCCTGGCCGATCACAGAAACAGGAGTCTCTGTGGCGCAATCGGCTAGCGCGTCTGACTGTTAATCAGGAGGTTGGAAGTTCGAGCCTTCCCAGGGACGAATTTTTTTTCCTCCATTTCGGGATGAAGTCATGACCTGCGCTAGCTAGTAAGCCTGGCTGAACCGCCATGATAAGGGCTTAGGAGATAGGTCACGCAAGCCTGTGCCATAGCTTTTGTCGCTCCCCTTCCCCTTGTCCAAGCCACCCACGTCACCGCTCTTGCTATATTTTGATTTGGGCTGGCTTCTCCTAGGATCTGTGGCCTTGCTGTGTTTAATTAGGTAGGTAACTTCGGATAGCTTCAAAACTGTGGTTCTAAAATAGCAATCTGCCAAGCCATCAAGTAGCAGGGGAGGGGTGAAAGATATGGCGCAGTACTATTTGCGACAGCTCTCTTCAACATCCTTAATCTGCCAACGCTCATAAAACAGTAATTAGGAAGCTATTCACACCACTTCTTTCTAATTTTCATTGTTTAGATGCTCCCTTCTATTCTTTCTATCCCTAACCCACCCGCCGCAATGAGTCGAAAGTTCCATAGCATTGAACTCTGCGTCCAAGCACTTGCTTCGCTGACTCATGTTGTTGATCAAAAGACTGTTGAAGTGTGACTAGCATCTCTAAGCGGACTCTTCGGTGCGTGGTTCTGCAAGCAGGAGATCGCCGTTATGATCCCGCAGTTCATCCTCATATTCTTCAAAAATACATAGAGGATGCTCCGCGATATGGCTAACCTAGGGTAGGGACTCAGATTGAGCAACCAGTAAAGATCGTGCTGGCCCTGAGAGGTCTGCAGAGGCTAGCATTGGAGACTTGAATATCACAGTCTTCTGACCATTGAGTATTCGAATGATATTAGTGCAAATCTTGCAAATCAATCCACAAAACAGGCCTTACTGAGAAGATGAAGCAAGAAAGAGCAAGATTTCTCTGGTGTCTTGCGCATAAGAGCTGCGGCGTTGAATACTTCAAGAATGTCATCTTCACTGATGAGCCTGGCGCAGTTATTTGTCACCGGCGAGGAGCAGTCAGGATCTGGTGTACAACAGATGAGGTGGTTCAGGAGTTCTGTATCCGCGGGCTGCTAGAAAGTATTACTAAGTTTCAGTTCTGGGGCTCTTTCTCATATGATAAGAAAGGTAAGCAAAAAGATAACAGTTGGTGGTTTTGCTTTTACTAGGTCCCCGTCACATTTATAATCCTAAGACTGCTCAGGCAAAGTGAAGCTTATCAGGAGATTGAGAGCTTTATCAATGTGATTCAATGACAGTTTAATTAGAGTGGCAAGCTTGTACACAAGGGGAAAGGAGTGGGGGAGGGTTCACAGGTACAGATATCGAACACTAATTCAAATTTCCCATAAAAATTAGGATAAAGATTAAAATTCATGATTGACGGCTGTCATACAGAAACTCCTTATCCCTAAGCTCATTCCCTTCTCAACGCCACCATGCAAAAAAGATACCAAAAGAAACACACTCTCTTAATCTCTCTGTCATACGCGGTCCCTACTGGGTTGGGTTTACTAAATAGGGCGCGTACTAGCCACTCGGCTAAAAAGACCTCAATACTGGCGCTCGGCGCCAGCACGCCCAACACCAACCTATATAGGCTCCGGGGGCGTATTATTGTACACTCCAGAAGATATGGAGCCTTAGAGGGGAAGGTAAAAAGACAAAAAAAGAATTCGCGTCCCTGGGAAGGCTCGAACTTCCAACCTCCTGATTAACAGTCAGACGCGCTAGCCGATTGCGCCACAGAGACATGTTTTTCTGGCACCTGAAAAGGGCAATTTATCTATGTTCCTATTGAAGAGCTATATTCTGGACTCCAAGCGGCCGTAGAGGGGTTGAGCTGGCTGCTGACTTTGATATACATATCCCACCTACTCCCTTGATCTGTCACTGCCTCCAGCAACAGCGGGCCGGCTGAAAAGTGGGATCCTGCCCTTCTTTCTTGCTCTTACCCATTGCGACCGCCATCTACGGCTGGATTCTGCAGTTCATGATTGGCGAGCAACGGTTGCTATCCATTCTTGCTTTAGCGGCGTTGGGCTGCATAGTATGTGTAGTTATACAGATAAATAACATAGAACCTGTAAAAGCTATGTAGGCACAATAACATGCTATTCTTGTGTGACGGCGCTCAATCATAGTATTATTTAGCTAAAGCTATGGTAGCTTGTCATACAGAATC
>NW_027192527.1:2533287-2575372 GCF_041956765.1 Thermoascus crustaceus | reverse complement strand
GGATTCTGTATGACAAGCTACCATAGTTTTAGCTAAATAATACTATGATTGAGCGCCGTCACAGTCAGTAGGTGTTTGATTCGTAAGACTCAATAATATTAGATTTAGTAGTTGTAGTGGAAGTCCTTATTTACGTGCGTGAGAGGTGTAGAGGTAGGAGACCAGGTGACTACCCTAACCCTAGGCCCTAAGACCTAGATGGCGTGGCCAACCTGTCCCTCTAATGCTTTTTACAGTGGATATTGTCATCAGCCTTTTTGTTCCATGTTATATTGTGGTAAGTCTGGTACATAAGGATAGAACAAACAGGCCAGGCAGAATACGTCTCTGTGGCGCAATCGGCTAGCGCGTCTGACTGTTAATCAGGAGGTTGGAAGTTCGAGCCTTCCCAGGGACGCAAACTCTTTTTGTTATTGTTCTTCGATTCTAACTAAATATTACTCCATTGCTTCTTGAGTGCATCAGGTCTCCAAGTCAGCTAGCAGTTAACTGATGGAGGAGGAAGTGGTTGAGTCTAGAATAGGCGCTGTGATAACCTAGACAGATGATAGGAGCAGAACACTTGTCACTGATGGTTCCATTTTTATTATCTAGATTCGAAATTGGGATCAACCAGGAAGACACCTAAAGTAAATATGCGCCCATACCCGTGGAAGCTACAGCCACTCAGCCGGAAAACCCGCACCAACCTGACCTGTGCTAGTGCCATACGTACCTGCTAGTCGCCGGCCGGCTAAGCCCTGGGGTTTTAGCGAGGCTACACAACTAGATTTCTAGAGATCAGCGAACCATTCAATTATTAATACTCCTTCTTCTCCACCCCGAGTGCAGGTACCTCGAGCCATTGTCTGCTTATGGCCTGTATCAGACCTATCCGTCGTCCAATTGCACTTGTCGCTGCAGTGGAGACTGCGCCTTACAGCCAGGTGGTGTTTGCATATTATTTTTTAAGAAATTGATTAACCTGCCTGACCACCCAGGTTAAAAAATTTTTCACTTATTCAGTGAGAAATAAAAGAAATTTATTAGCGTCCCTGGGAAGGCTCGAACTTCCAACCTCCTGATTAACAGTCAGACGCGCTAGCCGATTGCGCCACAGAGACGTGTCTTCTGCATATTTCGAATCACATTTTCTTCAAGTTCTAAAACCACTCACCCTGCCGCTTTTGCGATATTATGATGAGGGCTGGCTTTGCATAGGGTCTATGACCTATTGTAGTGTCTGCGTACCCTTTAATGACTATAAGATTACATGAACACAAAATAGCAATCCGCCAAGACAATAGGTAGCAGGGGAGAGGGTGACGAAAGATATGGCAACCTAGTGTAGTAATTTATATGGTTTTTTTTTTTAAAAAAAAAAAAGTACTCAAAATCCCATAGCTCAGTCATATCCAATGCTATTTAATGCTGTTGGAACCAACTTGATGCTCTAGTCTCCAGGATGTTATCTCCGCAATAGTTGACCCTTTATCCACAGCCCCTTCTTCTAGTGTCTCCCATCCCTGCCCGTACGGCCCTCCATTTATATATCCATTGCCACCCCCAAGCAAACCCCCTCCAAGCGGATAACCTCTCGAATATGACATACGAACTGCTCCATCCGGTGTTGAATATACTTTTCCAGTGCGTCGTTCCCATATCTTGGTCTAAGCCTAAGCCCCTCCTAACCAGCTTTCCTAGCTAGTCACCACCGCGCGCAGTAGCACACACACTTCTTTCATCCAGAACCAGAAGCTGGTTTCAATCGCGTTGAGTTGAGATCTAGCAAAATTGCCTGACTGGCTAAATCTATGATGATATTCTTGATCTGATTGATGGTCATACACATGGCTGTTGATAGTGATTGTCAGTGGGTGAGCTAGGAGGCTTTGATGAGAGCAACAGTATCGGGGTGAGGCGGGACAATCATGCATTCTTTTTGCTTCTTTTTGCACTGTCACAGGGAAGTTTTTTTTTACCAGTTTTTCGTCTATAGAAAGCATATAGATCAGATAAAAATAATAGATTGATTATCGATTTACATATATGTATAGAGAATAAGCAAGCACCTACTTCAGTAGGAGTACTGTTCTGTGCTTAGTGGAGAGTGTGTGTTAGAATCTATCTCGCACCAGGTATATATACCTTATAGTTATACCTCTCTCTCTCTCTATATATATATTTGTCTAACCTTCTTTTGCTAAAATAAAACAAACCAATTACTTGCTACCTGTATTGTCTTTTCTCGTCTTCTGGATATATATGTATATACATTATGTATCCAGCTATACATATATATCCATCTTTTTCTCTGAAAAGTCGTTAAACCCATCCCCAGTCACCCTTATCTCGTATCGAACCAGATCAGCACCATAGGTAGATAAGGTGGGTAGGGACCAAATTCACGGATTATTATTATTATAATTATTACTCGTAGCAAAAGAAATGAAGAATCCATCCTCAAAAAAGTTACTGACAGTAGTAGGTTAGGTAAATATGTAGCCAATAAATAAAATACTGTCCCGTACGATATGACCACGACCTATCATGCATGAATAATTAATATATATGTATATATCCCATTCCATATGCTACGCTACCTATATACCGTCCAGACGTGTTCTAGTCCAGTCAAGTCGAATCGAATCGAGAGGCCCAAAGTATCCATTCACTCAGTGAATGGAGTAAGGCAGAGGGAGGGAAGAAATCAAAACCGTCAGACGGATTTACTTACCTGCTTGCTTGCTCCGTCGGATCTCGGACCTTACACAGGACAATAAGGGAGAAGAATTGGGATACGGCAGTCAATAAAAAAAACGACTGGATATCAATTATTCAGGAAAATTGGTGACACTGTACTACGATACCCATGATGGTGCTACATACAAACGTCTAGGCCGAGGGTCACGCAAGAAGTTCGGAAAGGTCGATTATCGTTGTCATATGGTGTGGTGTGATGTGGCATGGTACTTGGGTACAGAGTACAGCTCTGTTATTGGCAGGTAGGTAGGTAGACCTTGGTGACGTCTGCTGGTTGAGTCGCCGTTATGAGAAGGGGGGAATGAACGTGGTAGGGGACTTGGGGACCAATAATTTTTTCAGTCCTCTCCATGCCTTCCCTTTATCTGTATCCTATCACAGAGAACTTAGATTCTATTCCAAAAACATAAAGTCAATTTTGCCTTTTCGTGCAACAAAGATAGACAACGTTAATGAGCAATCTGCGCCAAACTTTGCATGTCTTGAAACTTCTGGAAAGACCGGAGACATCTTCAATCGGCTGTTGTGTTCGTTCATTTCGACTCCAGATCATGCACTCGGGTCATTACGATGGGGGTTTCCATCCAGAATGTCCCCTTACTCGGAGAGAATAGGTCGATATCGGTAGCCAAGTAGTGACTATTATCGCCCCAGGTAAATATCACAGCCGTGGATGGGAACCAACTCGTTCGGTAGCACGTTAAACGTCTTCAGAGCAGATACCTATAGCTCGGACTCATGTCCCCCATATCTGCCTTCTCTGCTTCCGTCACATTCGCGCCCCACCCCTTGGCGGCCCTCCTCCGATTCTGATACCAGCAGGCAAAGGCATACAGAGAACACATCAGGGCAGAAAAGCAGCAAAAGCCAATGCTGAGCGCGAATTCGTAACGGTACTCGGGCGCGTCCTTCGATCGGAAGGAGAAGGACGCAATGATGCCGCCGATGTTACCGAAGCTGACTTGCCAGGCGGTGCCGACAGCACGTCGGCGGTGGCCACCGAGGTTCAATGCAAACCAACAGACCTCAACTATGCGAGAACGTCAGTGGCTACTGCAGACATATCTTCCGAACTTTTTTCCTAGATACGAGAGGGGTTGTATAGGGATGTAAGCTGAAGGGAAAACGTACTAGGTATAAAAAGGTGTGTTCCTGCAAAGGCCAAGAATAAGGCGCCGTACTGGGCTCGGACATTATGATGGACAGATAGAAGGATGGCGTAGCCGGCAATTGCAAGTAGCACACCAAACATCGCCACCAAATACCGATGTTGCAACTTGTCGGAGACGTATGCTGCAATCAGCTGCAGAGCAAAAGTGACGAGCCACGGCGGAGCCGTATGAAGCTGTGTCCCGATCTCGGAGTATCCCAAGCTCCTGATGATCACAGGCGCAAAATAAGAGCCCATATATGATGGCACGGTAGCTGTAAAATGCAGCACCCCAGCGATGAAGATCTTTGGGTCTCTGAACGTGTGCAGGATATCACGAGGTTTGATTGAATATTCGAACGCTGAGCTTCCCTGCTCGGCTTTCAACCGAGCTTTGACGTACTCTCGCTCCTCTTCTGTCAGCCACTTCGTATCTTCTGGAAAGTCTGCAATGAAGAAGAAGAAGATAATGCCTATGGCGCAGGAGACAGCTCCTTCCAGGATAAAGATCCACCTCCAACCAGCGTAACCGCGCACCCCGCTCAAATTACCGATTGCCGCAGCAAGGAGACCGCTAAATGCGCCAGCGAGACTAGCTGAGCTGAAGAAGAAAGCGAAGCGGCGTTGTGCCTCGCTGCGTTTATACCAGGCTCCCATGAGGTATACATTGCCCGGCACCATGCCTGCTTCTGCCAACCCTAGGAGAAAGCGCAATGCCAGAAGGCCAGCATAACTCTTTATGAATCCCGTGCAAAGCGTGACCACGCCGAATCCGAACATGCAGATCGAGACTAGGTACGTTCTAGCTAAGCTTGGGTGTTGCAACCGGGAATAGAGTAGGTAGACGTACGCCATACGTGGGGGGACAGCTTCTTTAACAATATATTCGACGGGATCTCGAACAAGATGTAAGGTATGTAGAACATCGTCAGAGCAGTACTATAATCCAAGTCGGACATGTGTAGTTCTTCCCGCAGTCCATAAATGGATGCATTTCCTATGTTTGTCCTATTTAAAGTCAGGCCTTGAGGATTTCAAGAGAAGCGAGCGTTGCTATTTTACCGGTCCAGAAAGCAGAGTAAAAACAGGATTGTCGGATAAGGGATGACTCTAAGGTCAATTTTGAGAATTAAGTTCCTCTCTGTTGTATGCAGCAATGGAGGCAACTGAACCGCATCCTCTACCGACGTTGAATCAGAAGAGCGGGCTTCATTGCCATCACCTGTCTGAGAGATGCTTTCCACATGCTGGTCCCACTCATCCTTATCTGATATTGATCAGTAATCATTGAAGGGCCACAAGAATCACAGAGACACATACTTTCTTTTGCCTGCATTCTAAACGGTCGTAAATCTAAAAGCGTGAAGCCGAACCTGTCAGACTCTAATAGTGTCCTGCAAAACAGCTAAAATCATCTAGAGGCTTTCATATCAAGGCAACTTGAGTTGGGGATCAACTGGAGAATTTATAGATGGGAACCTTGTATGGGTATTGGGTGGATAAGCGCTATTCTCCCAGCACTGTGGGCTGTCCGCATATATATTCCACACGATACATATGAGCCCGGTCTGTATAACATGGAGATTTCTTCTGTCTCAAGGCTCGACATGTGGTAGACCGGATAGACAGACAACCAATGCATTAAGTATACCAGACAAGGGCAAGGGAGAGCGTGAGGACCAGTAACACCTGCTGTCCGGAGAGGAGCACGGGTCTCTCATCCTGGACTGAGGGAAAGAGAGCAAAGAAAAATAACCATGAGATGTGACATCTACGCATACATGATTCGACCTAAGGTGCCACGGCATCATGTACAGATGGTTCACAGCCTGTTAGGTTTTGGAACAAGCTAGAGGTCCGTTGATAAATCAACCGATTATCATGAGCAGATGTTCTAGGTCATTTTTGATGCTGAAGAAGAAAAATTGGCGCAATATGTGTCTAAAGTCCGTAAGTCCGGTGACAAAAGCTGATGCTGTACTCTGAGTTGATGGGCAGCGTTGGCAGATTATTCCGAACTTGACATGAGACTGCTTCAAAAAGTTAAAAGCTACTCCGTACGTTCTGTACCAAGAGCTCTGAGACAACCACAGCAGAGGTGTAGCAGCAAGGGTTCCTGGTCACCAATAGGTGAAGAGTGAGTGCCAACCAAGTCTAAGACGAGGGGTGAAATGAGTAACCTTTGACATATGTCTGCAGCAGCCATCGTATGAATCTCAAAAGGAAATATCTCGCTGGCGAAATAGCCGACAGTAACGAATAGACACCGGCTTTGCAACCACATGTAAACCAGAAAATGATCTGAAGCTAAATGGCAATTCCCAAGTTAGTAATCTAATCATGAGCAGGCTGTGGCTGGACCTGGTCTCGAGTCCAGTATCCACGATGCTACCTAAGCGTGCTGGCGCTGATATCAAGTAAGCCACCACATGTTGGGGTGGCACAAAGGTCTGTACGGACGTGGCAAGGTCCGGTTCGAGGCTATCTACTGTGCGGGGGAAGACATCTCGAGTGGCGGGACAGAAGCACAGAAGCACGCTGGACGGCCTGAGGCCAACGATGAATAATCAAACGTGGCCTAGAAGAACCTGGATGTCGAAGCAGAAAGAGGAGGCGAACACGGGGTGGGCCGGAGTTCGTACCAGCGGGTCAGCACGACTCCGGCGGATTCCATGGACGCGCGGACGTGAGATGCAGTCGAAGCCATTGAATCTGTATCCTCGTGAGATACATACTGTATACCTGGGAGGTACACATTATGATGGCAGCATCTGCAGGGTCGAAAAGTGCAGATCCAGCTGGTTGACGAGGAGGGGAACATTATACAGAGACAGCGGAGAGGCGTCGCTCGAACCTCGGAAGAGGCGCCGGCTTCTCGAACCATCCCTGGCTGGGTGGAGCACGAGGAGGGAAAATGCGGAGGTCGCTGCTGAGTAAGAACGATGGTCCAGAGCTCGCCCAATAACGGCGCGGTGATTGGTCACCGTGCCCCCGGCTTCTACATGGTTCTGTGTGTTGGCCCAGCGTTCGGCTTCATGCTCAGTCCCTTATCTTCTGCTGCTCCGCTCTTTTCTTCCCTTCTTCAGACTCTCCTTGCTACGGAAGTGCTCTGTTCATCCTTTCTCTTCCTGCGTGGTTTGACCAGCGACTCCCGTTCTCCCTCTCGTTCCTGACGCTTGGGATTCTCTGTACGATCACTGTTACTCCTAGAAATCACAATGGCTTCGGCTGCACGTACCTTCTCCCGGGCCTTCGCCCGCTCGACCCCCGCTACCTCCTCCTTCAGACCCGTTGCTCGCAACGCCCGCTTTCTTCTGCCTGTCCAGACCTTCCGCACCTCGGCTCGCCGGGGATACTCCTCTGAGGCCGGCTCGGGCAAGTCTTCCAACAGCGGTCTGCTCTGGGGCGGTCTTGCTGCTGCCGGTGCTGCTGGCGCCTACTTCTACCTGAACGGCGGCGACGTCACCAGCAAGAGCGGCCCCTTCGTTCCCACCAAGGAGGACTACCAGAAGGTCTACGACGAGATCGCCAGACTCCTGGTTGAGAAGACCGATTATGACGATGGCAGCTATGGCCCCGTCCTTGTTCGCCTTGCCTGGCACGCTAGCGGTACCTACGACAAGGAGACCGGCACGGGTGGTAGCAACGGTGCCACCATGAGATTCGCTCCCGAGTCTGACCACGGTGCCAACGCCGGTCTGAAGCACGCCCGGGACTTCCTCGAGCCTGTGAAGGGTATGTCCGCTCAGCCCCTGTTCGTTTGTTTTGCATGATCAGCACTGACGAGTCTACAGCCAAGTTCCCATGGATCTCTTACTCTGACCTCTGGACCCTGGCTGGTGTCTGCGCCATCCAGGAGATGCAGGGTCCTGCCATTCCATGGAGGCCTGGCCGTCAAGACAAGGACTTCACTGCCTGCACTCCTGACGGACGTCTTCCCGATGCCTCCAAGGACCAGAAGCACATCCGTGCCATTTTCGGACGCATGGGCTTCGATGACCGCGAGATGGTCGCCCTCTGCGGTGCCCACTCCCTGGGCCGCGCCCACGCTGACCGCTCTGGCTATGACGGCCCTTGGGACTTCAGCCCTACTGTCTTCACCAACGAGTTCTTCAGACTGCTGCTTGATGAGAAGTGGTCGTGGAAGAAGGTGAGTACCGCGTTCCTCCCGTCATCCTAACTTTGAACGAGTAAATGCTGACTTTGGTAAAGTGGAACGGCCCTGCCCAGTACACCGACAACTCCACCAAGACCTTGATGATGCTCCCGACCGACCTTGCTCTTGTCAAGGACAAGGAGTTCAAGAAGCACGTCGAGCGCTACGCCAAGGACAGCGACGCGTTCTTCAAGGAGTTCTCTGAGGCCTTTGTCAAGCTGCTCGAGCTGGGTGTTCCCTTCACCAGTAAGCCCGAGGACCGCTGGGTTTTCAAGACCTCTGAGTAAAGTGCATGATTGTCGCCTTGTAGCATTACCCTTACTTGATTCCCTGTGTTCCTGTATTTCCTAGCCTGTTAATACACCCCTTTGCGGCCTTCATGCCTTGGGTTGCTTTTTGATGTTTGATATCCAACGGGTTTCTCATGTTGCAACTTAAGACAGATCTCGTCTAGACTCTTTTCGGCGCTTTTTGTCTCAATTGGTCTAGATAGATTCTTCACTTTCTTCTTGGGCTTAACACTCCCTTCGCCTCTGGAGGCGAGGGGCAGTTGGCCTGGTCAGCATCAGCTATAGATCTGCAATATAAAGGTCTATTTCCATGAAAACTTCTCTGTGTCACTGCCTAGCATACGTACCATTTCACCCCGAATGTCATGAGCCTGACTTGAGGTGCAATGCGTACTCATGGCCGCCATTTAATCCCCCGAGGTAGATCTAATCGTAGAGAGGTTAGGAGATAAATGTCGATAGTATCAATGGGCAGAGGATAATATATCGTTTGAATTCAGAAAGTGGTCATTTTGTAAGATAAGGTGTTGTTGATGTTCTGAAGTGGGCATTATTACGTCGAAGCTAGGTACTCCGAATTTTTAGAGGGAGGTTGGAACTTGGTATGTTGGAGCGGAACCGAAAATCTTCCCCCCATCATCGGCCCCGACACCGACACCGGCCTGATGAGACCACCCCGCCGTTCCCCACTCCTACTACATAAAATGATAAAACACAAAGTTCTATCTATCTATGCCTACTCTAACCTAGTAGAAGAAATCTAGGTTCTTATTATTATTATGGCAATGTTGCTATATCTGTGTCATTTTCTGTCTTGACGTGACGTTGTGGTTCGTTCGCTTTCTTTTCATTCTTCCCGTCCCAGGCTGCTTGAAGAAAAAGAAAAGAAAAAAAAAGAAAAAGGGAAAATGACGATGTCCGACCATATCGAGCACGACTTCTACGAGATCCTCGATCTCCCATTCGCTTCCGCCGCCCTCTCAAAGCAGCAGATCAAAGTCGCGTACCATAAAGCTCTACTCAGGCATCATCCGGACAAGGCGGGCGCGTTCGCTGCAAAGTCACCGACGACGACGACGACGAAACCGACCACGTCCTCTTCTCGAGACGATACACGGTCATATACGGTCGATGAGATCACAGCCGCTTACAAGACCCTCTCCGATCCGTATCTTCGGGCCGAATATGACCGTTCGCTGCGCCTGCAGCGCTTGAGGGGCGGGGTCGGCGGCGTCGGAGATAGAGATGGTGGTAATAATGGTGGTGATGTCTTCCATACGGGTCTGGAGATTGTTGATCTGGAGGATTTGAACAACGAGGATGGGGAGGGAGAAGAAGCTGCAGGTGGTGCCTTCTGGTATCGCGGTTGCAGATGCGGAGATGGGAGGGGGTTCCTGGTCACTGAGCGGGATCTGGAACGGGAGGCGGAACGTGGGGAGATAGTCATCGGGTGTCGAGGGTGTAGTCTTTGGATGAAGGTTCTGTTTGCGGTTGAGACTGAGGATGGGGATGGAGATGCTGATGCTCCTGGTGAAGAGGGCGAGAAGAAGTGATGCCCGCGGGCGTGCTTGTTCGGTCTTATACTCAAGTTTGGGGGTATCCAGATGAGTCGAGTTTGGGTCCCTGCCTTGACAGAGAACCGCGAGGTTGCTTCTGTGTTCACCGGGCTACAAGGGGTGCGGCCATCCGCGAGTATTGCAGGATTGTCAGACTGTTGACAGACTCTTGTGCTGCACCCGTCCAAGTAAGGACGGGAGGACGCTCTAAGGAGCCACGAGAGGTCATCACCTAGAGATCACAGGGGTCTCTATAATACCTATATCCTGCAAATCGCCTGGTCGAGGTCAGGAAATCCGATTAATCCAGGAAGAACAACGGAAGTCGGCGTCGACTCCGACTGACCGCCCTTCTACAGCACGTGCGGGCACCGCCTATTTTGGACGTAGCCTCAGCAGTGGACATTGAGAGGTGATACACACGTGGTTGTATCTGCGAGGAGAGAATGGTGTGAACTGGGATATTTGTAATGCCGATAGCTGATTGAAGTTCTTGAGCATGCTTTGGTTGGTGCTGCTAGCACTCTGCGGAATCCGATAAATATATCCGTATTCGCTAGGCATGAACGAAGCGAAGCAGTCCCGTCCCGCTCAAAGGGTAGAAATCAAAATAATTTATTCAATTGTTTAAATGAATTTAAAATTTTAGCAAATTTTGCCTCCTCCTGTTGGTTTTTCGGCGTTGTCGTGGGTTGCTGCTGCCCTCGCCACGTCTTCCACTTTGATGACATATTCCCTTCTTCGGCGAAAGGGCGTTGCATCAACAACCTCAAGTCTCGGCCACGGAACCCCGACAAGCAACCTCCAACCACCACACCGACACCAAAATGACCACACTCATCAACATATCCTCGAAGGAGCAATTTAGCTCCCTTCTATCGTCCTCGACGATCGTCGTGACAGACTGTGAGTCCCAGCTTAAGTGCGCTCCTTGCTCTCTCGCAGGCAGCACCCCGCCTTTTACCCCGCTGGATCGGACGTATCACTGTGCACATTGAAGCTGATATCTTCCCGCGCGTCCAAACAGTTTATGCAGACTGGTGCGGACCGTGCAAAGCTATAGCACCTATGTACGAGCAGCTGGCTCGACAGCTCTCGCGCCCGAACCGGATTACGTTCACCAAGGTCAATGTTGACCAGCAGAAAGACATCGCAACGGCATATGGCATCACAGCGTACGTTGAGACTCTTCCGACTCGATCGATTCGTATTTCATTGTGATATCTTTTTGTTCACACGGGACGTATATGTATAGGTACTGACATAGGGTGTTCACATGCAGGATGCCTACATTCATGATTTTCAAGAACGCGCGAACCGTGTCCACCATCCGCGGAGCTGATCCCAAGAAGCTATCCGATGCGGTACAGAAACTCGCAGCCGAGGCGAGCGCCGCAGAAGGCGGTGCAGGAGGCGAGGGCTTTGGAGAGTCGAGCGGAGGAGGAGCTGGTGGATGGCTGGGTGCGGCCGTTCCCAAGGGATACAACGACGTTACGGACCAGGTACAGATCAATGGCATCGACCTGTTGAACTGCGACAGCGAGGTCGGGCCCGCGAAGGTGCTCTTCGACTCGTCGAGACCTTCCGCCCTGAGTGGTGACAAGGGCAAGGGCAAGGCTGGGGAGACACCCGACTGGGTTGAGAGCGACACGGACGAGCAGCTGATGCTCTACATGCCCTTCCAGTCGACGCTGAAGATTCACTCGCTACATGTCACCTCTCTGCCTCCGAGCTCTGACGAGGACGTGCCCATGCGGCCGAAGACGCTACGACTCTACACGAACCGTTCACATGTGCTGGGCTTCGAGGAGGCAGAGGACATCCCTCCCGTCCAGACAGTCACCATTGAGCCGCGCGACTGGGATCCGAATACGGGAACCGCGAAGGTCGAGCTGCGTTTCGTCAAGTTCCAGAACGTGACGTCCCTGGTTATCTTCTTCGTGGACGGTGACGGTGATGGAGACAAGATCCGGCTGGACAGGATCAGAGTCCTGGGTGAGTCCGGCGAGAAGAGGGAGATGGGCAAGCTCGAGAAGATCGGCGATGAGCCGGGAGAGTAAAAATCTCGTGGAAAAATGATCGAAGTGAAACGCACTTTCTAATTACTTTCTCAATCATGATCGGTCCTACGAATGCATGTACAGAAATTACAGTAGGAGCCAATTCCATCACATGATGATCAAGCACACATCAAGTGCGAATTCGCTTATCTCTGAGCTCCCACATTAAAGAGCGTAGAGGAGTTTAAGAAAATGTTTGTCCGATCCCAAACCAAATGGCCACACCCTTGGGAAGGAGAAGAAGGACCAATAAAGTAAGAACCGGCGTGCAATTCCATCGTTCTGTGACGCAACCGACACCTAAGGCAACATCATGGTGTAAGATGTTAAGGCAACACGGGTGAAATATTGGCTGCGTCGCCGCACGAGGAAAAGAAAAGAGAAAAAAGAATCAAAATTCTCGAGGGCAGACGCCGAATTTATTCTGTTCCTGCGGGCATTCCTTGCGTGCGCGGCTTGGCGCGGCAAGGTCTCGGAAAATGGTAAAACTCTCCGGACTCGGTTTAGTGTGAGTGAAAATTTGCTGTTTTTCGGTGCCGGCTACCTATTTGTGTGTGTGTGGCGTTTTTTGTTTCTTTTTCTTTCTACCAAAAAACAAAGGGCTGGTGATGAGGAGATGCCCGGAAAACGGGTATCTAAAAAAATCAAGATAGGAAGAGACTGAAGCTCTTGGCTTTGTCGAGGAGCGTGATCTTAACCCATGTCCTCTGAAGCCCTGCTGCTGGTACGCTGGCAATCATGATCTGATCTTACTGAGGTGCCAGGTACATTTATCAGGGTATCTAAAGGTATTCAGTGTGCGATCATATCCTTGTTTCAAGAAGTTCAAGAACCTCAACAAAAGTTCTACTCCCCAGTACATTGCATCGCATTGCATTGCATCTGTTTCGGTCAGGGCCGGTGTGGGTGGGTGGTCAAGGTGGTTTTTAATACCGAGAAGAAGTCCCAGAAACACACGCACACCCGCCGCGCCTTGATTAAAAAAATCCAAGTTTATAAATAAAACGGCCCTATTTTGTTAATTATCGATTGTTTATCTAGGCTTTTATGCTTTGTTTTCCTCTTTTGGGTACTTTCGGCCGAAGATTTCTTAACTGCGTTTTGAAAATTTCCTGCCAACCTACCAATTCGCGTGCGAGATTTGCTCGATCGAATCATATCATTTTGTTACTCCCTGTTTTGGTCCATGCCCGTTTTTCGTCCCTGTCCCGTCTTGGAATGGTTGCAAGCCACTGGACGATACCCTGTCTGGACAGACTTTTGGACCTCACTTCTGAGGTGGCCGGACTCTCCGGCATTTCGGCATTGAAAAGGATTACGGCCGGATAGATTTTAGTCGCGACTCAAAACACGAGAGTCACGAGTTCCCAAGGACGCCAAGAAGTTCCCAACTCTATTATTCCAGGTTATTATTATTGCCTCACTTTATTTTTGATCATGAACTAATAATTATTTGCCTCGAAATTGAAATTAATTGAAAAAAAGTTACTTACTATGCTTTAAAGTTACTGGTTTGGTTTCTATTATTTCCCGAGGTTCTGGTCAAGGCGGAGGCTGAGTCTGATAATCTCATTGCTGTTTTTGGAAACGAATTATTGTTGTTTTGTCTATCTGACTCGATCGAGATTCGATAATCGGCCTGTTTTGGGGGACTGCTTACGCAGCTGGATGCTTGGCAAAGATGTATGCAGTAAAAGGCGCTGCTTTTGTTAGAAAATTTGCCATTCGTGTCTGAGACATCTAGCTGAGAATTATTTGACGGGCCATTGGTTCCCAGGAAACATACGCAGTCAGGCTGCAGACTGATTTCGGGAAGGATTGTCTTGATCAAGAACCGATTTATTGCACCGATCAACTGTGTTATTGTGCAAGGATGCAGGTCCTCGGAACTCGAAAGGTAGCTGGTACCGATAACCACTTAGCGCTTGCTGCTATGCATCTTTCTCGTCCGAGATCTGAAGTTTGAACCAGCATCTAAAACGGTTTTTTGCCTTTAATAGCTTCAAAGCTTGACCGTTGAGAATACTGTAGTGGTATAGCGTCGTCCGGGCACCCGGTTTTATTATCGGGGGACGACGAAAGCGAGTAGTAGAGCACGTCAGGCTGGCTATGATGGTCGCATCACGTCGATCGTGATATTCGATTGACATTTTCACCACTGACGCCATCTGGGGCTTACCAATCCTAGTTTGGCCAGGCCTCGTGTGTGTAAATCCGGATAAATTGGTTGCTGCTTCTGAGTCGCCGGGATAGCGTTCAAGCTCGGCGCTATTTCGTCCGTTAAAGGGAGTCAGTCCTCAGATAAACATCATAGATCATCTCCCGCACCTTACGCCGAGTCGCTCTCCCAGGTACCGGACTCCAAATCACTCATTTCGAGCTCAGGTACCGGCTGCGATGTCGGAGCTCGGAATCGGATTATCAGCGATAGGGTTGAGCAGATTTATCGCCGACATATATCTGTGTTAAGATTACCAAAGTAGCTCAACTTTGTTTTGGGCTGCTTTTCACACCGTGATAACTTAACCACCATTTGGTCGAATCATCGCCACTGCAGTCTCTTTGAAAGCGGAGCCAGGTGAGTCCTTCTAAGAACCTTATGTCGGGTAGTTGAAGCGCTTGACGAGCTGTGCTATCTCCGGATCTTCGATCGCCCTGCCCTGCCTCTTACGTAAATCAATGGACTGGCGATCATCTTCTGGGGAAATTAATGGAGAATGTCATGGTCCGTATATGGTTATGACTATGGTAAGTACGAAGCACCGCGACCTAGGTTAGAGACTTCTACCTGTGCCAGTTAACTTTCTTCCGTAAGGTCTGATTTTTTGGATGGACCTGGATTGCGGGGAATGATCCTAAGCCGGAAAGACACCGGTCGATTGCTCGACGTCGTGCAGACGACTAGTGCCTATAGCTAGCCCTTTAGACTGTCCGGATCCTGGAGAAGCTGCCGAGCTAGGCCCCAGAGAGCAGTTGGAGACTTAAGAGGGCGAGCTGAGTCTGGAAGTTCTCGAAGCAGGCCTTGGCCAGATTACCTAGGTGGTGCTGAGTCGCAGTGCCTGGCCTCAGGTGCCTAACTTACGGCGGGGTGCCGTAGGCATGCATTAGGTTGGTTAGGCTCGTACCTGGCATTGCGAAGCAGGCCCACCGTGGGAAGGTACCTTAGGTAAGGTACAGCCGCCAGTAGCGGCAATTGCTACCTTCGTAGCAGAGCGGCATCACGAGCGGAATTCCGCCGCATGATTTTCCCTGATACTCGAGGCAGTTGAGTTTCCTAATTCTCCGTTAAGCTTTCGATGATTGCTCTGTAGCTCCAATGGTGGCCGGAGACCAGCGCGGCAGTCGCCCGGCTCTCCGAAGCCCTAAGAGAAAACGTGCTCACAAGTGCTCTCGCCACGAGGACCTTGAGGACCTTGGGCGTTTCAGATAAAGGATTTAGGCTCGCATGGGTTTTCTGCAAACCACAGGATCACTGTGATCTAAGATGCAGCGAGTGGAGCGTTTTCCAGAGGCAAGCCGAAGGGTAACTTGGCTCGACTGACAGAGGCCTGAAGCTCGACCTCGTGCTCTGCGTCCAAGTTCGACCAAGACGCTCCCGGCATTCGAGCAGCGCAGCCGTTCCCGACCCTCGCTAGCAGTGAACAAGATTAAAACGCCATAGATGGGCTGTCTCGCCTCGGAGGCCTTACTTGTAAGAGTTGCATGCTCTGCATATCACGGATCCTTGGTCCGTCTTGGTGAGTCTAAAGGGTGACTAAGGCCGCTAGTCCAAAGGTTGCTCGCCTGGTCCTCACGAGCGTTGAAGAATGAAACAGTAGCCAGCCCCAGTTGGCTAGCTGGAGGCGACGCGATGCTCTCCCAAGGCCTTTCTGGATTGCACGCCACCTCGTCGCCCTCGTACGGTCTACTGTCCATCATCTACCTACCGGGTACGGAATTACTGCTATACGACGCTCCCCGGTCCCCCCCAAATGGCCCTGTCTCGGCTTAACTGGGAACTTCACCAACGTCCTGTTCGAGTTACTCTGTTTCAGGTTTCGACGATGGCGATGCACCGTTACCTAGGGAACTCCCACCCAGACCGACGCACTGGTACTGGGCTGGCCTTAACCTGGATCCTGGGAGAAACCGTTGCGTGATAAAAGCTCCGGCGACGACGGTTGCACTCTCGTGAGACGGACTTGCTCCGTATTATGGATACCTCTCAGGTACCGATCCAGATGATCAACAGGGACCACGGTCCGCGGGCGGCGGCCCTAGGCCGATCTGATCAGACCAAAAGAGAGCATCGTGAAAGCATGCGGTCGTCTATCATCCAATGTTTTGATAAAATAATGGTACAATTCATTTGGGCGCTGCGCGGCTTTCCCGTGAGGTATTTCTGGGCTCGGAGATCCAATCGCCGTGCCGTGTCTCAGGCTTGTACCTGACTGGTGGAATCGCTGCGCATCAACTTCCAACCGCCAGTCTGGTCGCTCTCACCATAGTTGCGGGGTCTTGACGTTCTAGAAACCTCGTCATCGCTGCTGCTGCTTATTCCGTATAGAGTATCTTCACGATATCTCGGATGCTCATCATGGCGCGATCTGCGGTTGGATTGAACTCTGCTATGAGTTGCGTAACTTCTTGCCCCGTCTGAGCTCACCATCCCGAGGTACTACTGTGCATTCTCCTCCCCCGCCGACATCTCTCAAAGACAACCTTGAACTTCTGGAGTTCCAGGTTCTCCCGATGCTATATTGTTCTGATCCAAGAACCTATCAAGTGTCTACGTGCTCGGAGGCTGGCGGCAGGCTAAAATCGACGCAACTGGCTTCTCGAACCACGCCTGAATTTGGGATGTTTGAGCTATCTCCGCCTGATTTGCAGACGCTAAAACCGGATTCGTCGGGGAATTTTTAGACGCAACTGCTGCGGCTTGGGTCAAGCGACCGGCCCTCTGCGCGACTGCTACTTATTCCTGCGTATTTCTCGAGTCCACCCACTTATCAAAGGGAAGCCATTCCGCGGCGACGGCTCCTCCTGCTAGATCCGTCCGTCGACGCGGATGCGCTATCTCCACCCCAGCTACAGAGCGACAGGATCCATGGCCCTTGGCAACAGTCCCGAGGTTCCAAGACCCAAGGCTTGCTGGTAGGGCCTCTAGCTGCTGGGTCGTGAGGCTGACAAGAAATGGAGACTGTGGAGGAGCGCTTCCTAAAGCGTGCTCCCGTCTTCCCCCAAATGGCTAGCCACGGTCTGCCCAGGGTCCGGTATCCGTCGAATCATAAAGGCGGCAGCGATCACGCATTCATTCTTCCCTTGGGTTTCTAGGCCTGGTGGAAGAAGAGCGCGGGATGGTGCTGGGCGCATGACAAACAATAATAAATATTTTTCTTTTTCGTGCTACGCCGTTGGCTGTCCCATCCGCACTGTGTGGCTGACTCCATGTACGGCCGTACTTGAGGGACAATTTGTGCGCTAGAGATTGCCGAAACAGTGCTTGGAACTGATTCGGTATGGAATCAACAATTTAATTTTCTGGAAGACCGACGGTTTTTTATGCAGCCTCGACGGGTGTCGCGCGCCCTAACCCGACAGAGCAACTGAGTGTTACATCCATGGGTTATAGCTGCACCGTCCTTATCATCAACTCAAGCCTCAACTTTCAAGAGAACATTGGCCGAGACCTTGCACGGAGACGGTAAAGCGCGGCTGCTGCTTTCCAGAAAACGGATATGGGATGTGCCCTTCTATCTTTAGATCGACCAATAATTACCCGAAGGAGAAGAGCGGCACAGAACTTTAAGGGCGAAGTCCACAGCGGGTTGCAGATTGGGTGACCCGAAATTCACAGCCGTCCAGTCAAAGCCCAAAGTCGGGTCGCGGGCTCGACCCGCAGAAGCTTGCCCACTGTTCCCCTCCGGCCCGCTGGCGACGATCGAGCGCGCTTGCAGTCGATGACATACCTCACATGCTGCTGCAATTGGATGTGAGCGCTCCGTAAGATCTATCAACTGCTGCCGTTACGATCATGCTATCCACGCAAATCGATAATGTGCGGCCTTTTTTTTGCTTTTTTTTTCTCCATTGTTTTCCTGCCCGCTTTGTGTCCCTCGGTTCACGTGGCCCGATATCGATTAATCCATTTAGACGAGCGCTTTTCGACTTTTATTTGACATGGAAGACTAAGCCAACAAGGATAAGTTGTCTGTAGACTATCATTGGGCCATTATTCCTCGCGCTGCTACGGTGCATCACCACGGACGGCGGTGAGAGGTCTTCCCCACCCCCAAGTCAGCCCAACCCTCCTTGACAGCGATGTGCAGCATAACCAAAGGAACTTGCGTATATCAGTGGCCGCGTCCTCAAAGAGGCGAAGTTGGGCTAGGATCTGCTCAGATTCCCCAGCTGCAAGTTGCAGTGTTTGTGCGGTTCCTGCATTAGACTGCGCTGCATTTCACATGCGGGCAACTGCCATGTCGGTCGAATCAAGGCAGCAGAGGAAACTAAAGCCGTGACCCGATCCTGTGCACCATTGAGACAATGTATGGAGTAAATAGAGCTGATCGCCCAGCGGCCGCCGTTTTACACGCGGGGTTAGGTGAACCTACACAGTGTCGAGGATTGCCACATGAAATCATAACAATAACCAATCCCACTCTGATGAAACCCTCAATGTGAGGTCTGGCGTGGAGATGACAAATTACAGAGTACTGTTTGCTACGGTCTCTGCACTGATTCATATGGTGAGGGAGGTGTTTCACCATTGTTCAAGGGAATCGAGTTAGGGACAAGGTGTCTTTTTCAATATGACTGTTGTATTATTGCCACAGTTGATAACGATATGCGACCGGGATAATGCACTCCGGCAGCTCTTTTGACACGATTCAGGCAAGGGAAGCATCGCAAGAGGCCGTCACGATCCGATGGCAGTCTGGAAAGTGATGGCAGGTCCCCAAGCGCGTCCCGGACGGGTGCGCAGTAGTGGAACCGCCAGGCTAACCGAGGAGTCGATCACATCTCACCAGCACACCTCATTGGCACCGTGTTGTTGCGTACATGGTGCACTGTCCTACCGCGATGGTCGAATAACGTCGACGAACCGCCTGCCATCGGTGGGAGGCAAATGTGCGCAACGCGCTGCAGAGCCACCAGTGAGTGCGCACAGCTGGCTGAGCGCGTACAGGCCGTGATATGTGAGGGTGGCCTGGGACAGAACATGGCCAACCTGACCTGATTCCCTCGAGCTGATGCCGGCGTTCAGCGCGGCGGCTTCATGCGCCAGGGAAGCTACTGGGCCAGCGTCGGGCTATGCCAGCCATCCACGGCGGTGTGCGGATGATATGGCGCGGTGGTACGACTCGCCAGGGATTCCCATGGCCGACCTCCGCATTTCCCAGCGCGCAGCCAGCGATGCACCATTGATGGAGCGCAATCTCCCACTCGTGCCAGGGCTCCACCCGCCTGCGCTGTTTTGGGCTCCCCGGCCGAGGTGGATCCCGGGCCTTTATGCGCCGTCACTCTTGATGGTGATGGAGTGGGAGCATCGGCGTGTCCACCGTGGGCCTCTGCCGTTTGGCGTATCGCAGCAAGTGGGAGGCCATCGTCCCGAATCCCGCCCCGGACTAGAGTTTAGTCGTGCTCGTCCTGTTCGTGCTGGTTCCTGGTCGCCTGGCTCGTCGACATCGGCCTAACCCAGGCTGATCAACTCTTTTATCCAGTGCCCACCCATCTGTCTGTCATTTCCTCCAGCATACAGGCCTTGTCTCTCGTTCCCCGCGGCCGCCTTGCCTGTTAATTCATATCTTTATTTCTTCCTGCTTCTTTTTTTGCCCGGATCCTAGATCGAAAACGTCCCACTCATTTATTGATTTGGCTCGTCTCGAATAAGGTCCTGCCCTTCCTTTTTGAGTCGCAGCGATACCATATACTATACTATACATATCCTACCTCAGCGGCCAGCATCGTCCATACCCAGTCCACTGGTGCTTTCAGGTTATCTCACCGGAACACCATCCTTACTACTCCTGTTAGACAGTCTTCGGCCCTTCCGAGACTGTTGACCAGTCATTCATTCGATCCAACAAGCAGAAAGAATCACATTCATTCAGCAACTGCGGCGCGTCGTCCGCCCCGGGCTATCCTTATCTATTACTTACAGGCAACTCGATATCCAGTGCAACATCTGGCAAAGAGTATACACCTAGTGCTTAATATCGCAAGACAAGATTCGGTGACACGATCATTCGCCCTTCGACGGAACCGCGC
The DNA here is from genome assembly GCF_041956765.1 of Thermoascus crustaceus. Lineage (NCBI taxonomy): Eukaryota > Fungi > Ascomycota > Eurotiomycetes > Eurotiales > Thermoascaceae > Thermoascus > Thermoascus crustaceus. The sequence goes on along the minus strand of NW_027192527.1, from coordinate 2,555,168 downwards.
TCGGGAGTGTCTCGATCACCATCGACCACCCCAGAATCCATACGGTTTAAATAGTGAGTCAAGTTGTCATGGGCGCACATGGAAGATCGACGCTGGGAACAACAAAGCTGACAGTATCTAGTAGATAATAAAGAGCATCTCATTTCATAATGGAGGCTCCGTACGCGATGCACCCTGCTCCTATGCCAGGGCAATCGTTTTATTATTTCGCTCCGGATGCAGACTCGCAACACCGCCAACACCACTTCACCAGTCATCCATCCGATATGCAGCATTTCAATGGGCAGATGGCAGCTTTCCAACAGCCCTGCATGCCTGAGCAGCAGCAGCCAATATACGCTCCCGCAATGAACATGCAGCATCAGATGCCTATGAAGAATGCTTTCCACGGTGCGCTGAGCATGACGCCTATGGCCTCCCCTCAGCCATCTCACCTCAAGCCTACGATCGTTGTTCAGCAGGATTCTCCTTCTCTCATGCCTCTGGACACAAGGTTTGTGAGCTCCGACTTTTACGGATTCCCATCGACCCCGCCGCTTTCCACGCCGGGGAGTACCATTAGCAGTCCACCATCCAGCAGTGGTGCTCTGCATACGCCTGTGAATGGAAGCTTCTTCCCGATGGAGAAGGTGGAGGGTGTGAAGGAGGGGTGTGAGAACGAGGTGCACAGTGAGATTCTGGCCAACACCGACTGGTCGCGGTCGGATTCTCCCCCACTGACGCCTGGTGAGTGCTCCCGATTTGGTTTAGGCGTTCTTTCCCAGAAAAAAAAAACGGATTCGATTTTTGCTGCTGCGGCATATTATGTGTCAACTCCCTGCATTGATGAAGGGGTTTCGCATTGATGCAAGGGCATGGGGAATCTTGGAGGCTATTGGAACTATCAACTATTAAACACCCGACGGGCGGCCCGGATGCTAACCAAGCCGGCAGTGTTCATCCACCCGCCTTCGCTTACCACCAGCCAAGCTTCGGAGCTGCTCTCCGCTAACGGCTCTTGTCCCTCCCTTTCTCCCTCACCATCCCCCGTCTCAACGTTCTCGCAGCAGCCTCCGACGAGTCTTCCCGTCGAGCCCTCCAGCTCCGATTTCTGCGATCCTCGACAGCTCACGGTAGAGTCTTCCCTCTCCACCTCGACCGCCAACGACTTCCCCCCTCTCCCAACCCTCTGCTCTGGTGATGACGAGGAGCACAAATTGGTCCTGGGAGATGCAAGTGTGACTCTCCCTGCCAACGACAACACGCAGACGACCTTCGCCACTTCCACTGAGGATACCCTGACCACCCTTCCGAACTTCGACAGCTTCTCTGATCTCGATTCGGACGACGAATTCAAGGGCCTGGTCGACTTCAACCCCAGCGGCAGCGCGTTCTTCCTGGGCGAGAAGAGACAACGCGTCGGTCCTTACACTGTCGATGACGACTTCCTGAGCGAGCACAGTCTCGAGGATCTGGAAGACGAAGACGCTTTCGCCCGATCGGGTCTGCCCGCGCTTGGATCTTCGGACTCACAGGGTGACCCCGAGGACGCGACTGGAGACATGAAAGCTAAGAAGCGTGGTGCCTCGCGCAAGTCGATCAAGAAGTCCAACGCCTCTGAGAGCGATTCCGACACTCTTGGATCGGCGATCAAGAAGGCTCAGGCTAATGTCAACAACCGCGGCAACAATACCACTCAGACACCAGCCTCGTCGGCTCAGCAGACCACTCAGGCTCAGGACAAGGCGGAGGCCAATGTCCCCACATCTAGCTCGTCCGAGGCACCAGCTCCACAGCCAGTGCCTGTGAGTCGCCGGGGTCGCAAGCAGTCCCTGACTGACGACCCTTCCAAGACTTTCGTCTGCAGTTTGTGCTCTCGCCGCTTCCGCCGTCAGGAGCACCTCAAGCGCCACTACCGCTCACTTCACACTCAAGACAAGCCCTTCGAGTGCACGGAATGTGGCAAGAAGTTCTCTCGCAGTGACAACCTGGCCCAGCACGCTAGAACTCACGGTGGTGGTGCGATCGTTATGGGTGTTCTGGACTCGAGCGATGTCGCGCCTCCGACCTCCACATTCGACGATAGTGATGCTGGCGCATTGGGCGCTGTGCTCTACGAGGCTGCTCACGCTGCTGCTACCAAGTCAACGACAAGTGAGTCCTCCGATGGAAGTGCAACTGAATCTTCAACATCGTTGGACCGACGGCCCCTCAAGAAGCGCAAGCGTGACGAATCTGCATAAATCTGCAGCCCGTCTTTCAGTTTCCTTTTTTTTTTCATTCTTGAGGCGATTACGATGATATGAGACCAGGAGCTTCTTATTATTACCCATAATCGTTAAAAGGCCGTCTTGTAATCCTCTCGCGCTTGTCGATTTGGCTTGGGCTTTTGTGTGGTTTGGCGTCCGGGCTTTGGCAACGGTAATACCCGAAGAGCTTTTTCACTCCTTCAGCACATGTCTTTCGCCTACTTGACCCATCTTGCATCGCAGTCTCAGTTGAAGAACTGGAACGAAAATCGCATAACGGCTGCTGTGGGAACCTGGCGAACGAAAGGGAGTCGGCGGATCTGCTTGAGAGTTTAGAGCGATGACGAATTACTATTCTCTGAGCGAGAGAACCTGTGCGCGGGACATAAACATAATCCACTCCGGCATGTACTTTTGATTTATTGAATCCCATTTTCTTGGGGAGGGCGAGCCGACGGTCGTCACATTGTCCGTCGGTCTTACTCGACCCGCCATTTGACTTTTATTTATTCCCCTTCTTGTACTCAATTTTATCTTTTTTTCTACCTTCCTGATCATGCATTTCTATGTACTTATTCCCAATTTTTTTTTTGCTTTTTGTAATCTTGTTGTTTTTTTCGGTGCTGGTCACTTTGTGTAGTTTAATCTTTTCCTCTCCTGTCGTTTCATATCATCATACCCACAGCGATGTTTTTTCTTGCGAATGCATACTTTGATAATTCCCCTCCGATTTTTTCTTGCATCACGACATGTGTGTTTGGCGCGCTTGTTTTTGTTCTGTCTGCATTGTAGCTAGCTTCGTGTTGATTAGAACAAGTTCAGCCAAAAAGGGGAAAGATAAAACACTATTTCAGTATTTGGATTTGAATAGAGAAGCTCTTTATTCATTTGTTTTCCGTCGTAGCTCATCGTAGTTGTAGGTTTGTAATTGAACTACTCTACTCGGTCACTGAATACCTACTCGGGACTTAGGGGAGTGAGTCTTGTGCTCTGATTGGATTCGTTCTATCTATGGAGTACCTATGGGCCATTCCACCAGTCTATTAAATATAGACGATTAATTATCATAGTAAATTTAGGTGTCGACTCTTAAGTTATGCCACGAAGCGGGCCTAGTCATCTATCTACCTATCTATTGACCGCCCGGAATGCGGATCGAAAATCTTAAAAAAGTCCATCCATCCACAACCGTTAATGCCAAGGCTCCAGAGGTCTCGACGAAACTTCAAAACTTCAAATCCACGCCCCGTGCAAACTAATGCCAAGGAGACGTTGTGCGCATAACTGAATCTCTTTATTTTTTCCTACTCGTATTGAATTCTATTACTTCCTTGAGTCTCTCTCTCTGGGACTGGTCTGTGTGTGGTGCGAATTGTATGGTTCTCGAAGAAACAAACCCTCTGCCCCTCAGCGGAGGGACCATAACTTGAGCGAGCCGAGCCTCCCAGCAAATAAATTATTACAGTCTATAGAACAGGAGAGAGAGTGTGTGCTTCAGGCCCTGAGACTGAGATAAAAGCTTTTTTTATTTTCTTCCTTCTTTCTCTCTTTCTTTCTAGATACCCCATTTCGATTTTGTCGTTTCTTTCTTCTTATCTTCCTGGAGTGACGGTTTTTCCCTACCTACCTAACCTAGCTCAAAACTACACACCTTGTTCGCCCAACCATGGCACCTCCGCTCAACATCATCGCCCTCATCTCCGGCGGCAAGGACTCGCTGTACTCGATCCTGCACTGCATCAGGAACGGACACGACGTCGTCGCGTTGGCGAATCTCCACCCACCATATAAAGACACATCATCCAATGGTGCAGAACAAGAGGAGGATATCGACAGTTTCATGTACCAGACCATCGGCCACAGCGTGATCCCGCTGTACGAGACCGCGCTGGGGATCCCGCTGTACAGGGCCCCCATCACGGGCGGGGCGGTCGATACGTCCAGGATCTACCGGCATGATTATGCCGCGGAAGCTACTACTACATCCGAAGGGAGGGAGGGGGATAAGGATGAGGATGAAACCGAATCCCTAATCCCCCTCCTCCGACGGATCATGCGCGAACACCCCGAAGCCAACGCCGTCTCCGCGGGGGCTATCCTCTCCACGTACCAGCGGACCAGGATCGAGAATGTTGCCGGACGGCTGGGGCTTGTGCCGCTCGCGTGGTTGTGGATGTATCCAACTTTACCCCCGCCGGTGGAAAGGGCGGCGGTGGCGTCAGATGCGGGCCTGTTGGAAGATATGGCGGCCTGCGGGTGCGAGGCGAGGATTATCAAGGTCGCTTCGGGCGGGCTTGATGAGGGGGTTCTCTGGGGGGACGTTGCCTCTTCGGATGGCGACGTGCGGAGGAGGATCGTGAAAGGGATGAGGAGGTTCGCCGCTGAGGATTTGCGCGGCGCGGTGCTGGGCGAGGGAGGGGAGTATGAAACGCTGGCGCTGGATGGGCCGGGGTTTCTGTGGAAGCAGAGGATCGTGGTCGAGGAGAGGGAGGTGAAGGTTGGGGATGGGGGCGTGGGATATGTGCGTTTGAAGGGGGCGAAGTGTTTGCCTAAGTCTATTTCTACGGAGCAGGACAGGATAGGGCCGCAGGATGTAAGGCGACCTGCATTGCTGGATGAGAAGTTCGTGAACGTGCTTGGTGAGATTCAGTCAAGGGGCTACGAGGATGTGGAATCGACAACAGCGGTTGACCGACAGGTCGATTGGAATATCGAGACGGCTCTGTCAGAGAGCGAAGATACGTGGACTATTTCGAACGTTACCGCTCCAGAAGCTGGTCCCGGAGCCGGAAAACAGATGAAGGGAATAGCGAACAAACTGAACGAGATTATGAAGTCTTCCGAGAATATGAGATGCGGCCGGCGAGGAACAGAGGATATCGTTTTTGCTACCGTGCTCCTTCGATCTATGGGCGATTTTGCGTCCATCAACGGCGTGTATGCCACCCTTTTCAAGAAACCGAACCCTCCAGCGAGAGCCACAGTAGCCTGTGGGGATACTCTACCAGAAGGCGTCGAGGTCATGGTCTCCGTCGTCGTCGACCTGGGACCCCGGGATATGAGACAGGCTCTTCACGTCCAGTCACGGTCATACTGGGCACCTGCGAATATAGGGCCGTACTCGCAGGCCATCACGGTCCCGTCGAGTCCGGGTTCACGGATAGAGGATGGCGGTGGATTGGTCTATATTGCCGGACAGATTCCCTTAGAGCCAGCGTCTATGGAGATTGCAGAAGGGCTGTCTCAAGACGCGCAGACGTGGTTTAAGAACTACGCGTTACATGCTGTGCTATCTTTGCAGCACCTCTGGAGGATCGGTGCGGCCATGCAGGTCGATTGGTGGCTAGGTGCGGTTGCATTCTTGGCTGGAGAAGACAGGATTGAGAATAAAGCTCGGGTGGCATGGGATCTCTGGGAGAGAATGCACGCCCAGGGGACTGGTGAAGATGACGAAGATGAGCAGTCAGGGCTGGATGCTTGGGATATCAAGTACGGACGTCGTGGGGATCTTGGAAGCACCAAGCCTCGGGAGCAGGCTCTGCCAAACTTTGCAGTGGCAGAGGGGAGCTCATTAGTACCTCCATTCTTCGCCGTACAAGTTTCAGAACTGCCCAGAGGAAGCGACATCGAATGGCAGGGCCTGGGATCACGATGTGAGCAGGTGGAAGTGACTGCTGAGGACCGCAACTACGGACAGAAGATTCAGTCTGTGGTAAACGGATCCGTCTTCTTGAGTATCGAAATCGGAGAGCAGGAGTCAGAGTCTGCCTTTGAAACTAGCTTAAAACAAGCAATGGACAGTCGGGGTCGTGACGGGGAGCCATCGCAGGCAGTGATATACACCGCTTATCCGTTACCGAAGGGTCTCTGGAAGGGCCAGGTCGTCCCATGCAAGTCCGTTTGGGGGCCGCGAGGGCGGAGGCTGGCAGCAGCAATTGCTCTGCAGACAAAGCGGTAGTTAAATAGCATCAATATGAGAAATAAGCGTGGATATAAGGTTATCAGATGAACGAGAGGTACATGTCCGGTCGCAAACACCAGGCTTCCAGCCGAGAAGAGCGGGGATATCCGGTTCAAAATCCGACAGGAGCATTATCCTGAGGAATGCTTCCAAAAATAAAAGAGACAGAATCCAGATCTAGATCGGTGTAGAACTTGAGGCTGTACAGGTACATCAAGTGGAACACATTGAGGCTATGCTGTGGCTGGGCCTAGACCGTCTGGACTCCCTGCAGGCGTTCATACCTGGAATAGGTCTTGAACAATCTTGCTATAGTAGATGGCAACTTCATTATGAACAGGACAGCTGCAAAGCCACGAGGCGTTGAGGTTGGAAGGCCGTGTGCTTCGATATGTCAACGTATCTCGAACCAGATACCCAGGAAAGGCATGGCGAACTGGATCGACCCCTGCGGCCGTTAGAAAAATTGTTGGAACGTCGTCCCACTCTCCAAACGAGACACGAGCCAAGTGCACGGTCTCAGGTGGAAACGATAGTATCTTCAGCGAGCAGATCGCAATGTATGCACTGCAGAGACGACGGCGAGGTTCGGGGCGGCGGCTGACGCTGCGTGACGGAAGCAGAAAGCTTGAGCTGCTGAGGCCGCGTCAGGCATGTGATGCTCCCGAAACGTCCTCGTCCGCCTCGCCGCCCTGAAACTTTTGTCTATAACTGATCCTCGTCTCTAGTCTGATAAGCCCGGCGCTCGTTGTTTTCTTCTGTGTGATCTGGCCCGTTCAGAGTCGCCGATAAGACGTGGCATCGCTCGTGTCCGTTTCACACTCCCAAAAATCACCACGACATGGCGGTCTGGTCGACATAGTTGCGATACCTCATACGATGGTGCTATGGCATCCCACCGGGATCATGACGATAACATAGTCGATGAGCCCTCGGGCCTCAGGATCTCCGTGCCCGACGACGACAATCTGCGGCGGTTCTCGCGCTCCCCTCACCCTTACCACCGCACGAGCGCCAGGTTTCCGGACTCGGACTCGGCGCCCACAGACAACGGCGATATCTACAGCCAGACGTCGAGACGGTGGAGGACCCCCAAGACGTCCAGCGACAGCGGAACGGAGGCCGATGACGAGAGCACCGGTCTTCTGAAGGGCCTGCCTGCGCCTCCTGCCAGGCCACGAAAAGGCTTGCGCGTCGCATTGAACAGCGGGGAGGATCCGAGCCTGTGGTTTGTGCCCACTCGGCCATGGCCGTTCTACGTCCGGTCGCGGTCTCGGAGCTCGAGACGCAGTTCGAGCGAGGAGGTGGACGCAGAGGCCGCAGATGTGCGGGAGAAATCTGCCAGAAGACGACGGATTGAGGTGCTGCGCAGGCTGTCGGAAACGGCGTTGCTCCTCTCTGTGGGTGCGGTGGTCTTGATCAGAGAGCACGTTCGCCTGCTCGCGTCATCCTGGCATAGAGGTACGACCGTGGATAGTTCAATTCGTCAAACATTGAGGGTTCTCTACTGACTGGCAGGTAGAAATACTCACCCATGTTGCCCTCGTCGTTGGGCTCTACGCGCTGTACCCTTTCCGAATATCCAGGTGGAACCTTCGATTAAAACGCCCCCGATTATCGTTCTCCATCCCATCTAGCTTCGATCCCGCTCCGTTACTATACCCCATTATAATACCTGTTCTCGTTTCGCTGTCGTTGTCTCACCAGCATCCGGCGTTGGTTTTGCCGAACATAATTCTCAGCCTCTCGTCTCTGCCGCCGCCCGTCATTCCACTGTACAGATCTTTCCACGGGTACAGCCTAGGCCACTGGTTGATCACGTTGATCCCGATAATTGTCTCGGAGAAGTCGTTCAACAAGACCATACTCAGACCTTTGTCCCTCAGGGGCTTGGATTCGGAGATTCTCTTTCTCGTTTTCCCGTTACAGCAAGCATTGATACCCACCCTTGATTTTCTCTTGACGACCAGCCTTCTACCTGCTGAGCTGCAACTTTTGGCAACCGCTATAATAGATTTGCTTATTTTCTCTACTTCTTCCCAGGCGGAGATTCTTAAAGCATTATTGTGGCTTGGTGGAATATGCGTCTTTATCTCGTGCCAGCATGTCCTACGATGGGAGGTTGCTTTGGCCAGGGTTCCGACCTGGAAATTCCGTCGATCCCCCCGTCGGTCGCAGTCGCCAAAGAATATCTTGAATATCTTGGATCACAAGATCTGCCAGAAGCTGAGCCAAGTTGGCTCCACCGAGGAGCACACGTCGGACAGCGATGTCCCGAGCGGCTCGCTAGTCAAGCGGCGCAAGGCAGGTCATGGAACGTTCCCTGTCCGCTCGAGCTCGAGAGGGCATAGGAGAACTGGATCCAGGGAGTCAGCTTCCGCAATTGAAAATATCAGAATCGAGGACATCTTCCAGAATCACTTCAGGTTGATACGCAAAAGGCGGCATACGATTTCATCATTTGAAGAGGCTGCATTTCACCATAAGGCCAGGACTACCCCGAGCGGTCGACGAAAACGATCCCTGGCACCAGGTCTGGCCTCTTTCCTGTCGCTGACCGCTGCCCAAGCACAAGTTCGGAAATGGCTCTACGCTATATATACGTATGCGGCAGTTCTTCTCATAATAATGGGCCCCGTGAGGAAATATGTTGGTGAAAAGGCCCTTCACGGAAGAGAGCCATTCGGCTGGGCTTTTGGCTATCTGTTTGGGAATATTCCGCTGTCCAGATTTTGGGTTGTCATGTCGAATCTGGAGGGCTGGATTCCGCTCCCGCCTCTCCGCGACCCATCGACCGGCGGGGCCTGCCACCTAGGTTGGGTCGAACATTTGCGCTACGATACTTTCGGAGAAGCCAATACACGTCTGTTGATATGCGCGTACTGCATCCTTGTGCTGATCACAGGCATGGCCATCGTGTTCCGACTCAGCTCGGTCGTTGAGGTGGACACCAGGCGCAAGGTTTTCCACGGCATGATGGTCGTGATGTTCCTTCCGACAATATACATTGACCCTACCTTCTCCGCCCTTGCTCTGGCCCTCGTGCTCGCGATATTCCTACTCTTAGACCTCTTCCGTGCCTCCCAGCTACCTCCCATCTCGAGACCACTTACCCACTTCTTAGCCCCCTACACCGATGGCCGTGACCACCGCGGTCCCGTCATCGTGTCGCACATCTTCCTCCTCATCGGCTGCGCCGTTCCGCTCTGGCTCTCTCTCGCGGATACCCAGCGCGGCGGAAGCGCTCCTTGGGAGGGATGGGATGTTCTCTCTCGGGATGTCAGCATGGTCAGCGGAGTGATCTGCGTGGGCATGGGAGACGCCGCGGCCTCGCTGGTCGGCCGGCGATTCGGACGTCTCAAGTGGTTCTGGGGCGGAGGAAAGTCGCTCGAGGGTAGCCTTGCGTTCACCGTGGCCGTATCTATCGGTCTGATCTTTGCTCGGGAGTGGCTGGTCCTCGGCGGTTGGCAGCAAACGGGGACCTCAGACATTGGTGCCTCCTGGCCCGTCGTCATCGGGAAGTCAATCCTTGCTGCCGCGGGTGCCAGCATGACAGAGGCGGTCCTTACAGGAGGAAACGACAACGTCATTGTGCCGGTGGTGCTATGGCTGCTTGTGAGAGGATTGACCATTTGATTAATTGAGTCGAGTTGAATCCTCAGCCCCTTCATCCGGGAATGTGTATTTTTTTTGACCCTTTCCCCTGTACGAATTGCACAAATACCCGCAAAATGTGTCAATGCATTGTACATGAAAAAAGAACCAATAAATATATCGACCAGTGGGAGACAGACAGAGAGACAGAGATGTTTATATGAGATGAGATGGAGGAAGACACGGCGCAGCACACGGCATATGTTGTGCATGATGAACTCTTGAACTCTTGCTTCCATTGTTGTATTTAGATATCCTGTTCCATTCACGTTCATTGATTGATTGATTGATGTAGGATAGACCAAGATCAAAACCAAGACCAGGGGCTGGTTGGGTATGATGTTCCTGTTTTGTCCAGTGTCTTTTGCGCGCGCTATCTCTCTCTCTTTCAGGAGGCTTGATTTGCTTCCTTTCTTGTTTAGGGGGTTGGATTGACTAACTGTACTGTACTGTACATATATATATATATATATACAAGAGTATGTAAGATCACGAGTGTACGGTATACGAATACTGACTGGTCTATCCATTCAGTAATGGACATGGACATGACCATGGTCATGTCCAAATGATGGGAAAAGACCCTCTTCTTTAACATATCTGAAGAAGAAGAAGAAGAAGAAAAAGAAAAAGAACCGTTGTATGTATGGATTCTTCTTTTTTTCTTTTGAATTTCATGAGTTCAATCAACCTTATTGACAGGAGTAATTCTGTATCCCGTATCCCGTGTCTTGGTCTAAAAACTGAAACCTAGTAATTGAGTAGTTACAAAAAAAAACATAATACATCTCTCTCTCTCTCTCTCTCTCTCTCTCTCTATTTTTTGCTCTTAATTCTCATCACTACGTACCTTACTGTACGATCATCACTCCTCACTCACCATCAACCACCCTCGCCGACCTCTCAACCACCTCCCCCGCGCCCACCTTCCTCGCGGGCGTCCTGACAAACACGCTCCGCGACCAGCCATCCTTCCCCACCACCGTCTCCTTGACGAGCGTATACCCGCCCAGCCACGGCAGCAAAATCGCCCAGATGAGGTAGTACACCGCGCCCGCGCCGAACACGCCCAGCGCGACGACGCAGTGCAGGAAGTACGGGATGTCCTCGTAGACGCTCTCGCCCGCGTCCGGGGGTACGTAGGGCGCGACGGTGAGGTAGAGGTTGGAGAGGAAGAAGAAGATGGTTACGGGTAAGGTGGCGCGGATTCCGGGGGTCCAGGTGGGGAGTCTGTGCGGGAAGAGGTAGATGTAGATGAGGCCGGCTGAGACGAAGACGTTGACGATGGAGAGGGGGTAGGAGATTAGACTGTATAACATTGTTAATATATATGTTTGCTAGGATGGAGAGTAAAAGGGGGGGAGGGCGGCTGAATGGATGGTTGGGGAGAAGGAGGAGGACTTACTTCAGCAAAAAGTTATATGCGTCTCCTGGAGGAGGTGCCAGCATGATGATGACGGAGACGATGTAGTGCTCGAGCAGTCCCGCTGCAGGGGAGTTGAAGGGCCAGTTGCTGGCCCAGACTTTGGAGAAGGGGAGCACGCCTTCGCGGCCCAGTTCCTGGACGACTGTTCCGGGTTAGTATGTTGCGCCTCTACCCAGCCCAAGACGTAGTGTTCATAAAGAAAAAAGAGGGGAAAAGGAAACCCTACTTCGCCCCTGAGAGAACAAGACCGACAGAACATTGCCAAACGCAGACAACGCCACGAAAACAGACATCACCCTCTCCGCCTTCTCGCCAAACATGTTCCGGAAGAAGGACGCGGCCAGGATCCGTCCGGACTCCAGGATCTCCTCCTTGGGGACGGCCGCGAAGTACGCGATGTTGACGAGCATGTACAAGATGCCAACGGCGAGGACCGCTGTCGGAGCGGCGATCTTCAGGGTGCGGATGGGATTTTTGGTCTCACTCAGAGCCTGCACCACCGTCAGAAATCATATCAACCAGGTAGAAGTCTCCGACAGATGTCAACATACGTAGTTGGCATTCGAATACCCGATATACGACCAGATGACATTATACAGCGCCGTGACGATACCATATCCACTGCCTCTCGTTCCCGCAAAGGCATTCGAGAAATTATCCGGCTTCTCGATCTTCAAATGACCCGCCAGCGCAACCCACCCCGCGACGACGATGATCAGGATGATGATCAGCTTGATCGCGCCCAGCAGGTTCTGCAGACGGAGACCCCACTTCAGCGCCGTGGAGTGGATGAGAAAGGCCGCGGAGATGCAGGCCAGGCCGATGCCTCGCTGGTTCCACCGCGTGACCTCGACCTGCGCGGCGTTGAGGATGTACTCGCCGAAGATGACGCTGTTGCCTGCGGCCCAGCCAAGCAGGACGGCGTAGGCCGCGAACATGGCCGTGGCGAGGAACTTGGGCTTGGTGTAGATGTATTCGAGGTAGTTCTTCTCACCTCCATTCCTGCAGGAATTAATACCCAATCGCTTGATCGATCATACATCAGGTTTAAAACGTACTTCGGAATAGCCGTCCCCCATTCCAGATAGACGGCCGTTCCCGCCATGGCAATCACCATGCCCGCGACCCAGATGAACAGAGACAGCCCGACACTGCCGCACAGCTCGAGGATGGCGCTCGGGGTCGCAAAGATACCCGTGCCAATGATCCGGTTGAAGATGAGAAAGGTGGCGGTCACGACCCCGATCTGCCGTCGACTGTCGGGAGTCTCCTCAAAGACGTTGCCGTCGTCTGGGACGGAAGGGTCAGCTCAAACTTTCAATGGCCTCCAATTGTGAGATAGGATACGTACACAGCTTTGATATCCCATCCGCCCTCCGCGGCTGGGCATTCTCCGCCGCTATGACGTCGGGGATCGCGCCCTTCTGGACAGAGAGATCCGGTTCCTGAGAGGAGCTCATGTTGAATGAAGTGAGTCTCTGTCCGACAGGGAAGCCTGGTGTCTAACGTCCCATAGCCTGGAGGGCAGTGGGGCCGGTCGGGGAGAGGTCTGTTTATATGAAGGTAGAATAGAGTCTGGACCTTGGGGTTTTTTACACCCCAGCAGTCCCACGGTGATAGATTGTGATGACGATACCCGTGCTGCTAGCCTGCTGTTGACTGACGGTGATGATGTGCTCGGGCTAAGAGTGGCGCAATAATGGGACACGATGCGGAAGCTGAGACAGAGTGAAGTCTGATCCTCTCCGCTAGCTTGAGTAGGCAAAGAGAGTAAATAATAGCTCAGAGATATAGGAGGAAAGTTCAAGAGAAAGAAACAGTAGGTAGGGAAATAATCGGCACGGTCCGACGTCCACACAGAACTTAAGAAACTCGAGACCAAGTCTCCCCACTCAAGTCAAGCTTCAAGATCGAGAAGAAAGCTGAAGACTGGAGCTTTAGGAGGAAGAAAAGGAGGACAGTCCATCCGGTACCTGTCCGCGCTAGGGCGGAAAAAAAGCACATGGCAGATGTAACGTCGATGGCGCCATGGGCAAAAATTGGCATGAAAAAAGAGATCTCGTCAGATCTCCGCTAGCTTAACCCAAACGGTGATAGAGAAGCAGTCAAAGCGTCAATGGATCGCGCTCGTCATCCCGCGGGCGTCCAGAAGACGGCGGAGATACGCTGGATCCATGGTTACGGGCACGGAGCGGACGGGCGACCTCTTGGCTTGTAGCGATACAGGACAGGCAGAACACGCTGAAGCCGTGGGATCACAGCAGCTATAACAGCTATGGCAACTATACAGCATGGACGCGGAGACGGGGCCGACGGTGGAGCGCTGACACATCGAACGCGGGAGCGGCAATCACGCAATTTTCGCCCTGGCCCGCGTCGCCCCTCGGGATCCCGACGCTCTACTCGGTAACGGGCTCTTACGTGGAAAAGAGCTATATTATACCATCACCAATCTGATTCATTATCGTCGGTAGCCAATGCGGAGAGACAAACCACCCAGTAGACGCGAGTTCGCAAAAGCTCCCGATCCTCCCCTCGACTGAACAACCCATGCAACGCCTGCTCCCTTCATGTCCCTGCCCAGAAAAGAAAAAGAAAAAGGAAAAGAAAACATATGTACACCAGATGTCCATACATCAACAAAGAGAGGGCCCCTGCACGAGCGATGCGCGGTCATGCCGTCCCGTTTCACGCCTGCAACCGTGCCGTGCCTTGCAGCGCCGTCCCACGCGCCCCGTGCGGTATTCGTAAATGACATCCGGAAGAAAAGAATGCAAAAGCAGAGTGTCGAGTGTGTCAGTCTGTAGATCCCGTCCCGAACAGACACAAACGCCGGTAACAACAACGATGAACTCCCTCTGCTCCTCCCATTTGATATACGACAAACTGAGTCAGAACGTTAGTAGATATCCAACGATCATCAAGGAAAAAAGCCGCCCAGCATAACATCGCGTGAGAACACTTCGAGTCGTAGAACATGATCAAGGCCACCGAGGCAAACATGAAACACCACTCTGAAAGCGGAAAGGGAAAAAAAAGAAAAGAAAAAAAAACCAGGGGAGGTAACGCGAGTACAGAATAACATCCAACGGGTGGAGTATAAGTGGAAAACGAAAAATTAGTGCTGCGTTGACCGGATTACGGTCTCGCTGCAGTTGGATGATAACCTGTCGAATAATCAGGTGTTCCTTGGAGTCCTGCTTTCACACAGGAAAGCTCCGACGACAAAGGTGCCCGTCCCCTGATTCGGCAGTAGTTTCAGGGTGCAAAGTCGTATAACCCTTCGAGTTTGCGACAAGACTGCTAAAGACACATCTTCTGTGCCAGGGACGCGACACTCCTTGAAAAAATACCATCAATTTCTTTCACGCAATACCTGATGTATAAAACTCCCGGTTCATTTGGGTGGAGTAGCCCCGATCGCGGGAGAAACAGGACGTAGATTCGACGTCGGAATCTTGCCAGTCGGCGGCACTGGAGCCGACGCTCGCTTCGCCATCAGGGCGATCTTCTTGCGAAGGGAGGCGAGACGACCGCGAATACTTGAGACGACTACGTTCTGTCAGCAACTTAATTTTGAAAGGGGCAAAGAGGACGGGTGCTTACGCTTCACTACAACTTTCCGGTCTTCCACCTGAACGCCATCAAGGACAATCTTGTCCTGATCGGCTCCTTTCTCTGCCTCGTTGCCTTTTCTCGGCCGTGGCACTTCATCGCTCTCCAACACTGCCTCGAGCATTCTGATGGCCGTGACGTATGCAATCTCACAGCCAGGGAGGTCTTCTCCCGTGAGCTCGCTGATCGCAGCGGCCCTGCTCATTTCAAGGGCCCTGTCATACATGAGCTTCTCTGCGGTGACTCCGGTGCTGACCACGACGTTGTCAGCTGACGTTCCCAGCCCTCCCGTGGTAGAGGAATCGGGAGGATGATTGTTTGGATGGCTGGGATGGTCCGGAGGCAGTCGCTTTTGCCCTTCGATGAGCTTCAGGCGAACGAATTCAGCCTTCTCCAGCACCTCATTGAACCGGTTCCGGACCCACTGGACAACGTTGTTGATGCGGGTCCCCACCAGCGCACTGGTAGCCGACATGCCCTCCCCTCTGGGTGGAGAGTCGCCGAAGACTTCACCACTATTCTTGCGGGCCCACCAAGCACCTGCGATGTCCATCGACTTCGCGAGCAGTGCTAAGGCTTTAACGTAAAGCACCAAAGCCTCTTCGGACAATGTCACTATCGCATCCACAGTCAACCCACCATCAGCCAAATCTGAAGTGTCCCCGTCACCGGCTGGAGCACCAGGTTTAGCCGCGTCCGTCGAGGGCGTCAGGGGTATCAGCTGTTTATATTTGACTTCCGCGAACCCGTAGACAACATCGCTTCGAGTCGCACATTCCTCAATAATCTGGACAGTCTTGGTGTCTTCGTCCAAGGCAACATTTGTTTTGGCGCCATCTCCGACGATCATGAGACTGCCCTGCGTCGTTGGGTACGCCGGGTATGGGTTATATCCCAACGGAGGAGAACGACCGCCCTTGGCCAGAGGGGGGGAGAAACCGACACCGAAAAGCCGGCCGCTGGCCATATTGATGGCCTTGGAGATGGCAGACGTCGTCGGACTCTGGCCATATCTGCGTTCATAGGAGCCCTGGCGATGGTGGCCGGCCTCGGATCGATTCCGCCCAGGAGCAACTTGCATGGCTTTGGAGGGAGCAGCCTGGTTACCAGCAGCGGATGGAGCGCCGTGCATGGTTGTTCGACGGGGTACAGCCCCCTGCTTCGAGGTAGTCTGGTTAGGCAGTCCACCATGGATGCGTGGACTATTTGCAAGTTCGTCTGCAAACGCATTGACTTCCACTGCGCGCTTCTCAACGACGACGTAATCTCGCTCAAAGGCGACGTCTTGCGCAGCACGTTCTCTCTCTTCCCGTGCTGTCACTTCCTGCTTCTGTCGCTCCCTCATCTGCTCGTGGGAAGGCGATGAATCCGGAGGATACGTGGTTCGACTCCTCTGGCGTTCCATGGCGGCGGCTGCAGAATTGCGGTCAAGGAGCTCTTGCCGCCCCGGTGCAGTTGTGTGAGAGACCACGCCAGGTCGTTGAGCTGTAACTGCAGCCCGTTGCAGGTCTCTTCCTGCGGGCACAGGCTTTTCCCCACTGGCTGCTCGACGCATGGGGCTGGCATCTGGGGGAGTCTCCGACCGTAACCGAGGAGTGAGGGGCCGTTGAGCATTCGTCAGAAGGGGTGACTCTCGACCTCCACCCTCTCTGGCAGCCCTTGTGAGCCTCGCCTGGTCAGCGGCTGCGGCATCCGCATCGGCGGAACGGCGACGTTCGGCCGGCCGATCCTCGCCAGCCAGCCCAGGTATCTCGCCCTGGATGACGATGTTGTCAAAGAAGTCTTTGAATGTTATTCTCTCCACGGGATTCCGTTTCAAAAGGCCCCGGATGAGCTTCTTGATGTCATCGGACGCTTCGTTGTCCTCCGGGAACTTGATCTTGTCCTCTCCCCTCTCGATCTTCCGGAGGAGCTCGACGTGATTCGTTGCCCGGAATGGCGGCTTGCCTACCACCATCTCGTACAAGACCGTTCCAACAGACCAGAGATCGGCCTTTGCATCATACTTCTCGTATCTCAAAATCTCCGGGGCCATGTAGAGCGGGGAGCCGCAGAGTGTTTCCGCCAGGGAAGTAGATGGGAGGGAGCGAGCAAACCCGAAGTCTGCAATCTTGAGCATGGGAAGTGACTCGAGCCCCGCCACGGGCGTGAACGAATCTTCACTTCCCTTGTAAGGTACAATCGGAGGAGGAGCATGGCTCCTGTAGGATGCAGGAGCGGGACAAAGGAGAAGGTTCTGGGGTTTGATATCGCGATGGATTAGGTTCCTGTCGCGGAGGAACTTCAGGGCGCTGGCCAGCTGCTTGAGGAAATGCCGGACGACCACCTCATTGAGGGCGCCCACACGGGGATTGGGGTATTTGGCTATCATATCCCGAGTGTACCGGTGGTCCCCGAGGGTATCCCGCCGCTTGATGAAGAGCGAGAGGTCCCCGAGAGCGCAGTACTCCATGACCAGGTGGATGTGCGAGGTGGATTCATGGCAGTCGATGAGAGCAACGATGTGAGGATGGTGGAGGCCCTTGAGGATCTCGATCTCCGAGGACAGGTTATCCTTCAGCTTCTTGTTGAGCTTCCCGAGGTTGACCGACTTGATGGCCACGTAGGAGCGGTGTTTCTGGGGTAATCGATTAGCAGAGCCGCTTTCAGAAGAAGGCTTTTCTGCGTATAAGCAAGGTGACCACGAGAAGGACATTGGGGAAGGGGGCTCTATGTAGGTATAGAGAGGGAGGGAGGGATGACTCACGCTATGTATGCCCTGGTAGACCGTAGCGAAGCTGCCCCGTCCGATCTCATCGAGCCTCGTGTACCGCCCTATGGGCAGCTCCCTGTGAGAGCCCTCTCGCGACCTCCTGGGAGGTTGTTGAGCTGCCATGGCTGTGGGTGCTGGAGATGTCGAAGCGCCGCACACGCCACTTGAGCTCTACCAACCACTTCTCCGTCACAACTAGCTCAACAGCAGTAGGTAGGATGACGGAGAGCGGCCGTTGCCCATCAGGAAGAGAAGTGGAGGGCTCGACCTGAGGGATGGGAGGCGGGAGAGGACGGAGAGATGGGGGGAGGTGACGGTCGAGGTCGGGACAGGGAGCTTGCGGAGCCAGGGATGGGCGAAACGAGGGAACGAGGCGGCTGGCTGCAGGAACGGCAACCGGCCGAACCGTACGACGTCAACAGAGAGCTGCAACGGGTCGTAGGGCTGGAGGCGACGAGATCTGGAGAAGGGATGGGATGCAGTCGGGAGCTCCGGGGTTGTAGGGTTAGAGAGAGAGAGGGATGGGAGATGCGGAGAGGTCGAGGAGCTGGACGGGAGGGAAAGGGAGGTCGAGGTAACGACAGACTCGGAGAGATGATGTGATGTCTCGCAGGCCGCAGATCCAGGGAACCCGGGCAGAGACTCCAGAGAGACAGCAGGAGAGCCGTCCGAGGTCGAGCGAGATGCCCGTCTTACGGACGAGGTCGAGGCCGCCGCGCAAGGCGGTCAGGAGGGCGGGCGCGCACGACTACGCCGCTTTGGGCGACAGGGCGGCTTCCAAGGTTGAGTAGGACCCTGGAGACGGCGGAGACGGCGTCGAGTCGGTCTGCTGCGGTTCGAGAGATGGAGCGGAGAAGGGGAGGGGGCGGAAGGGGATGGAGGTAGGGATAGGGATAGGAGAGAGAGGAGATGCAGACACCAGCGAGATGGAGATGCAGGCAGACGGAGTGACCGGCTTGCTGAAACACCTGGATGCGGCTGCTCAACATCCTGACTCATCTCGACTTCGTTATCACGGGCTTCAACTTCACCATGACGCCATCCCCCTTCGGGCACAGTCAGGGCTTCGTCCTTATCTCTGCCTGTGCATCCACGGATCTCACGCTCTCTTTTTTCTGAACTCAACTGGCTGGTCGCCGTCCTGTGACAGCCACTGCAGCTCTCCCTTTGATCCCGTGAACACTGCCTGCCTGACCCGTCTCTCTATCTTCCTGCTGCACACAACTCCTCGGACACCTGATACTGAAATACCAACACCTCGATATCCATCCCACCAGGCCTATCGCTTCCATTATCCACCGTTCCTCCTCCTGCTCCTTGCGCTGCAGCGAACCGGACACTCTCGACGTGGCTTCCCTACGTCAGTTCCAGCAGACCCCGACAGCCACGCCGCTTATGCCGAGCTGGCCGGCCCCGTCACCTTGCCGGGGTGGAGACAGTATCACATCGTAGAATATTTTAAGACCGTTAGTCCCAGGCAGGCTTGCAGGCCAGGCCAACGGTCGTCGACACCTCAGCTGCATGGAAACACCTTCTCCGCGGTCGGGGAACGGCTGCCTATCGATAGTTCGAATCGCGCTAGCAGCTAGCTAGGCCCCTTCGCCTTCTCCCCACAGATCGTCCGATCCACCCTTCTATCTATTATCTATGGATCAATCGGGCCACGCCCTCGCGGAGCGTGGTCGATGGATCAATTCCGCTCGCGCACTATTCATTCAGAGTATATGTCCCAGGCACGCGGTCAGAGCACAGATCTGATGCAGTACTGTGTGTATAGATAGAAGCCCGATGCTAGGGGTCCGGAGGGCCCTGACCAGCGTTTCCCAACAAAACGTTATATACCTACCACCTTAGGTTTAGTAGTTCGATAAAACGCCCTTTTTCTTTACACATAAGATACGTCAACTATTGCGTATACTCCGAATTCCATCCAACGCTCCGGTCTCCTAGGAAACAAAGATAGAGACGATCGCGAACCTGAAACCTTAGACCACCCCTAAACCGCCTCACCGGTCCGTTACCCAGGTAGCAGGTACAGACATCTGGGACCCCGCTATTATTAGACAAACCTCATTTAGGTTCCTGCCAAGGTAACTCCGTAGAGATAGATCGGTTACAAACTATCTACATATCGTATCGAACACCCCTTCTTCTGGATGCA
Source organism: Thermoascus crustaceus (assembly GCF_041956765.1). Taxonomy (NCBI): domain Eukaryota; kingdom Fungi; phylum Ascomycota; class Eurotiomycetes; order Eurotiales; family Thermoascaceae; genus Thermoascus; species Thermoascus crustaceus. The sequence continues at coordinate 2,535,371 of NW_027192527.1, read as the reverse complement.
CGATATCTCTGCCCTTTATCCGTAGGTCCGTAGGTACCTGGATACCTGAAGTCCGTGACCGCCCTTTTCCCAAGTATGTACTGCAAACCACAACCCAGCCTCTCAGATGGCGATTTCCTACACAGGACCTACCTGGACAAATAAGATTCGTCTGACCCTATTAAAAACTAAACTTGTGCAGTGCAGTAAGCGAGATCTCCATTACAGGGAAATACCTGGTTCAGCCGGCACCCCTAGTCTGTCTAGACACACGCCAACCGGTTCAGATTCAGATCAAGTACCGGGTTTCTTTCTTTAGTTATCACTGTCACTAATCACCCACTGCCCTGCAGCTAGCCACTGCGAAGGCTCGTATCGTATTCAGCTATCTAGGTACCTAGCTAAGGTAAATCCCGAGTACCTACCTAAGCGAGCAGGTCAATTATTCTTCTCACAAAGAAATTCAATTCCATAATAATTCTCTCTCTCTCCCCGCCCCTTTCATTTACTAGAAGGCCTCATTGAGACATTTAACATTATCAACATACCTACCTACCTCCCTCCCCTACCTACCTAGGTAGGTACTTAACCTTTCATAGCTTGCCTTTGCCTTTGTCTTTGTCAATTAATTAACACAGGACCTGCCTGAAAATTGAGAACCGCTCAAAAATCCTGGATGAAAAACAAAACAGGACAGAACAAAGCTTGTTTCAGACAAAGCAAGGCAACAACGACCCAGCAAAGAGACTGGACTGGAAAATTAATCCACACAAACACACACACACACACAAAGAGAGAGAGGAAAAAGAAAAAAAGAGAGAATTTTTTGGGAAGGGGAGCTCTATCGTCGACATCTGACACCTTTATAATGCTACCTAGGTAGGTAGGTACCTACCTGGCCTGTATTAGAGCCTGCCAGTAAGGTGTCATTCTACAGTAGCCTATTACGGAGTATTACTTAGTAGCAGCGCTCTCTTATCCTGTGAATGTAGGGTGCGGTTGTAAGTCTATTTTATCCATCTAGATAGGTACTTATTTAATGAGGGCGGTTAGGTACTTATGCTATCTACCTAATGTTTATCATCAAAATCGTTTACCTACCTCCTTTTCATACTGATCTATTATATTATCTAACTAGATTATCGCTAAACGTGCTTTGGAGTTTTTCGGGGCATCTGGTTTTATTCGATTTGGATAGGGTCAATGTGAGCAAATAAATAAGTAAATGAATGAAATTGGAAAGACCGGAATGCCGTGCGCTCTTCTAGGTGATAACTGAATCTGCCTATTTTTAACCTTGTGTGGCTTTCTCAGTTGATGGGAGAGTTATATAAAAAACTATTACAAGATATAGTAATATCGGACAAATAAATAAGTTATCGATAATTCCTTAAAACCTTGAGATTTTCTTCCCGTCTAGGAACCAAGTTCTGCGATATACCTGGAGGGATGCGAATGAGAACAGAGACCATGGTACGAAGATGGATGTAGAACGTTGCCGCCGCACATGCGATGTATCTGTCAAGCCGTTAATGGCCTTGGGCTTGCCTCTCAAGTACGAGCTCAAGGTATTCCGCCTGTATCCTTTTCATCCGGTCCTTGAAATCCTCCTGCCAATCGACGACTCCAACAAGCTGAGGAAATCTTTTCTCAAGCCCTTGCAGCGTTCCGTCCACTCGCGCAGGTACGCAGTTTCCTCCCGGGAATTCGACCACCAGACATACGCACAGGACGCCATACCGATACCGAGAGACGCGATACCCGCAACGGGGATCAAGGGAGTGAATGACAATGCCATCGCTTCAGCAGCAGCGGCACCGCTGAATATGCTTGTGACGAAACCCGAAAATCCAGCAAAGAAGCCTTTCATCCCTGACGTTTCCTTCTTCCGGAGGACATTTCCCCATCGGAAGAATTCATAGAACTCTTCGATCGTCTTCAGCCTGGTCTTGTCATTCCCACAGGGGATCAAGCAGGCGAGTCGGATGGCGAAGTCAAAGCTGTTCCACCAGACAACGTTGTATCCTCCTGACCAGGCATCTCGAAGGGGGCGATAGACTATGTATATGTAACCTTGTTAGCCAATTTCAACTCCCCCCCTTCTC
>NW_027192527.1:2482674-2532335 GCF_041956765.1 Thermoascus crustaceus | reverse complement strand
TCCCTCCTCTCTCTCTCTCTCTCTCTCTCTCTCTCTCTCTCTGCTTCTCAAGGATCGGAGGAAACTTACAATCCTCAGATATCGCACCGTCGCTAAATGTCGTGATACCAACCTCAAAGACAGAGTCAACATGCCGGATCTTCTGCTCATCCCAACAAACGCAGTCGCCTTCCTTTGGGATGAGCTCCGGCCCGATGAGCTCCCAGTACCTGCCCGCTTGGAACTTGCGTACCAGGGAGTAGGTCGGATCGGTCCATATGTCAATGGGGATTAGGCATACCGCAAAGTGTCGTCTGACGTTAATCTCGCATAGGTCATCGGGGATGTTATCGGTTTGGTTGCCGTCCCAGTCAATGGAAGGAGTAGAAGGACCTTCTTCGACAAAGCTAGCCTTGAGCGCTTCATATGACCTGCCGTACGGGAGGGATACAATAAAGAGGATCCTTTTGCGCCGCTGCTCTGTGGAGGAGCTAAGTAGGTACGCCCAGATCATAACACTCTCAGAGGGGCGGTGCTTACTTACCTGGAGGTGGATCGTCCGGTGGATAATTTACCTTCAAGAATTGTGACTTGACGTATTCGACAAACGCGCTGAATTTCTCCGCAAGAAAAGATCCTGTGGCACGGATAATACGATCAGTCTCAAGAGCCAAGTACTTGATCAAGTTCTCAGCGTTCGTAAGCGTCTCTGCCGCGAGTGGTTGAATAGTCCGTAGCGCGTCCACAGCTATGGTATAGGCCCGTTGCCAGGCGGTTAAGGCTGCAAGTTGGATAGCGATCGAGCACTCCAGAAGCCAGGTCCAGTACTGGTACACCTGGGTTCTAAGGGTGGCAGGTAATCGTATGAAAGGGTAGATGGTCTCCAGAACCTGGCAGACTGCGACCTCAGTTAGATCTACCCCATCAGTTTGTTGGTTGTTTTTGGTGCTGCAAAGCACGGGACTCTGTTCGATTCAAGCGTTCAGAAACGGCGAAGCATGTACGGTACAGTAGTACTTTTATCATGCACTTTGGGTCAGTCTACAATCTGATTTAAGAAATATCCCACATTCGCTCAGTCAGTCTAGTCAGTCTTTTGATTCTGTACAATTGCATTAAAATGAAAAATTAACATATATGACAGTGGAATCAATGGATATAGTAATACCGTATACCTAGCCTAGGAAGGCAAAGAAATGAAAACTGAGAAAACCTACTTGACCACCAGCTAGCGCCGTGCATCGGGGTCCAAGTTAAATCCTATTCATATCCGGAACGATATATATATCTCATCCGGTCTGAGAATAGTAGACGGATAGATGTTGCTACATATCACATCGCACCCATATCACCATGTTTCATTCACATGTCCGAGCATCCTTTGTTTTCGTGCTCTGTCCAGTCACCAAGTGCAACACTTGGCGACAGATACAACATCAAACCATCTACTCCAACGGATCCCGCCCTCTCAAGCGGGCCGTCTCCGCCTCGTACTCGTCATCAGGCTCCTGCTCGAAAGGCAGCGGAAGAGAGATCGGCTCCAGGCCCCGGCCATGTTTCTCAAGCTCTGCAAGGCGGCGGGCGGTCTTTGGCCTGGTCTTGTTCACGCTGTAGACCTTGATGCGGTGGCAGCTTGAGGTCACGTGGAGATCCCAGTTCCATGCAGATCGGACGTAGGTCGGCTGGATACTATGTTAGCTCGATGCTCTCTATGCTTGCTTCGTCAGGGATAGATTGGATGGCAACGAACCTGAGTGTTCAACGCGTCATCCCAGCAGCGGGCGACAATCTCGAGCCACCCCTCCGCATCGACCGGCAGATCGATCCACCACAACCGCCATCCGTAGAAGTATTTGGTCGTGCAGTTCTCCTGCGGCACCTCGTACCAGATCGAGCCGCCGTCACCGGAGACGTCGATTCTTTCCGGGAAGTGGCCGCCCCCGCTGTACGCCCACCCGCGAATCCTGATCTTGCCGTCGTGCACGATGACCGCCTTGTCCTTCGGGGTCATGATTGCACTCGAGACGGGCATGTCCTGGATTGAGAAACCGCTCGAGTATGTTGAGTTGTGCTTCCCGATCTGCGGGTTGAAGTAGAGGTACTCCTTCTTCTGGACGGGGCCCTCGCTCGGCGCCTTGAGCGCGTTGATCCGGTACAGCCACTTGCAGCTGCGGGCGCCGATGTACCCGAAGACGACAGTCCGCAGAGGGTAGCCGTGGATCTTGGGCAGGGGCTTGCCGTTCATCTCCCACGCGAGGAGGACCTCGTTGCGCTGGACCTTGCGCCAGGGGACGGAGACAGCGTAGTTGTACACCTGGCCCTTCTTGAAGTACGTCTCTGCTCCGACGAACTCGAGATGCTTCGCGCCGTCCTTCAGTCCGCCACAGGCCTTGATGACCTTCTTGAGACTGACACCGGTCCATCTCGCGTTGCCGATGGCACCCTCGCCCCAGGGGGCGTTGATAAGCTCATCACCGTCGCCGGGGTACTCGTGAATCTGTTCGATACGGCGCGTCCCGGAACATTGGATTGTGACAATGTTGCTCTGGCGCGGGAAGACAGATTCATCCTGAAGCTCCTTCAGGGTGAAGGTCCTGGGGTTGTTGACAAGGCCGCCAATCTCGAGAACGAACTTATCAGCATCAATACGGGGAATACCCCCGTGGTTGCGGACAAAGAAGTCCTCATTTGAAGTGATTTCATTTTCGGCCAACCGTTCCTGTTAAGCTCGGGTCAGGAAGAATGTTCTGAACATTCAAACCGGGAAAACCCACCCTTGGCGGTTCACCGTTGTAGGGGAACTGCAAGACGTGGATCATGTCTTTGGCCTTCTCCTCCAGAACGGTCTCCCAACTTTCTGCAGGCACATTCTTCAGAGTCGGGCCCATGACCTCATGGTATTGCTTGAAGCGGGACCCCTCCAGAACGGGGTTCGTATTTGGCAGCGGAACCAATTGGAATTCCGGGGGCTAACTCGTCAGCAATTGGAATATTGGAACAACTGGGGAAGGCTATTCTTCGATAACCATACCAATTCGAACTGGTACTTGGATAGAATCCTCGCTGCCTCCGCTTTCTTTTCGGGATACTTCTCCCACTCTATGTAGCCATGCCAGCCATCGCGCTCCTCTGGGAAATAGACCGGCTCCTTGGTCTCCCCAGGCTTCAGCGGTGGTCTCTTCGACGGATCGAGGGCCATGTTGTACAGGAAGGTCTTCTCTGAGGGTATGAGCTAGTTGGGGATGGAGTGTGGGCGCTGCTAGATGGAGGTATTGAGAGGAGCCCCTGCCAGTGCATATATATACTTGGGAGCGCCCAGCTTTGCCGTTGCAGCGATGCAAGGAGGTGGATAAAAAAAACCCATTCACTAACCGCATATGTACAGCAATTGTAGATAGTGAAAGCTAGATAACTATGTGGTTTGCCATGCCGCTGGTCGGACAAGGCAGGATCTCTCACCTTCTGCATTAGTTCTGGCCCAATCCTGTTCACGGAAACTTAGATATCGGCGGGAGAATTGGTGAATCATGAGTTTCCTGAACCGTTAGTTGACGTCACCTCATTTTTGGAACAGTCTGACAGAGCTCGATGGCCATAGCTCCGGAGCTCCCCGGAAACGGTGTTGTTCAGCCTGCACTTCACCCCACATCAACAGGCCTCTGGAGTCAGCCGTGCATGCAATGCAGTATGCTGACAGAGCATGTTTGGCCTGCCGCTGAGAAGCCGTAAAGGTTAACAAACGGTTTAACAAAAGCTCGTGCTGCTGACTACAAAATAGGAGTAACAAGACCACGTATCAATAAGAAGAAACATAATATTTCATGCCATTGATAGGGGAGTATAGGACTCTATCAATAACCAGAAAGGGGATCTGATCGATGATCGACATGTGCAAGGAGCTGCGCATGCGGCCGCGGAAGTGACGCCCGCACATCGCCGCCAATAAGGGCAATGCATGGGGTTGGGAGCCTCATGTCATCCCTGCATGACATGTCTGAGCAGCTCGAGATGGCCGATTACACACGATGGCGCAGACCGATCTCTGGCCGCGGGCGGCCTGGATCCTGGCCAGCGCATGTTGGAGTATGTAGACACGGCTGTGGTCCGTAAACCCGCACGAGAAGAGGCATTTGCCAGGGTGGCAGGATCCCTCATCCAGTGCGATGGCGGGAAAATAAATGCTGACATTCTCGAAGAGAAACATGATGTGGCTGGCTGGCCACATTCCACCAGGCCTCTATCCAGTATCGTCACATCAACAGGAACAGTAGACGAAGAGACTTTCTTGAGTGGAAGATCGAAAGATATCGTCTGCTTGCTACATGGTTGCCACGAAGAAGGCGTGTCCCAGTCATCTATGGAAGCCCATGCATGCTGGCCGCAGGACGGCCAGTAATGGACCCCTCAAACTGGCTGGAGGACGTTATAGCAAGACGAACGATGAACGCTCGATGATCCTCGATGTTCACAGAACATAGACACAACAGCATAAGCCATGAGGGACGAGATGGTGGCAGCGCTGCTGGGGAAGCCCTTGCGTGTGGAGAAGAAAAAGAGGATCGTCAGGCTGGCGTCGACGAGAGAGATGGATCAGCTGCCAAGGCCAAGCCCTAGCCCTAGCTTCTCACCTCACAGCGCTCACCGCCCCGTTCTGCCGCGCGATACAAGCTTCCGCGGCGACCGCCCGCCGCATCGGACGGTGAAGACGGCGGACTTACGCCAGACTGTGACTCCTGCCCCTCCCGCCTCAGCTGAGCCCCTCTTCCTCCTGGGCCGATGCCTCTCCCTCGCTGCCTACCGCTGGCCGCGCTTGCAAAGCCACAGGCCATCTCTCGTCTCCGCCTTTGTTCTGTCTCTTCTTTCTCTAGATCCCTCAGCACCTCCAGATCTTCCTTCAAACCTCCCTCCCGGACTCCTGCCCGCTTCTCTCCGCTCTATCAGACCACCAAGAGATACTGCTCCTACCGCAGGATGTGTCGTGCCCATGCTGACGCGCCCGCGGGCGTGACCAACGTCCCCCAGGGTCGAGAGGTCCTGCCGACCAACGTCAAGCCCTTGCACTACGACCTGACTCTCGAGCCCAATTTCGAGAAGTTCACCTACGAGGGAACGGTCATCATAGAGTACGTGCGGTGTCGAGTCCCTTAGACCCCTCCAGTGAGGAGCGGGACCATGAAGAAGCGTGGTTAGAAGACGTTTCGTGCTATCTACGCCGTTCTGCTCGTTAAAGATCCTCTATTCTTTGTGCTGACAGCTCCCGTTGACAGTCTTGATGTCGTCGAGGACACCAACTCGATCTCCCTCAACTCCAACCAGATTGACATCCACAGCACCACCATCTTGGTTGGAGGGTCCGTGGTGGCCTCCAACCCGGAGATCTCCTACAACAAGGAATCTCACATTACGACGGTCAAGTTCGCAGACACCATCCCTGCGGGATCCAAGGCTCAGCTGAAGCACACCTTCACTGGGTACCTCAATGACAACATGGCGGGCTTCTACCGCTCTTCCTACAAGGACAAGAATGGGGAGACCAAGTATATCGCATCGACCCAGATGGAGCCTACTGACGCCCGCAGGGCTTTCCCTTGCTTTGACGAGCCGGCTCTGAAGGCCCACTTTACCGTCACTCTGATTGCGGACAAGCATCTGACCTGTCTGAGCAACATGGATGTCGCTTCGGAGATTGAGGTCAGCGGCGGCAAGAAGGCCGTCAAGTTCAACAAGTCTCCGCTGATGTCCACTTACCTGGTTGCCTTCATTGTCGGTGAGCTCAACTACATCGAGACCAAGAAGTTCAGAGTTCCGATCCGTGTCTATGCCACCCCTGACCAGGACATTGAGCACGGTCGATTCTCCCTGGAACTGGCTGCCAAGACCCTGGCGTTCTACGAGAAGGCCTTCGACAGCGAATTCCCTCTACCCAAGATGGATATGGTTGCCGTTCCTGACTTCAGCGCTGGTGCCATGGAGAACTGGGGTCTGATCACCTACAGAATTGTCGACCTGCTTCTGGATGAGAAGACCAGTGGCGCTTCCATGAAGGAGAGGATCGCGGAGGTCGTCCAGCACGAGCTTGCGCACCAATGGTTTGGAAACCTCGTGACCATGGACTTCTGGGATGGCCTCTGGCTCAACGAGGGCTTCGCAACCTGGATGTCCTGGTACTCGTGCAATGCTTTCTACCCGGAGTGGAAGGTCTGGCAGACCTATGTGATCGACAACCTCCAGAGCGCCCTGTCCCTTGACTCGCTGAGAAGCAGTCACCCCATCGAGGTGCCCGTCAAGCGGGCTGATGAGATCAACCAGATCTTCGATGCCATTTCGTATTCCAAGGGTTCGTCCGTCCTGCGGATGATCTCGAAATACCTGGGTGAGGACGTCTTCATCCAGGGTGTGCGGAACTACATCAAGAAGCATGCCTACGGCAACACCCAGACGGGCGACCTGTGGGCAGCTCTGGCTGACGCCAGTGGCAAGCCCGTCGAGCAAGTGATGGATATCTGGACCAAGAATGTCGGCTTTCCGGTTGTCACGGTCTCGGAGAACCCGAGCGCAGGAACTCTCAAGCTGAAGCAGAACCGCTTTCTTCGCACTGGAGATGTCCGGCCTGAGGAGGACCAGACCATCTACCCGGTGTTCTTGGGCTTGAGGACCAAGCACGGTGTTGACGAGAGCCTGACCCTCGATAAGCGCGAGGGAGAATTCAAGGTGCCCGACCTTGACTTCTTCAAGCTGAACGCTGATCACTCCGGCCTCTACCGGACTAACTACAGCCCGGAGCGACTGGAGAAGCTTGGACAGGCGGCCAAGGGTGGCCTTCTGACGGTCGAGGACCGCGCGGGTATGATTGCTGACTCGGGCGCGTTGGCCTCGTCCGGTTACCAGAAGACCTCCGGCCTGCTCTCTCTGCTGAAGAGCTTTGACAGCGAGTCGGAGTTTGTCGTGTGGAATGAGATTCTCAGCCGTATTGGCACCCTGCGTGCTGCCTGGATTTTCGAGGATAACAAGGTCAAGGACGCTCTGAAGGCCTTCCAGCGGTCGCTGGTGAGCGCGAAGGCGCACGAGCTCGGCTGGCAATTCTCGCCCGAGGACGGCCATATTTTGCAGCAGTTCAAGGCTCTCATGTTTGGCAATGCTGGCATGGCGGACGACCCAACCGTGGTCAACGCGGCCAAGGACATGTTCAAGCGTTTCGCGGAGGGTGACCTGAGCGCCATCCACCCCAACATCCGGGGCAGCGTCTTTAGCATCGTGCTGAAGAACGGCGGCGAAAAGGAGTACAACGTCGTCCTGGACCGATTCCGCAACGCGCCCACCTCCGACGAGAAGAACACGGCTCTGCGCAGCCTGGGAGCCGCTGAAGACCCGGCTCTGGTCAAGCGGACCTTGGACCTTGCGCTCAGCAACGAGGTGAAGAGCCAGGACATCTACATGCCACTTGCGAGTTTGAGAGGGCACCCCACGGGTATCGAGACGCGGTGGGCCTGGCTGAAGAGCAACTGGGATGAGATTTACAAGCGTCTGCCGCCAGAGCTGGGCATGCTGGGCAATGTCGTGCAGATCACGACGGCCAGCTTCTGTACCGAGAGCCAGCTGAAGGAGGTTGAGGAGTTTTTTGGATCGAAGGATACCAAGGTGAGTTACATCCTTATCCTTCAGGTTATTTCTGAATTAAACACTGACATACAACAGGGCTATGACCGCGCTGTCCAGCAGAGTCTGGATGCCATCCGGGCCAAGGTCCACTGGCTCCGGCGTGACCGGGGCGATGTGGAGAACTGGCTTAAGAGCAATGGATATCTCACGGAGCAGAAGCTGTGAGCAGACACTACGAAAGAAGACGTATACGTACGAAGCTTTAAGCTTGCGTGACGGCTTCCTGAGCTGCCAGTAGCAGCATGAGGTTATGATTACGGGAGTCCCAGGGACCCGTCGTCAGAATAGTGTACTATGCACGTCTTTCGGGTTGATAGAGCAGTAGATTCGGGTGGGGTGAAGCAAATGGTTAGGGTATCAGGGGTGTTGGCTAAAATGTAGTTAACGAATCTGGGAGCAGCTCTATGTGACTCCGTTATGATTATTTAAACTTCTATACAGACCAACTCTTGTCCCAAAGCAAGACTTACAAGGCGCCTATAGGATTCTCCGCCGGACTATGTCTGTCGACTCTGTACGCGTCCGATACCAGCGGAGTCCCTGTGTCCACGATTGTTAGCAGCATGCAGGCACACCGCCGCCAAAGAACTAGCGGCGCTGGACGCACCACGCCAACGGAGCTCCTCGCCATTTCTGGTTTGGTCTCGCATCGCCCGACGCAGTAAGCTTGGAACGGGTCCCTGAGATCTCTAGGCTTTCTTATCACGATGGCGCCGTAGATAAGTACAGTTACTTAGCTACCTAATATTACCTTCAAAAACAAAACCAAGCGGGGAAATATCCCTCCTTGTTTAGTACCAATACAAGCCACATCTCAACGTGCATTTCACACTTTTCCATACTATGCTGTCTACATTCTATTCCCCTTAGCATAGAAAGGTCAATAATAACAACAAACCGCAATGGGCCGACCCAACCCGTCATCCCTCTCTCTAAAATCCACCGCGTTCGCCGCCCTCACCACCATCCTCCAAATCCAACCGACAACGGCATGGAACGCAGACATCCACAACCAGATCGGCTTCATGGCCGAGTCCTTCCTGACGCCGTACACCTCGCACGTCCTCTCCCGGATCCTCGCAGCGGAGCCGCAGTACGGGGGGTCCATCGGGCGTGCGGCCGCGTGGGCCGATGAGTTCGCGCATACCGACGAGGGGGGGTATTCGTTTCAGTGGCATTGGGTGGATAGTGCGGATCATGTATGTTCCTCTTCCTCTTCTTCTTCTTCTTTCTCCTGTCTATCTTAGGTACCTTATCTAGAGGGGGGTGTGTGTGTGTATATGTATGTGCGTCCATGTTAATGATGGGAGGTATACAGCCCCCGGAACACTGCTCCGTCTACTACAACCGCGACTGTACACGGGGAGGGTGTGTGGTGAGCGCGATCGCGAATCAGACGGTAAGGTTGGAGGAGTGTGTGGATGAGGTCAAAAGAAACGGTCGACTTCCGGGACGGAGGAGTAGCAGTGAGAGTCAGAGTGAATATGTGGATGAGGATGTAGATGTCGGGATCGAGTGCGCGAGGGCGTTGAAGTGGGTTGTTCGTGAGTATCCTCGTTCCTAACCTCTTACCTTGTATCTGTACATAAGGTGTTAACATACGACGGCAGACTTCATCGGCGACATCGCCCAACCTCTGCACGCATCAGGAGACGCCTCCGGCGGGAACGCCTACGACGTGATCTTCAACGGGAGTGAAACCAATCTCCATTCCGTGAGATCCCTTTCCCTCCCCAATCCCCCATACATTACATGCCGTACAATATACATCCGCACACAGCTACTGATACTGGAAAAAAGGTCTGGGACGGCCACATCATCTACACCCTCTCCAACCTCACGTTCCCAACCCCCACAACCGGCTTCCCCAACACCACAATCGCCCCCTTCTTCACCACCCTCCTCTCCCGGATCCACGCCGACTCCTTCCCCGAACCCGTCTCGACATGGACCGCATGCACAGATCCCTCGACCCCTCTCGCCTGCGGGCTCGCCTGGGCGCGGGAGTCGAACGCCTGGACGTGCGATTACGTGTATAGCCAGGTCATCAACGGGACGGGGGTCGATCTGGCGACGAGCGGATACGCGGAAGGAGCGTATCCCATCGTCGAGGTGCAGGTGGCCAAGGCGGCGGTGCGGTTGGGGACGTGGTTGAATCGCGTCGTGGAGGGGCGGTATGAGAGGGAGAGGGAGGTTGTGTTGAGGACGAATCCGAGTTGGGTGGGGGGGCCGAATGGGGGGGCCTAGAATCTTGTCTATATTGAGTTGATGGGATATGTAATTTAATTCATCAAAGATGCCAACGCTCAGCAACGACTATGTATGTATGGTACAGTACATGAACATTAGGTACAGATATCCACTACCAACGCCAGACCCAACCCAGAAAAGAGAAAGAGAAATGGAACAATCGTGATCTGCTTTTCATACATGAAATGCACAAGGGAGGAGAACTTCTCTACCATCCACCCTTCCCGCCAAAGCCGCTGCTCTCTTCGATCTTCTTCGCGCGGTTCGGCTTCGACTGCGCGGCCTCGTGCTTGCGCAGCTCGTCCGGCACCCGCGAGATCGATGATTTCATCAGCATCTGCTTGAGGTCGTACCTGCAATCGTCTGTTAGCACATACTGTATACAGCACCAAGGGGACGGAAAAGGGAACATACATGACATCCGCATCCTCGTTGCCAAGGAACGTAATAGCAACACCGCTCTTCCCAGCACGACCCGTACGACCGATGCGGTGCGTGTAGCTTTCGATGTTCGTCGCCATGTTGAAGTTGACGACCAGACTGACGTCCGGCACGTCGATACCACGTCCGGCCAGATCGGTCGCGACGAGCACGTCCGTGGTGCCGTTGCGCAGCGATGCGAGCGCCGCCTCTCGCTGCTCCTGCGTCTTGCTTCCGTGCAGCGTGACCGACGAAAAGCCCATCTGCTTGATCTCGCGCGCGATGGCGTCGCAGTTGCGCTTGATGTTGACGAAGACGATGATCGGCGGCGCGAACTCGCCCGAGTTGAGGATGTCCGCGAGGCGCTTCTTGCGCTTGTCCTCGCCGGCGATGAACTCGACGCGCTGCTCGACCGTGTCGACGGCCTGGCCGACATTACCGATCGTCACGATGGCGGGTCGACGGAGGTACTTCCTGGCTATCCGCTCGACGGCCGACGGCATGGTAGCCGTGTACATCATCGTCTGTCGGTAGCGTTCCTTGCCACCGATGTGCTGGCTCATGGCGCGAGAGTCCTCCGCCTCCTCGGTATCGGGCTTTTCATTCGACACCGGCAGTGCATCGAGGATCTTGTTCACGGGCTCTTCGAAACCGAGATCGATCATCCGATCTGCTTCGTCCATGATCACGTAGCAGCACTGGCTCAGGACGAGCAGCCGTCGCTCGATGCAGTCGACCAGACGACCCGGCGTAGCGATGATGATCTCTGCGCCGTTCCGCAGACTATACGCCTGCTCCTCAATCGAGTGACCTCCGACGATACTGACGACTGTGAAACCCAGCGGATCGGAGAACTTCTTCGCTTCGATCTCAATCTGCTGCGCCAGTTCACGTGTCGGCGCCAGGATGATAGCGTAGGGACCGTCGTTCTTCCTCCACTCGAACTCATCTAGCCGAGGAAGCTCGGCGATGTAGACAAGCAGGGGAAGCAAGAAGGCTGCGGTTTTACCCGAACCTGTGACGGCCACACCGATGAGGTCTCGCGACTGCAGGGCAATCGGGATGGCAGCCCGCTGGATAGGCGTAGGCTCGGTGTAACCGACCCGGTCGATAAGCTCAAGCAGCCGCTTAGGCAGACCAGACTCGGACCACGACCGCATAGGATTCGGCACACTGCCGCCCTTGGTGCTGATGTTGAAGTCCTCCTTGAAGATACGCCAGTCTCTCTCGCGCATCTGGTCCAGCCTCTTCTCGCTCCAGTGCTTGTCCAGTGCGGCACGGCTGCTCTCTTCTCTCCGTCTCCGTTCCATCTCCAGAATCTCCCTCGCTCTCGCGCTGCCTGCTTCCCGGTCTCGATCCTCCAGCGCTTTGGCGTACCTCCTAGCCACGCTGTCGGCGACGTCGTCTCCGAAGCCCGCCAGACGGCCGCGGCCGAAGAAGTTCACCTCCGCGCGGTTCTGGTAGAGCGGGTTGTAATCCCCGCTGGTATCCTCCTCAGCACTCCACTCGAAATTGAACTTCCTCTCGGTCGTCCGTCTCCGCTTCTTCTTCGCGGAGAAGTTGGACGTCTGATCCGCACCCATGTACCGCTGTCTGATCAGGGCCTGAGCCTCTTCTTCCTCCGCAGAGCGCTTCTCTCCCTTCGAATCCTCGGGACCAAAGGCAAGCGGCTTAGGTGGAGGCGGAGGTTGCATGTCGTAGTCCTTATTCGGCTGTTGCGCGTTGCGCATGGCAGCCGGCGCGGTAGGAGGCTCTCCGTTCCGCAGAGCTCGTGGTGCCGTCGGAATCGGTTTTGCCGTATCGCCATTAGGTCCGTCAGGTCTCACATCTGGTGAACTTGTGCCATTCCGGTCCGCAGCATTCGCAGCGGCTTTCGCCCGACGCTCCGCCTCGACTTCTTTGGCGCGTTTCTCGAGCGCGATCTTCTCACGCTCCGCTTTTGAAAGGAACTTAGGCTGTAGACAGCAGTTAGTAACATTCTCCATAAAATAGATTCTTTCAAGACAAGAAAAAAAATTAGTAGAAGGGTGGATCACGTACCTTCGCCGCAGCGGCATCAGCCTCTCTCTTCTTCCGCAGCAGCTCCTCCACACTCAACGGCGTCGTCGAGCGCTGACTGCCCCATCCCTTCTTCTGCTTCTTTTTCCCCTCTTCCGGCGCCGGAGGAGGCGGAGGGACATCCTCAGGCGGAGGAGGGGGCGCGGCCGTGTCTGGAGGTGGTGGAGGAGCGGCCGTGTCCGGGGGCGGAGGAGGGGCGGACGTGTCAGGCGGAGGCGGAGGGGGAGTGGGCGGACGCTCCGCAGGCTCCGGAGGAGGTGCCGGAGGAGGAACCTCCCCGGTGCCATTCATGACAATGTCGTCCATCATTGTTCAGGCGCGACGTCTGTAAACGTCGGTGTTGAACAAGCATCCAGCAGCAGACGAAGCTGCGGCGCGACTTCGCCATCGGACTTTATGCGGTGAGCGCGGCAAGCCAGATACGCAGTCACGTGAGGAGACATGGCCTGGGCATCTATGTACAAAGGATCTCCGAGGTTACAGCTAACTCCTCTTATTTACAAGTCTACTGGTCAAAAGAATCGAGACTAGAACAAAATACAAGAATACATTACGAACTGATAACTAACCTACTAGTAGGCAGAGCTATAGAATACAAGCGACTGTCCAATCCCGTAGATCCCGTCCGATCATTTAAATTTAAAGTGATATCATTTCAAAAGGGCACCATTCGGCTGCCCGTCGTAATATCTCGACCCCCTCCTTTGAACACGCCGAAGTGAAATGCTACTGAAAGAATCCTCCTGTACTACACCTACACATGTGGACACTTAACCGCTAGGAACACGACACAAGGGAACAGCGATCATTGGTAGCGGGCCGGGTGGGATGGGATCTGTAGTCGATTAGCATTCAGGATACATGCCAGTGGGAGTCTGGGAACTTACACCGCCGTTGACAGGCTGCTGATAGTAGGCATAGGGGTTGCCCTGAGCAGCAGCAACAGTAGGATCAACATGGGAAGGGGCAGGCTGGCCACCGTTCTGGGGACCTTTGTCCGCTTCCCTTGACTTGGTTGCAGCCTGCACTGAAGCAGGTCCGTGGACTTCGCGGTCCAGAGTCATGTATTCCTTGGCTGCATCCTTGGTTCCCCTCTCAAGAAGGTAGACCATGTAGGTCTGCACAAGCTCCTTGACAACATCTGCAGGGAGCGTGCTCTTAGTCCTGATATCATCAATAACCTGTCTGATGCGTTGGTACTGGACGTTTTCAGTCGCAGCGCTTGTCGGCTGCAGCAGCTCGAACTCAAGGTAGCTGCTCCAGAAAGGACGGCTGTCGAGGTAATACTGCTGGTTCTTCTGGAACACCTGCCTCGCGTCTTCGGGCGAGCCCTTGATCTTCCAGAGGAGCCGAGCCCACTCAGCGACGAGAGCTGCCTTGGTGGCCAGGTCACACTGCGGGGAGTCAAGCTGGCTCTTGTAGACCTCAATCGCAGCCTCAAGGCCGCCGTGACGGCGCGAGAGGTTAGCTAGTGACACAATAGTCTCGATATGGCCAGGCAGAGTGATGAGGATCGCGTTGTGAATCTCCTTCGCCACGTCGACCCGGTCACACATCTCCTCAAAGTAAGCGTAGTGGAGTCGAGTTGTCGGGTTCGCAATCGGGACGTAGAAGCAGCTGGCGCGCTGGTAGATGTTGCGCACCTCCTCTTCCTTGCCTGGCTGAGCAGACATCCAGCGTGCATATCTGAGCCAGAACTCATCGTAGTGAGCGCACGTCACAAGACATCTCTCGTACAAGAACTGGATTCTAGCGTAGGAGCCCTCTGCCTCCTCGAAGTCGAGGTACTTCCTCCAGTTGGCGAGTTGACCTTCGTCCAACTCGGTAACGTGGAAGTATGGACGCTTAATCTCAGATTCGTAGGTCCACCGCTTCGTCGTCTCCGTCTGCGTTCGCGAGAAAATCTCAAGATGGTAGTTGTCGATGCGCAGTCTGAGGTCCCGTTCGATCTCTGCCTCGGCCTTGGCGCCTGGCGCCATGTGCGCGGAAGCAGCCTCGATCTCTGCCCGGAACTGGGCCAGGATCTCGGGCGGAGCCAATTCATTTACCGGACGCGTCTGGGCGAGCTGACGGTATCGCTCAAAGTACCGAGCATACTGGTGCATGGGAATGTGCACGACGCGGCCAAGGATGCCAAAGATCTTGTCGTAGGCTTCCAGCCGTTCCTCAAACTCGATGTACTTATCCCAGAACGGATGCGCCAGAAAATCGAGACCGACACTGCTGGCTCCCCGTTCGAACAATCTGGGCAACAGAACGTCAGCATACCCTGATCCACCAGCGAAGGGAGGGACGAGCGAGGGAATGGCAAGGATGGCAAACATGAGCAATAGTAAGTTCTGAGTGATTGTGGGCCCAAAAATCAACGGACAAGGTGATCATCATCTTGCTCGTGCGCAGAAGAGATGCCTCCGAACAGGGTCATTTTGGTGTGTTGGTGGTGGTGGTTTTTAAGGAAAATGAAACAGCCTGAGAAAAGTCATGGGTGAGAAGTAAATTCCAGGGAACCTGGGTGGTAGGCGACGAGTCTCACCCATCATCGAGGAACCTTGCCAGTGACCATCTGCATCATGGATGCGGCATATTCGAGACCAGAACAGTGTCCGCGCTGCGTTGGTAACGGTTATAGGGAAGGAAAACCAAGTTACTGTACACTTACTCTCGAATGATATCGGGGTCGTGAGATGTCTCAAGCTTGAAGGAGCAGTAGTTGGTCCACAAGTCGACGGAGGTAGAGATGCTCGCGACGCCTCGCTCGTAGACCTGTCCCAAGCGTCAGCAGCAGCACAAAGGCCAGATCAGGGGCCGCAAGAGGCAGACTCACCATCTCCGCCGCTTCAGTACCGGCGATAGAGAACTCCAGGTCGGCATATTTCTTCCAGTACCCGAAGAGCAGCGGGAACTTGGCCAGGAACCTGTCGTAGACGCTTCTTACGGTGGTAATGGCCTGCGGGTTGGAGTTGCGGTTGATGCCGCCCTCGAGGCCCTCAGCGGCGCGGACGAGCTTCTCCCACGCATCGAAGTTGTCCGGATCTTCGGCCTAACACGCACATCATCGTTACCAAGATGCTCCAGCAGGACGTCGGTGAAGATCATCTTACCACTTCGGCGTGCAGCTTCTTCAACTCCGCATTCTCCTCCTCCGTTCCTCCGTAGTTGTAATCAGCCATGGTGGCAGTGGTCGGGTACTCAATCAAAACGGCAGAAGCTCTGGGGATGGTGACAAGCTCTTTTAGATGGCAGAGAGGGGAAATCTTCAGCGCAAGAGGTCGAGAGAGAAGACGAGAGAGAGACGAAGGTCGCCAGCCACTCTGCGGCGTGCAGCTCCTCTTTTGCGCGGATGCCGAGACTGGCCGAGCCCGACGCGGTTTAGCGTCTCCGGAGCATCTGAATTTCTCCAACATCTCCGAGAGACCTCGTGAAGCCGCCAGCCTCGAAACCGACGCCGCTATCTCGCCCTTTCTTCCGCTGTTTCTCTCCAATTGGTGAGCTGGTCACCGTTGATCAGCGAGGTCGGCCAAGATGTCCGCTACCCAGGCCACGGAGAGCTTGGTGAGCAAGCTCCCCCAGCGCCTGCGCAACTTCTTCGCCCGCTACCCACCCCAAATTTACTCCGCGGCGGTCGCTCCCAAGCCTACCCCTCCTCCGGGCTATCTTGAAGCCAAAGAGTCCTCCGAATCATCAGAACAGTCTCCGGAATCCAATCTACCCTCACCATACACCCCAGAGCGCGATGCAAAGGGTCACAAGCGCCAGGACCCCACAGCATGGTCACCATCGAAAGCCCTCCTCTACTCCAACCCAGACTACCCTAACCCATTCCTGCCGCGCAAGAACTTCCGCACGGGCAAGTGGATCGGTGCGCGGATTGGCCTGCGACAGCAGGCGGACCTGGTGAAGCTGGCAATCAAATACAACGTTGAGCCGCTGCTGCCCCCAGGGAAGAAGTCGACCGAGTACAAGGAGACGAGGCGTCTGGAGCGGGGTCTGCAGATCAAGGGTACCGGTATCGGGCAGAAGGTCAAGGGTCACAAGTGGGAGCGCGAGCTGGAGACGAAACTGGAGGAGAGGAGGAAGGCCATGTTGGAGATGCCGGAACTTATCCGGCAGTGGAAGCAGGTGAGATTCCTCTTTCTATTGAGATCTCTTGCTGCACTGTGTTATGTTCGTTTACTAACGCATGGGAAAACAGAGAGGTCACGGAAGAGGCTGGAAGAAGTGGCCCAGACGGTAATAGCGGGCCGTCGTTGGCATGGTTTTATTTTCGGAGACAAGGAAAGCAGTTCCTTTTTCTTTCAGGTTTTGAACTACGCAATACTACTGCGGCGAAATTTTACAATGGATTATTGACGGGATGTACTGTACAATGTACAATGAAACTTCTCTCTCAGATGTATGTACCAATAGAAACGATTATATTCAGAAGGGCCACAAAATGGCTCCCTATGTCTCATTACGACAGAAACGAGTTCTAGAACCTAATTATAGCAACGTAGCTTGCAATTCTTTTCGAGCAAGAGTGCAGGATTAGGTTGGCAATCTCTGTCCGCAGTATTAGGGCCATGACCTGACCCCATGGGAACTTGACAGCAATGCTTTAACCTTAGAACTTGTCTGAGATCGCTCCAGCAATTTCTACCAATCCACCACTTCCCATGTTCCTTTACATGGTACTCTATCACCGAGTCGGGCTCTGACCCAATAACCGTGGCAGCGAGATTGTGGAGGCGCATGTTTTCTCGACCGACATATCCGTAAATTCAATTTCTGCTCATAGGGCGGAGTATGTCTGAGCTCCAAGTTCACCTCATCAGGCTCAACATCCATCACGCTCTCTATACCTAAATACTATATTATACTATAAGGCTGATTGAATCGAGTCTCTTTGGGGATCCATGGAGTAGTTTAGTCTAGGTAGTCAGCAGGCACAAAAGGGTCACCCTGTCAACCGTCCTTCTCATTTGAGACCAACGCTGCCCTGAAGTCATGATGATTGGAGTTAGGGGTTGGTGATAAGGGTGAGGTGCTCAAAGAGGGTGACTCCATTCCTGAGCCTACAACAATGGCACCTATTTAAATCCTTGCGTACGTCCCCCTTTCTGCTCCCCACTGTAAAACTTCCAGTTGTACTGGACACAACACCCTGCGGGGTTTGGCAATGGTTTTACCCAGATCTTCATCTATTTTTGTACGCTAAACCGGAATGTTAGGAGAAAGGAAAAAAAGACAAAGTGAGCAGCAAGTCCTCTGGCTCTATCCCCGGAGTTCCAAGGTTTTAGGTATGTACTGTGGTTGTACAAGGAAGGAGACCCAAAGAGGCTTGGCCGCATCCAACTCTACTTCCTCCTCAACTTTTCATTCTTATACTTTCAACCCATCACAAATAATCCATCTCTACATCACTTGATCGTCAAGCTTTATCCCAGTTTCAACTTTTCCACATTTCCCACCCTTTCACAACGCGGAAGATGAGTTTCAGAGTTCACTGTTTGCTTCTCAACTGCAAATCTAAATTCCATCGCGCAGTAGTGCTTAAGTCATGTAAGATAGACACATTGCTCTTTATTTAGTCCTTATTAGAAGTTACTATCAACATTGCTACGCGTAGATGCATTCAGGAATGTGTTCAAGACCCATCAGACAGGGCCAGAATGATGTTATGGAGAAGATGACATCAATGAAAGTTAATATTTCAAAGAGCATTTCAGACATGATGATCACCAGTTTAAAAGAACAGTCTCAAGACCAACCAAACTTTCAAGGCCGCATGACCTTCTGTGTAAGTAATCCGAATCATTCTGTATATACTACATTCTAACCCATGCGAAAGGCTATTATGATAGGTGTAGGCTCGGCTGCTACAGCTCTTGCAACATATGTCAAGTTATTCATGCCTAAAGATGATATGTCGATCCCAAATCACTAAGTATTATCATCAACCTTCTCGCAGATACATTTGGTTTACATGTGCATTTAGATAACAAGACTCAAAACGCGCTGAAGGGCTTATTTTATTATCATTGTCTACTAGAAATCCACTTTTTTTTCCTTTTGTTAACTAGACCAGAGTGTATAGAAGGGGTTTAATTGTCTATTTTCTTTTCCCTGCATGTATCATGGACGTAGCATAGCATAGGTAGTAAGTATTCTTATTTCTTCATACACATGCATGCAGAACTTTATCGTGACCGAGATCCGGAGGAAGTCCACTGTCCGTTCTTCTAGAGGATATACATTAGGGTACAGTGCCTGGATAGGTATGTTCACCATAAGATAGCAGGTGATCTTCCTCTGTGCAGTAGACTGTCTACCCAAGCAATGTCTGGCTCCAGGCACTGTGCTCTGTACTTAGTTAAGGAGGACCTTGATTCCGCACAGTTTAGGAATTGGAATAGACAATTGAAGTACGGACAGTACTGTCCACTGTACCTACAGGCTACTACTGCACTAAATAGCGCCGGCTCAGGTGGCGCAGGAACCTTAAGAGTACCTAGGTAGTCCCTCCCTTAAGAACCCACTTATTAGGCCAATTTGGAGTACTGCCAAGCCCTAAAGATTTTTTTTCTACCTGGCCTCTAGGCAAGTATATGGGCACAGCTATTATTGAGCTAAATAGACCATAATGTGACGAGGTCTGTAGGTACAATGCGCCTAAGACTGTGGCTATGGAGTAGTATACTCAATATACTGAGGTATACAGAGCACTCAGTATTAGGAAGGTACAGAGTAGCGGGAAAATGCCGGTTTGAACTTTGAACTTATAGCGGATCTACAGTTTTTTTTTTGGGGGGGGTAGCTTTGCAGTACGTTTAAAACTACCTCCGGTGGACTGTATCTCATGCGAGTCTGGTGATGGCTCGCGCGTGGGCCGTCCCTTGCATCTTGCAGAACTTTTGCCCTTTTGTTTGATAATGTGCAAAGCATCCTGTGCATTCTATCCATGTAATGTACTCTTCACCAAATTTATCTCTCTGTCTGTCATCATTCTCTGCCAGTCCACCTTAGCGAGATCGAATCACGACACTGTTGTGAGAGAGTGTGGTAACGTCTCGAGTCTGCTACTTGGCTCTTGGGATCTACATGCACTTGGGTTCCCCGAATCGCAGATAAGGATGGACAGCAATGTATACATCTTTCGCCCCGGATGAATGTGCAAACCTGCACAACCAGTTATTAGCGAAAGGTCACTGAAAATGCCGCAATTGAAGATACACGGAGAGATATCGTAGACCGGTTTCTACAGACGGCTCCAGAATTTGGCTCGATACCCAACTTGAAGAACTTCCTGCCTACCGCTTTTTCTCCCTGTTGGATTCTTACGACCCGAGTGCCGGTCGTCAAGGAGTTCTGTCCCCGACTCCACAGGCCTGCCAGCCTGAACCAACTTACTTCTTTAACGAATCTCCCTTTTTGTCAAGTCATACCAATATCATCCTTCTCTATGGTGAAGATGTCGTTGGTTCTGTGGCCGACGGAGGGAATCTTCTTCGACCTGCAAACCGGTCATGCACATTGGCACCGATTACCGAGTCGCCTGCCCCCGGTTGCGCGTGGATACCTCTTCAAGTGGTCTTACAGAAGTGGCTGGATCTGTGGGAAAGAGGAAAATACTACAAGGACTCGGATGTCAACGCCCCAATGATCAGAATCAGATCGTGGGTCGAAGCGGATCTGATCGAGAGCATCACTGCCTGGGATACCCTTCTCGCGACCATTGAATCAAAAATCCCAGTAGACCATCGTCCCTCAGGTAGACTGGCACCCTTGACGATGGATCTTTTGGACCAGTTCTCCATTAGTCCGTTTGCAAAACAGTTCCTGTCCAGAGCCCAGATCCCAAGATTCGAATTCGTTGCCCCCGGAATCACGGTGTTTCCGCCCGAGTCCTTTGCCGTGTTGTATGGTTCAGAGCCGGCAGACTCGACACGTCTGGGATGGGTTGCTCACGCGGAACCCGATGGATGGCCCACGCTTTTACTGCCCGCCGTATCATCATTTCAGATGCAGTCGCCAACCCGGGATGACTCGTTTGACGAAGACTGGGGGTTCGGAGAATTCACCGTGATGCGGAGACCGGGACTCTACACGGACAGTGTGATAGCGGACGGTGACTCGGTTTGCTTTGTCGATGGCCACCGGACCGTCGACGCCTTCGATTTCTCAAGTCGATGTCGCTGGGGTCCGTCAAGGCGGCCGAAACTATTAAACAGATGGACCGAACTTGTTCGACGAGGGGTGGGGAAAGTTTGCAAAAGACGGTGTTGTGACTGGTCACGACTGGTCTGAACGGCATCGTGGATCAGGGGATCTAAAGATCGGCTTGGAATGAAGTTTAGGCCATACCTACTACCTAATGTAATGATCCGGCTCCACCGGTATTCCACCGGTATATCATCAACTCGATCCGCTTGGAATCTGACCATTCCGGCAGGTATGTAGCTACTAAACTGGCTGCAAGGATAAATTGCCTATATATATGACCCTTAGTAATCATCTTATGCGTCAAAAAGAATAAACGCCCCAGCAATTTCAGCCCAACCACATTGTCCTTCGTCTGCTTTTGTAAGGTAACCTTGAATGGTTGGGGGGGGGGGGGGGAAGAGCACCTCGTCCTACCATGCCATGCCAATTTCTCAATTTTGATACTGCAGTCAACCTGAGATGAGTTCCAACTGACAACACAACCGAGTCTGTACTGTGTACTGTACATGGATATATGCAATATTCCCAATTCGCATGATGTAAATACTTCTATCCATTCATCCATTCATAAAGACCTTTATAGCAAAACCAGATATAATACCGGATGATTAATTAACTGTACTATTGCACTGCCTTCTTTTATTCCCCTGTAGGAGTGTGTATTCGGACCAAGTGATTTATTTACTTAGTACCCCGAAAGAAAACACAAAGGGAAGAGAATAACCAAGATATGTATATATATATATACCTATTATGTATACGTACAGTACAATAAATATGTACCTGCCATCGACGTCCCCAGATCCAAACCAAACACATCTATCTCATTCATAAAACGGCACAACCGCATCACCCACCATCACCGTCCTCCTCTGTCCCTCTTCCTCCATCCCCATCAGCTCTGACGAAGAAGACGACGACAAACAAACATGCCTCCCAAAAAGCACCTTCCCATCGACCTTCCTCGTCTTGGCCAGCGTCGCGAACGGCTCCTCGTGCCGCGTGCCCGTGAACTGGTCCACGCAGACCATCTGGCACCGCTGGCAGGAGCCGAGGACGTCGAAGAGGATGCCTTTGTCCTTGCCCTTATCTTGGCCTTTGCTTGGGCCCTGGGCTTCGGGCTGGGATTGGGAGCAAATGCGGAGGGAGGTCCATTTGTCTTCGATGAAGGGTTGTTCGACCCTATTATGATTATTATGATTGTTGACGGGGGAGATGAGTGAAGAGAAGAAGGAGGAGGAGGAGGAAGAAGTGACTGATGCGGGAGAGAGATTCTCCGCAACGACGATATTCGCTCGGAACACGTCCGCGGCGATGGTTTTGCTGATGCCGCCACTCTTATTCTTCGAGTTGGCCTTGATGGTTTCGTTTAGTCGGTTCACGGAGGAGCGGGATATCAACAGGATAGGGCTCTCGTTCGATAAGAGGATCGGGTTCTGGTTCTGGTTCTGGTCTTGCTGTCGTTCCTTCGAAGAAGAAGAAGAAGAAGAAGAAGAAGAAGAAGAAGAAGCAGCAGCAGAAGATGATGGTGACGGGTCCTGTGGGAACAAATCCGGCATGGAGACGACGTTTTTAATCTTTTCTCGCCAACCGACACCTTGCAAGCGGCGACGGGGCTTGGAATACCTGGTTTGGAACGTATTATCCGGTGGGAACCGGGCCAGAGCACACGGGATACCGAGAAAGTCGGAGAAGAAAGCCGACACGGCTGGTGACGAGTACGTCTGCACGGTGACCCGATCTCCGCACACGGTGGACATCTTCTTGGTCGAGTTCTGGCATATGGAGGTCGTGATGAGATCGGGGTCGTCCCGTGCGAGGGAGATCTCTAGATTCTTTTGTTCCGCGCCAGCGCCACCACAGGTAACTCGTAAGACACCTCGATCGAGATCGATGGAGGGCCGGATCAGAGCCATACGGGGGTATCTCTTCTGGCTGAGCGCCACGCCTGTCCCCTGGTGGATGAGACACCACTCCCTGTCCCAGGCCAGACCTTCCTTTCTGACTTCCCAGCGTTTGGCCTCCGGGATCTTGAAGCTGCCGCAGCTCTTGATCGGGTACACGCACAAGCTTTCGACGTAGAATCTCGGCTTGCTATCCGTTGTCGAGGTCCCGTTGACCGCTACAGGCGGAGGCGGCGGTGTCAGTATATTCGTAGTCTCGGACAATTTCTCGACGTAGAACTCCTCAATAAACTCCAGAAACCGGTCCACATCCCCCAAGCTGCTCATTGCACCGAGACTGACTCTCAACGCACCCAGCGGCATCCCATCAACGACGTCATTCTCGTCTCCGCACCGCACGCCCTCAGCGTAGGCCCGTCTCAATAAGCTCTCATTCAATCCGATGTGATAGGCATTCCCTCCGGGGTTGCACAGCGACCCAGATCTGATCTGAATGTTCTTCACAGCGGCCACCTTCTCAACCTCCGACTTGCCCACCCACTCCCCGCGACTGTTGCGCAGGTTGAACGTGACGATCGGGCCCTGGGTGGACGGGTCCGCGTAGTCCCCCGACGGCGACGCATACAGCTGGCAGATCTTGACACCATTATAGTGCCTCAGCGAGGAGAGACGGTCAGCCAGGCGCTTCGCCAGGAGGCGAGTATGAGCTGAGACGTTGGCCATGGACCCGTACAGCCGCTTGTGCGTCTCAAACGCGGAATCCAGCGCGATGATATTGTGGAACGGAAGCGTCCCGTCCTCCATATGGTCGTGGATCGAGGTGTCCTTTTTCGCGTGCCATTGCTCCCCAAGGGCGATGACCATGCCGACGGTCCCGCCGCCGAAGAACCGTCTTCGTCGGAGGACGTGTCCTGCGCTTTTGCGAACGATCAGGGCCCCCAGGTCCGGGAAGCCGAAGATCTTGTAGAAACTCAGGACGGTGAAGTCCGGTGCGGCCGGGACGTTGCTCAGATCGAGGGGAGAAGTGGACACGAGGGATGCAGCGTCGAGGAGAGTGAAAACGTTCCCTCCGTCAGCAGCAGCAGCAGTTCGAATCTCTTCACACCATCTCAGCGGTAACCGTCTCCCGGTCATATTCGACTGCGCGGGAAAAGCAAACAGCTTCGGGACGTTCTTCCCCTTTCCTGACGTCCTTAATCCCTGAATCCAACCATCGACCTCCTCATCTGTCAAAAAACACCTATTCCCCTGCTGCGCCAGCTCCCTCACCCCGACAAGACTCGTATGCGCATCGACATGGTACCCGTACCAAAATCCCGATCCAGCCTCCTCCCCGTCCTCACCATCATACTTCGTTTGAGTACGATTCTGATAACGATAATCCCTCAACGCGTCCCCCACAAGCTTAATCCCCGCCGTCGCATTGGCGACAAAAACGAGATCAAAATGATCCGGATCGGCATTGAAGAAGCGCAGCGCGCGCAGGCGGACGTCGTCGACGCGACGGGTCGAGAGCTGCGACGAGGCCGAGTGCGAGTGCGGGTTGCCGAAGAGGTTGGAGGTAAGGTCGTGGGAGAAGGAGTCGATCAAGGACCTGGCGTAGGGGGTCGTGCCGGCGTGGTCGAGGTAGGTTGTGTCTGGACGTTGTAAGTCAGTGAGAGAATATCTATGTCTATAGTATCAATATGAAATTTCTTCGAATTGGAGCGGATTGAATCCAGAGGCGAAGAAGAGTAAGGAAAAAAGATAAAAACCCACCCTTAAGCAACGGATACTCCACCTCTCGAATCTTCTCCACGTCCTGGGAGTATCCTCTCCCGTAGCCATAGCCATAGTGAGAGACAGAGTCGGGGTTGGTGTCACCAGACCCCGGTTTGGAACCGTTTCCATTTCCACTCCCATCCACCATGCCAAACGACCACGAATAACGACCAAACAAAGCCGACATCCTTTCTTTCAGCCGCAATAACCCCCACTGTATGTATGTATGTATGTATTTAAAATTAATAAACTCCCGATTCGAAGTCTTTTGATTCCTTCCCCCAAACGACCTTCTTTCTTTCCTTTTTCCTTTCTTGCGACGCTTGGAAAACGCAGAACAAGAACAAGAGCAAGAGCAAGACCAAGACCAAGAACAAAAACAAAAAGATCTAGTAGTATGTAGGTGTAGGTGTATGTGTATGAATGTATGTGGAGACGTCAGAAGTTTAGTAAGTTAAGTCAGGAAGCGGACAGATCCCTAGTCCCCTGCCCACTTGATAACGCAAACGGGGACGGGGTACTTATCAGCGACGCGATAAGGTTAATTAGATCCGACCATGCGTCAAACAAAGGGAAGAAAATGAAATGCGGGGTAAATAATAACGGGTCTTTGATAAGTGGGCAATTAGTAATGGGAACAAACAAAACGACGGTTTTCGTGCCAAGGAAAAAAAGAATGTCAACGTCGAAGGTCGAAAAGTTGAACAGTTGTTCTCTTAGCTAGTATCCAGATGCCTTAGGTTAGGTTCGGTAGGTGTCCACTCCACTCGATCGGCGGTCCAGATCCAGATTCAGATTCGATAGTTGGGGTAGTGAGTCCGGTCGTGGTCGATGATAGCCAGTTCAAGTTAGGTAGGTAGGCTAAGTAACTAACAGGAAAGCCCACTTCGTTCGTATTCGTCTGTCTGTGGAGGACGGGGAACGTCAAAGAAACTTCAAACCTCATTTACATCGATCGACCTCGAAGAACACAGAGCCTTAAGTACCTTCGTACTGTACATACCATGACATTGAAACCCTCCCAATTTCTCCTCAACTCTCACCCTCAGCCTGTCTTGTCTGATCACAGATCGGCACCCGCCTTCGCGTTCACATTCACATTCAGCTGAGACGGATATAGATCTCCGTCCATGGTCACTGTGTAGATCAAGCTAGTTCTAAGATAGGTGGTTTGGTTTGGTTTGGTAAGCTGCCATTAACTATGTTAACTTAGTAGTTATGTTAGTTAACTAAGTTATTATATCATAGCGCAGCACAGTTCACGTGGGGGCGCTTATTGGACACCGCGTGGTCTCCGCGGCCAGCTTCGGAGGGGGCCGAAGGGTTCTTGGGCTGTGGAAATAGACTCCGTCCGCAAGACATGGACCAGAGAATATGGTGTATAGATCTGTATCGACACGCACATAACCCTTTATCGCAACCTTACCCGGCTGCCCCCGCGGCTCCTCTCCTCCCACTTTTGGTCTCCTTAGCCTGGTTGGGCCCTTATCCATCCATCCATATGCACCCTTGCCGTTGCCATGTAGCAAACATCGAACATCGCGCAGCTAGTAGTACTCCGTACCTAGTGACGATTTAGGGGAACTTAGGAACCTACCTCCACAGTACATACATACATGAACTGGAGGCCTGAGTTGAGCTGATCTGAGCTGAACTGAGCGGCCTGAACTTGGGTTGCTTTGGTTTTGCTTCGCGGCAACTACTGTAAACTACCTAAGGTACTTTCTTTTCAGCCTCTCTCCTCTCTCCAGGGTCGATTTGGCCCAGGCTAGGTAGGCTGAGCTGGAGGCTCGAGTCGGGCCCGGGCAGTCCATGGTACTTCCGTAAAAGGTAAATGTGAACATTAGACTGGCGCTGTGATTGTGATTCACCATGCAGATGGATGGTCATGGTGATGATTTACTTTTTATTTATTTCATTTTTTTTTCTTCTATCAGAAGATTTATACTACAGCGATTTCAAATTATCTTGTACATACTGCATACACAAAGTTCGGTGCACTAAACTAAGAAACATAAATACAGCGAATAGTAGAATTAGTAGACCATCCGTCCATCATCCAAGGACATACATAACAGGTCATGGTCATGGTCATGGTCATGGTCATGCAGACAAGACAAAAGGTTAGGTATCTCGTTCATATCACATGGAAAGGAGATACGAAAATACGAACACACGGGCTTGATTGAACCCTGAATCGCCCCTTCTCGATAGAGGCCATAGAGCTGAGCAAATGGCTAAGCATACCAGATTAGGGAAATGCAGATACCATCGACGAAGGTCATCAGGATTCCAGCCAAGTAAATCGAAGACATGACAGGTCATTTCTCAAAGAAATTTCGTTCCAGATGTATCATGAGGTCATCCTGCTCTTCTTCCTGGGCCGGCAGTCTCCAGAAGCTTTGAGAGTGATCGGCTATTCCCGGAGAGACGCCCAGGTCGTAGGCCAACAAATATCGTAGCAAACATCCACCAATATCCGTAAGAGAGGAGTTTCCTCTTCCCCTTTCTTTTTAATCTCGAAGAGACCAGCATTACACCACATAATGCGGTCTCCGAGCCGCCGAGGAGCTCCTCCGATTCGACGACGACGAATGTCCCCGTCTGCTGCTGTGGCTCCTGCGCCGGACGGTCGTCTCCTTGGTCTCCCTGACCACGACCTCCCTGTTGTGGCGGTGAATAAAGGCGGCGAAGATGGCCGTCCAGAAGAAGAAGATGACCTCCATGATGCCGAGCGCAAAACACGCCTTCAGCATGGCGCACGACTTGTTGATGTCAAACGACAGGGGGTTCCCGCTCTGGACGCCCCAGTAGCCAAAGGGCCCGAGGGAGATGTAGACCTCACCGCCGTCCCAGCGCGTGCAGTTCGCGCTCCCGATGAAGCCCAGCTGGTAGACGCCGGCGATGAAGGCGCCGAAGAAGCACAGGTCGACAAAGGAGACGAAGGCCGCGGAGCGCTTGGTGGTCGAGTGCCGGATCAGGGTGTCCAGGGACCAGAAGACGGCGATGACGCTGACGATGAAGAGGACGAGGATGTAGGGCGGGGTCATGATGTTGGCTTTGACGTATCCATCGACGAAGTAGGCCTGCATCTGTCAGCCAGGCAAATCGCGTGTGACAAGCTTGCAGCTATTCTTACCAGCATGCCAACGATCGGGATCAGGAAGGTGATCTCCACGATCCGCCAAAAGATGAAGAAGAGGCTGCCGAACATCTTGGACGGTGTCTTGATCTTTTTTTCCGTTGTTTGATGTGATGGATTCGGAGGATGGATCAAATGCAACACAAGCTTGACAGCTAGAACTTCATGTCAAGAGATATTGTACCGTACAACGCGTGGTGAGAGTGTTGTACAGCTAGCTGCAGCAGTAGTATTGCCTAGGTGACGCTGCACCGCAGTAGCGGACGCGACAACAAAGCAACAAATACCAACGGTCTGATTAAGGTGGGAGGGAAGATGCAAAGGAGAAAAGATTGGGAAGCAAAAAGAGAAGAAGACAAAGAGACCGGCCATGCGGCCTTGTGTTCGCAACGCCGTGGCCATGGTGAGCGGCATCCTCCTCGAGGAGGCTGGGAAACTAAACTCACAGTTTAGTGAAGGGGCTGGTCGAGTCTCGAGCGCCCGCCCAGTCTTCGCGTCAGCTAGCCATGTGCATTCGGTGACAGAAGGCCGGCCATGCTCTGAACACTTTCATTATTAGCACGAATAAGAAAGCCGGCCCTCGTCAGCAGCCGCCATGTTCGTCATCTGTGTTGTTTTCTGCAGCGGTGATCCTGACAGGCCACGGGCCCGATCTGCGGTCTGGAACCACACGGGCTGCCCCGCGCGCCGTTCCGGGCGCCCGGCATCGTTACATCCGCGAAAGACTCACCGCATAAAGGGCATGTACAGACAGCCTCCACGTCGAGCAAGTCTTTATTATATCCAACAGCTAACCAAAGTATTGGCCCTTGATGCTCTCTCACTATTCAATCCTCTTCCAGGTTGACTGCCAAGATCTTTGTTCAATATTCATGTTCTACATCTTACAATCAAGACACATCTGATTGACTGCAAGCCATCCCGTGCTCGCGAAATGCTGTTGTTAGATGATTTGAGGATATGACTGCTATAGAAGATGCACCGTAGAACAGGCCTGAGATTCACCTCTAGAAAATACAACGTCCGGGGGGGGGGGATCAGAAGACCAGCCAGAAATACCGTCGTGAACAATACAAGTAAAGCGATCGTCATCGAGATAGTATATATAAAATAGAGACAATACAATGCTTCCGGTCTCATAAACATCGTCCCAAATGCCGGTTTATAATGCATGCAACAAAAGGACAAAGCATCGCAAGTCCCTATCCCGCAAGATCCGGCTCTCATGCGCCGTGCGGCTGTGCCGTCGTCAATGGCCGCTGTACTTCGCTGATTGGAGCGCCTTGGGTAGGTTGTCCCGGTGGATGATAGGAAGTGTCGGCCTCGTAAGTGTAACCCGGGTATTGCGAGTTCCATTCGTTGTTCTGCGTCCTCACGTACGGGCCCCGCATCTCATATCCATCCGTCACATCCTCGCTCGAGGATGACGAATAGTTATCGTCGGGATCGCGACGTTGACGGGCGTACATATTCGACTCGTACGGACGAGGAGATACAGTTGGATGAGGTGGCGGTGGAGGGGAGCTGGTCCTACGGAGTTCCGTACCGCCAGGTATATCGATTCGTTCCTCGTCGGGGTTGCGGAGCGCCACAGAACTCTCGTTGAATCCCTCCTGATGAGGAGCACCAGCGGGAGCCCGGGGTTCGGTACCCCAGGTGCGGATCGGGTATGCCCTGCCCTTCTTCCACGGCTCGGTGATCGGAGGGAAGTACTGGCGGTACGAGGCCCAGGCCGTAAAGACCCCCAACAGAGATCCGGTGATGACGTCAAAGGGATGGTGTCTGGCATCCATAATGCGTGATACCGCTATAAGAGTGGCCACGAGGCATGGAATCATGATCAAGATCGTCTTCCAGACTTCGCCCCGGTTGTCCATGACATGCAGCTTTCCGCACAGATACAGTGAGAGGTAGAAAAGGCCAGCAAAGGAGGCTGGAAGAAAGTTAGCAACGAAAGATCCATACAAACATTGCTAGTGACGGAAGTCATCTTACAGCTGCTGTGGCCTGGATTCAAAGTCAGCATTCAATTCTTTGAAGATCTGGACATGAAAGGGATCAACGAACCAGACGGCCACGAGCGGAAACCATCCTTCAAGATCGCATGGTCAGGCTGTCTGCATATCGTGTAATTGGAAAGACCCCAAGACTTGAGATCTTGGGCGAAAGGATCAGGGTTGCACCGGGAGATGATGTCTGGCCGGGGCTTCCCACAGGCGTTCTTCAACACCTGCGTGATGACAAAGGCCAATCCCTGGGACAGCAGAAGGCCGAGGATGCCACAGTTCAGCTCCCACAGTCGATCCTTCCACCTGTATGTCCCGGACAGCTTCCTCCGTCCCGACATCTTCCCCTTGGAGGGCTTGTGGTGCGAAAAGAGGCCATCGATAAAGAGGGTGTAGATCACAATGACCACCACGGGAAGGCCACAGGAAAGGGCGACGGCCTGGCCGATCGTTATGGTTTCGTGTACGGCGTACGGATATTGAAGGGAGATATTGTTCAAGGAGAAGTGTTGATGGTACGGCTCGATCGCATCAAGGATATAGAATCCGATCACGAGGGCACTGTCAAGGGTTCGTGGTCAGTACGTCGATCGATACCAGACACGGGGGACGCTCAAGGAAGCAAGTGGTCGCATGTCACAGCAGGCAAGATGGGCGACGAACATGATGATCACATAGTCGAAGATATACCTGAGGCAGGAGACGTTAGTATATGGCGTCACCCAGGAACAGGCGTTTTTCCAAAGGGAGATCTCACGATATGACGACGCGGGCTCGTAACCGCTTCTTGGAGAAGGGAAGTTTAGAAGGGAGCTGGTCCATGATTTCCGCGTTGAACTCAAGCACGAGATGACATATAATGGAAGTAATATCTCAGGAAACCGGATGTCTCCCAGTTCACAGCCCGAGTACCCTTTGGAAAAAGGCGGGAGAAATGCAAAGTCGGGGGAAATGATCTGGCAGGCTCCCTTGATCCCCAGATCGACGATCTTCAGCTGTGACCCGTGGGCCAAGCCGCTGCGACAAACGACAGCAAATGCCAAGCAGCGCTGAGCCACTATGCAGCGGTTCGAAGTTCAACGGTCGTGGATGAACTATCCTCCCAGTCCACACCTTTATAGAGAAAGAAAAAAAACCATAAATGCAACTACCGACAACTCGTGCGCAGCGACTCAGCCACATGCGCAGTCATGCGTGGCCTGGAGAAGCCACCATGCCGGATTGCTATTAATACCGGGGTCTGGCCGGGCCAAAGCGGGCCCAACCAGCCCGCTGGTTCGCCCACGACTCGCGGTGGCTCCTCTTCTCCAGGCGCCATCTCCGGCTCCCGTTGCTTGTTCTTGCCGCTCACCAAAGGGGATCATCCCGCCTGCGCACGTGTACTCCCTTCGATTGGATCCCTGTGGCTGGTGACTAACCTGCCTGTTTGGACGTGAAAAATTTCCCCCACCTGTTATTACGGCCGTAGCTACTGTCCTGCGCCAATTTAGGTATTCATTCGTCACCTCTGCAGTCTAATCGAATGCTCAGAGAAGGTTACCTAGCCAGTTTACACCAGGCATGGCAGGTACGTTATTATGGTCATCATCCACGTGAAGAGACGACCCCTGATATTGCCTGTAGAGACATGAGGACAAGAGCGATTCGAGTAAAATAGGACGATAACAATAGAATGACCAATTGAAGTTAAGGTTGAATAGAGCAGTGGACTGACAAGCAAAAGAATCCTTTTGTCGGCAAACTTTGGTGAACGATAGCTTCAGGGGGGTCTTGCCAACCGGACTGATCTCTATCCCTGCAGACAGACCAATAAAGAGCTGGGTATTCTCTTTGTGAAGAATCCAATCGAGATCCTTTCTCTTGGCACATCGGACCAGATGCAGATACCTAAGTCTTTCAAGGGCCTCAGGCTGCTCAACGCTACTACGCACCAAGGCGGAGTTCCAACTACAAATAGACTGAACGCTACTGTACAAAACTCGCGGTGACTATGTCGAGAAAAGTTAAAAACATAATTGAAATTTAAATTTATATATGAAATAAACATCCAATCTCTAGTTCCCGTTTATCATTCTCAAAAAGGATAGTGTCAGTCTCATGTTTCAAGCATAATAATCTCTGGTCGTTAAGGAGCGTGGACATGGAAGCTCGAGGTTCATCATATCAACATCATAAAAGGAATGTGTTGAATAATACACGGCGAACCAGAAGGTCCCGAAGAAGCGAATAGGAACTCAATTGGCAGTTATCTGAATTTAGCACTTGGTGATGTAGAGACCAAGTCTGCAACCCTTGTTAGCTAATGACCTTTGTCGAGGAGATAGCGAGGGGCTGAACTTACGGAGAGGGGTTCCAATCCTGGAAGTAGTTAAGCTCGGTCGAGCCAGCGTTGCTGATCTTGTAGCCAACGGCCTGGCCCGCAGGGCAGTCGAAGGTGGCGATGGTGTAGGAGTTGCCAGGGGAGACGGTGAATACACCGTAGTCCTCCTTGACTGCCGGGGCGTTGCTGTAGCAGGTGTCCTGGGCAGCCGGCGACTGCAGAGAGGCGAACTCGAGCTTGCCGTCACCGCTGAAGCTGTAAGAAGAGGTCTCCAGGTCTTCCTTCTTGGGGAACAGGAAGACCAGTGAGCACTTCTTTCCAGCATCACTCTGGGGAATGTCGAAGTTGAAGAGCGTCGAGACGGAGGAGGTGATCGTGCCGTTGTACTGGGTGCCTGCAGCCTTGTCGGGAGAGGAGGAATCGACCGGGATGATCAAGTGAGGGTACTCATAGGGGCCAGAGAGGTTCGCCGGGCATCCAGAGCCAGAGCTTCCAGAGCCTGCAGACTGCGTCTCAGACGGCTGGGGCGCAGAAGGAGCGGAGGAAGCCTGGGTTGGCGCAGGCTGGGAGCCGGAAGCTGGGGCGCTCGACTCAGGCGCAGGGGAAGGCTGAGAGCTGGAGCCCGGAGCAGTTGCACCAGGAGCAGGGGCAGACTGTGAACCAGAGCCATTGTTGGAGCCGGAGCCAGAGCCTGGCGCAGTGTAGCCAGGAGCCGGGGCAGACTGGGAGGCAGAGCCGGAGCCGCTGTCAGAGCCCGGGGCAGACGATC
Source organism: Thermoascus crustaceus (assembly GCF_041956765.1). Classification (NCBI taxonomy): domain Eukaryota; kingdom Fungi; phylum Ascomycota; class Eurotiomycetes; order Eurotiales; family Thermoascaceae; genus Thermoascus; species Thermoascus crustaceus. The sequence goes on along the minus strand of NW_027192527.1, from coordinate 2,499,865 downwards.
CAGGAGCCGGAGCGGACTGAGAGCCAGAGCCGTATCCGGAGCCAGATCCAGGAGATGGCGAAGAGCAGGATCCAGAGCCAGAAGAGCCAGGAGCAGGAGATGGCTGAGAGCCAGAGCCTGGAGCGGTGTAGCCAGGAGCCGGTGCGGACTGAGAGCCGGAGCCATAGCCCGGAGCAGACGACTGAGGGGCAGCTGGCTTAGAGGTCGAGGCCGGAGCACTCGACTGAGGAGCGACAGAGACCGAGGGCGAAGACGAAGATGAGCCCTGTCCCTTGCAAGAGTCTGCCATCAGGGTGATCTCTTTGCAGCCGGTCTGAGCGGAACTGTCATTAGAGGTGTAGAGGTTCATTCCGCCATTTTCACCCGTCTCGCAGGCGTAGAACTGGGAGGAACCGTGATACTTCAGAGTGCCCTCCGACGAAATAGAGAAACCTGGAGTGGGCTTGGCTCCCAGATCACACTGGAATTGGACAGCGGGGGCTAAAGACACTGTTAGCAGAGACTCAATCCTTGGCCATTCCTGTCATCGACATTACTTACGAGGAGTCAGGATGCATCCACGTCCGCTGCTGTCGGTGATGGCACCGCTGGAGTCGATGCAGAACTGCGCAGGAGGCAGTCCTCCACGGACGCGGTTCTGTCCGTCACCAAGTTGGCCAATGGTGCCGGACACACCGCCAGAAGCGGAGAGACCGAAGCAGCAGGTGTTGCTTCTGCCCACAAGAGCGTTCGCTCCAGCCGCGAAGGCGGCAACAGCGACGACGTTTTTCATAATTGGGAGGATCGACAACGAATGACACTGATCAGAACAGAAAGCGAGTGGAAGTCTATGAAACCTTGAAAGAAAGACAAGTCTTTCTCACTTGGTCGAATCCCAGCCAGGGTGCGAGAGATGCATCTTATATTTATAGCCCAATGTGGGTAACAGAACATCATGAATAATCTGTGATAGAAGTCAAGCCGACATAGGCCGATAACTCCACACTGCGATCAGGAAAGAAACAGACCCACCGGGATCTGAGGGGAAAGAAGAAACCAGTCGTCTGTAGAAAAGACGACGATGTGGACCATCTTGGCAGGAACATGACGGGGAAGAAGGGATCCGAGCCAGCGGTTAGACCTGTTTTCCGGCCAAACCGGGCTGAAAAAAAAAAATAGAAACAGCGGGTAAGTCTCTCATGGTTGTATAGGCGTCAAAATGTCATGCAAGAATTGCCCTGTGAGGCTGTGCCACTGGAAGAAGTTGGAGAAGCGACCCAGCTGGGTGAGTTAAGCGCTCCACCAACAGGGCAAGTTCTAGAAGTGTTTTGAGGAACGTAGGCCATGTCAGCGGTAGCCATCGTAGTGTGGAGAAGATGGCAGCCAAGTCAGTGGGGGTTTGTAACTATCAAAAGTTGACGTATCCAGGGTTCTTTTGGTCACGGGCCATGGTTCGCACGGTCATCTCAGATGAATCATGGCTTATTCTTGTCGAAGGAGGCCGTATAATTTTAACCACCAGTCAGAGGGTTTCGGATCCTGAAGCGACCCAGAGAACTTCGTGACATCGGATAGGAACAGGCAGTGGTCTTTCGGGTAGCCGGAGAAGACGCGAGAAACGACAGAATTGTCCGTTGGTACTGTACCTGATCAGCGGACCGAGAAACTCGCACACTTCACGAGAAGACCAATTCTTAGGGGCCAAGAAATAATATACTTGGAATATGCGCGATGCGCACCACAAGCGTCCAGCGTGCAAGGGCATCAGAGCGTCAATGGCAAAGTTGAGGTCGACTCAAGCTTCGGCTAAAAGACGCAGCGTCAAGCCGGCGCTTCCCTTGCTGCTGTGATTCCCTGTTTCATCGCTACTATTCTTAGCGCCGCTGCGAATCAGCGTCCAGCAGCCAACCGCTTCGCGGTGGACCATGACGAATTGCTCCTCACGTTCTAGACACAGCCGGACATTCGGGTCTCTCTCCGATCGAAACCTCGTCCTCTGTCTGGGAATACGCGTAACCCTCCCCAGAGATCCAGACTGTCAGCCCGGCGGCGATTGCTCCCTACGGAAACTGTCCTGCACTTCCCACCGCCCATCCGGTGTCTGGACCACAGAAGTGACAGGTCTCATGCACACTGTGGCTGAGGGCATCGATTATGGAAATTAGCCGGCTGTAGAACCGCTGGTCGACTTGATGCTGGATTTGTTACAGCTGCTCCTGCAACTACTGAGCTGGGCAACCGACAACGTTGAGCCAAATAACTGTCAATGAGAAATTACAATGGATCACGATGTTCTGCGAGATAATTTGCGACGTTTCAGCGCATTTGAAATTTCCTCGGGATTATCGCTACTTCAGTATCCTACGACGGTTACGCTGAAGGACGTCATGTCATGGCGATCTTCAGTGACCGGGATAAGATTTGCACTTGACAGCTAAGTTAATTCGCCATATGCAATGCTCACCGCTGAAATCCTGTTGTAAGGTCAACTGGATAATAACGATTAGAATACAGTATTAGACGAGATTTCGGATCGGATGCCTCCGGCAGCAATCCTGAGCCTTCGGCGTGTACACCCGAAAGCGCACAGATTAGTAAGACTGCTGCATTGCAATCTATTATTCATGGATGGAGTCATACAGTACGAGGCTTCAGTTTCTGTGGCAAAAAAACAAGAGGAATTCGCGTGGGATTTCCCTATTTATGCTATAGCAAACAAACACGCCTTATCAGGTGAAGAGGCCCGCGCGCGTGATCAACTTCCGCCGTGAGCATCCGCTTCGGACGGAATGAAGACAAGTCTAGATCAAGCATGTAATGGATTTCTCCTCAGGGCCATTAGCTTTGTCAGGTTAAATCTGTGTACAGAGGTAATAGACCTACAGATCACCTGATGGCTTGAATTGATATTGTCAAAGGTTGTACTTGTACTGGCTTCGGTGTTTGACGGAGGTTGAAGAGGGATAAAAGACAGAGCGCTCTACAAATCCACTCCCACTTCAATAAGGACTTTACCCTTACATTGAGGCTAATTTATTCGTAGACGCGTGGGTTATAAGAGTGCGAAACGTCCAAAACGTCCTTAATCGGTCAGAACATTGGTCGGACATGCCGGCAGCCAACCAGACCGTGGTTAAATAAGGTAGGAGAATTTTGTTGATAGCCACATGAAGACACAATACAAGCCTTCTCAAAACAAGTGGTGACTCTTCGGTTAGACAAGTACATGAGAAAAAGTCGCATATCTGAGAAGAAACATTCATATCTCTGAATAATATACAAGACGTCATATCTTCCTTCACAGCTTTCCGCCGGTAATCTCCTCTGCGAGCTTCTTGACTCTGCCCTGGATGACATCCCAGCGAGCGGCTTCGCTCTTCTTCGAATCGTTGACGATGGACTGGATGGTTGGCGGCACACCCAGGTTCCAGATGTTCTCTCCCGGCTGGTGGTCGTTGCGCCAGGCCGGGTTCTCACCCTCAGGAAAGACCCTCTCAATTTCGGCAGCAAGCTGAGCCTCCGTCGTAATGAAGTTGCGGGCGTTCATGTACAGTGTGTGGATGGCATCCTGTCTCTCGGCCTTCTTTTCAGCTTCCTTAGCTTCCAGGAGAGCCTTGGACCTAGCAAGACGCTCCTCTCGGTCCGGGTCGGGCAGCACTGAGGACTTAGTTGGCTGCATTGCCTTGACGACAGACGGCCTCGTCAAACGCTCATCTTCCCTTTCCGGCTGATTCAAAATACGCTCCCGTCTGAACTGTTTCGCCATGCTCCGCCGCACCATGAAGGAATCGGTCTTCTTTTTCCGCTCGTGCAATTCGAGGAGACCCTCTCTCAGATTCTTCCTCCTCGTCTCGGCCATCTTCCGCCTCCACTCATTGTATTCGACGTTAGGGTCATCGGGCTGGACCTCCGGCTCCTTTGTGGGCTCTGGGGTTACAGCCGCGAGGTATGCCTCCGAAGGCTTATCCCGTCGGCGGGCCGGGAACAATTCTCGGGGGACGGGGAGTGTACCCTTGACACGCGGTTTTGAGGGGAGATCAGGCTGTATCGTCTTCGGAATCTCAATGAAATTGGGAGACTCTGGTCCGACTCGGAGACTGGACGATGTTGCGAAACCGCGGACCTGCCCTGCGGCGGTCCTGCAGTGACGGTACAGCGACATTCTGAAATTCACGTCCGGGTATAAGAGGAACCGTAACACAACGAAGGACAGAATAAACTAAAGCAAATTGGACAATCTTAGCTCATCCCCGGACGTGCAGGGCGGCCAATCTGCAAGACGTCGCGGACGGGGTTCGCTGCGAGACTTCGGAAAGAGGCTGAAGCGATTTTCTTACGTGTGGCCCGTGCACCACAAAGCTTGGCGCCCGCAGCTAGAAGAAATATTTCCCCTCGAATTTTTTTTCCAGCCTCTTTTCTTCTCCCAGACGCCTGTGAAATTTCACAACGTCCCTACCTTTACCAAGACTTTTCCAGGTTTGAATACCTGGTAGGCGTCACCATGGGTACGGGTAAGAAAGAAGCTACCCGCCGCGAGCGGCAGGGGAAGGTTGGGGATGGCATGGGCAATGTCAAGGTCAAAGGTGAAAACTTCTACAGGTGAGTCCATCTTATTTTTTGTGTGATTCCAGAGTCTACCGTTTCCATATAATGTTTATGCTATATCTAACCATGACTAACGTTCTGCAGAGATGCGAAGAAATTGAGGTACCTGAACATGCTCAAGGATGGCAAGCCCCAACGGAACGCTGCTGGGAAGATCACCAAGGCTGCGTCATACCAGTCGCGCGAGATCCCGAATGCTCGGATTGAACCGAACCGTAAATGGTTTGGGAATACCAGAGTCATCTCTCAGGAGGCGTTGGCTTCCTTCCGAGAGGCAGTTGCTGAAAAGGCCTCGGATCCTTACCAAGTCCTTCTGAAGACCAACAAGCTCCCCATGAGTCTGATCAGAGATGGTCAAGGCGTAAATGGGCTGAAGCAACACAAGGCCAAGATGGCTGTGGAATCAGAGCCTTTCAGCGAGACCTTCGGGCCCAAGGCTCAGAGGAAGCGAGTCAAGCTGGGAGTAGGCTCCCTCGAAGACCTTGCAGATGAGACTGTTAAGATGCATGACTCCTATCTCGAAAGATTGGATCAGCAAAAGCTTCTTAGTGGCAATTCTGGTGCTGCTGGCGATGACGCCGACGGCGAAGATTCTACTCTTGCTACAGCGCGAGAACCTGTCTTCTCCAAGGGACAGAGCAAGCGTATCTGGAACGAACTCTACAAGGTTATTGACTCATCGGACGTGGTAATCCATGTTCTCGATGCCCGTGATCCCGAAGGCACACGGTGCAGAAGTATTGAGAAGTACATCCGTGAGGAAGCCCCGCACAAGCACCTGGTCTTTGTGCTCAATAAATGCGATCTCGTACCGACGAGCGTGGCTGTAAGTTGCCTACTGTTTCTAATATCTTGCTTTCTGTTGCTTTGCAATCCTCTTTCAACTTCATCTGTGCCATTGTTCTGTCAAGGCTACTTCCGGCAATCAATTGCCATTTCTCAATGGAAGTTTGTCTGTTACGGCTTTGGCAGATTGATACTTGCCCGCCGTCCAGCTTCTTTCTGAAGTTGGGCTGACAACCTTTCGTTTTGAAGGGCCGTCGTTAAGGGCTAAGTCGTGTTTTGTTTGAGTTGAGTTCTGCTTCTGCCGTTAGGTGGCTCATAGCAGTTCTCTTAGTTACATCTCACACATTATCCTTACAAATTATTTTCGCATGTTCTTGAAGTCTGTCTATGGCCGGTCATCGGGTCGCTAACTGGTTATACCAGGCATCTTGGGTACGGCACCTGTCCAAAGAATATCCCACGCTTGCATTCCATGCTTCCATCAACAACTCTTTCGGAAAAGGATCTTTGATCCAGCTTCTCAGACAGTTCTCCTCACTACATTCCGACCGGAAACAGATCCAAGTAGGATTCATCGGGTATCCGAATACGGGGAAGTCTTCGATCATCAACACTCTTCGAAAGAAGAAAGTGTGCACGGTAGCACCCATTCCCGGTGAGACGAAGGTGTGGCAGTATATTACTCTGATGAAGAGAATATACTTGATCGACTGCCCCGGTGTGGTCCCTCCAAATCCCAACGACACTGAAGAAGATATCTTGCTTCGGGGAGTTGTTCGGGTAGAAAATGTTCAGAACCCTGAGCAGTACATTCCTGCTGTCCTTAAAAGGGTTCAGCCTCGGCATCTTGAACGTACTTACGAGATCAAGGGTTTCAACGGCGATGCTCTTGAATTCCTAAGCATTCTCGCACGCAAAGGAGGCAGACTTCTCCGGGGCGGAGAGCCTGACCTTGACGGCGTCGCGAAGATGGTTATCAATGACTTCCTTCGGGGGAAGATACCTTGGTTCACTCCGCCGCCCAAGGGATCAACTGAGGGAGAAGATGAAAAGATGGAGGGGCGAGAAGGTAGACTTGGAGAGATGACTCGAAAGCGGAAGATAGATGAGGTGACGACATCTGATTCCAAGGAACCTGCAGATAAGGGCTCTGACAGCGATAACTCGGGTTCGGATGAGGATGTTGATGAGTTCGAAGGATTTAGTGACGAAGAAGACAGTGATGGTGGTGCGATCGTGGAAGAGAGCGATGATGAGAGTGCTCAGGGAAGCGATTGAGCCCGTATCTAAGCAGATACTACTCGTGGATTTTACTAGATCCCAAGCATAGAGAGAGATCTCTCGACAGAGCAGACATGGGGCACTCCGACCACTGCAGAATGCCGGAGCGGCAGCTTGCCGCACAAGAACACAGGGGGCGTGCTCTATCATATAGCCACGTCGCCCGTGCGTTTCACAGGGCGAAGTCTGCAGTGATCCACTTGCACGATCATCATAGCGGCAGTTGTCGAAGCTTAGTTGCAGCGTGTGGAGTGTCCCCAGCTTCAGGTGGTTCAAGACGATCTCGGTCTTGAGCAACACGGCTGGCTGATATGCCGGTGCACCTATGTTGTCATACTTGAATAGGCCTCGGGATTGCCCAACGTACTTTAGATACCCCAGAATATGTTCACGAAACAGAGAAAGTAATGATGCAATGTCATGTTTGGAACAATGGTAGACTCCGCTCTAGAGCTCTAGCTTTTCTTTTTCACAGTCTCCGATGGGCTGTGTTGGCTGTGCATCCCGCGCAGTGCATGACGCCGCCGCCTCACGTGGGGCCATCCCAGCCTCGCTCCAGCAACAGAGCACGAGTTACCGCAACGCCTTTTGTCGGCCTCATGCAGAGCAACCTGCCCGTCATTCTCGAAGATGATAAATATCCACCGCATCTCTAGTCCCGCCAGAGATGTCTTACCATCGCCACCATAATGGCGGAAGACGGCATGTCCATCATACCCTACCACTCATCTAACCGTGACATTGTCCTGTAAGGCTGCTCACTGCTACTCCCCCAGACCTCGTTTTCTCCTCCGAAGATAAGCGAGATCTCTAATGTCCCTGTGCGAACAGACGCCACAATGACTCGATCGTCGTCCTCGACCGCGAGTCCCAGCAGCTCGTCCTCCGCAATACGGCCGGCAGCAACCATGATGTCGAGCTGACCGACTGCCCTTACTGCCACCGTCCCATACGAGATGCCAACGGGGAAGCAGGACGAGATGGCCGCCACGGCCCGAGTTCAGCGCAGCCAGAATTCGTCAATCCGGATTATTTCCGCATGCTCCATAACAGCTTGCCCGGCTCCGCAGAGACCTCAGGTCCGCCCTCTCCTCGTCGACGACTCGTCCAACCAGCCCTCGCAGACGGCCCGACGACCGGCAGCTCGGACTATGGGACAAGCACTCCTGCTCCGCAGGGAATCTCGTCTGCAGCGTTCAGCCAGAATTACTTCAAAAAGTTCTTCGTGGAGGAAGCGGAGCTTGGGAGGGGCGGCAAGGGAGTCGTGTTGCTCGTGAAGCATGTGCTGGACGGTGTCGAACTCGGGCACTATGCGTGCAAGCGCGTCCCGGTCGGCGATGACCACGAATGGCTCAAGAAGGTGCTGGCTGAGGTGCAGCTGTTGCAGCATCTCTCGCATCAGAATGTCGTGTCCTACCGTCACGTGTGGCTCGAAGATGTGAAGCTCAGCAACTTTGGTCCCAGCGTGCCATGCGCCTTCATCCTCCAGCAATACTGTAACGCGGGGGATCTTCAAAAGTATGTGTACGGGTCAACCCAGACGGCCACTACGACGCAGCAGTTGAAGGAGCGTCTGAGGAGAAGGTCGAAGGGTCAACCTGAACCTGCAATGGAATTGGGAGGGCCTAGAAAGCTGCATTTTGAAGAAATATACTCGTTTTTCAAGGACATAACCTCTGGTCTGCGTTTCCTCCACGTCAACGGTTACATTCATCGCGACCTCAAGCCCAGCAACTGCTTGCTGCATGAAACCGGTCATGAACTACGGGTTCTGGTGAGCGATTTCGGAGAGGTCCAATATGAGAATACGGTCCGTAAATCCACCGGAGCAACGGGAACCGTATCGTACTGTGCACCAGAGGTCCTGCGACGAGAGTATCCGAACGGTCCTTATGGGAACTTCACCTTCAAATCCGATGTCTTCTCTCTGGGAATGATCTTATACTTCCTCTGTTTCGCGCAGCTCCCTTACCGCAATGCTGATATAATCAATGAAGAGAAGGAGGACCTAGATCAACTCCGTGAAGAGATTAGCCAGTGGACTGGGTTTGACGACGCACGGAGGATGAGACCAGATCTACCGGAAAAGCTGTATACCTTCCTGAAGCGGCTGCTGTCAGTTGATCCGGACAAGCGACCGACTGCGGACGAAGTTTTGAACGGTATCCAGGCCGGCGTCAATATCAATGGTAATGAAAATCGTCGATTCGCTCGTGCTAGCTCCCATAGTCCCGACTATCGTTCGAATCCACGAATTCAGCCCATTGACAGCCCGGGGCCTGCATCCAATCCTCGACACTCGCATTCGCCGACCAAAAGCGTACCTCAAGCCGCACCTCTACGCCAGAGCCCGATGTACGACGCGAGGTCCACCCAGACTCCGGAAACCGAGTCAGAGATGGACAATCGTTCATCTCTCAGTCCGGAGCGGCATTTGATCGTCCGCCCCAAGTTCTCAGCGACCCCTTCCCTGTCCCCAACGGCAAGCGAAGATCGCGAGGAACGGTACAGACATCAGCAGATCCAGCACCACCACCACCACCAGCAACTACTACCACCGCCCCCGAACCGATTAATCTCTCTCAATACCATCTCATTCTACCTGCGATCCCTCTCTAACCGCAGACTGTATTCTACTCTCCCCGTCGTGCAGCTGGCACTGTTCCTCTTCAAGATCGTCTCCGCGTTTCAGCCCTGCTCCCCTCTCGCGGTCAATCCATGGGTGTTCTACCCGCTCCTCTTGCTCGCGGCCGTGAACCTCGGTACGCGGGGTTTCAAGATCCAGGCCCTGGCCGTCGTCGCGCATGTCGCGGTCGTAGGGCTCAGTCTGAGGTGGGGTGTTTTATGTATGTGGAGCCCCCACACGACGGCAAGGTCGACCGTGTTCGGGCTTTGACGATCAAAATCAACATTTCGTTTCTTTTCCAATTTGTATAATCATCACCGTTCTATTCCCCGGAGTTAGTTGAGAGGGGCGGTTCCGTGAACATTAACATGCATTTTTTTAATGATATGCGAAAGGAAAACAGCCTTTCAGAAACACCAAACAAAAGTTATACCCTGATAATAATGCGACTGGTAATGAGCGAAGACGAATGCGAACATGAACACGGATGGTTGAATTGGAAAAGAAAGAATGAAACCTCTATTCTGTCATTCTGTCATTCTATCAAATCAAAGGAAAGATTAAGGGCCACGGGCCGTGAATGTGTCCTATCCAGGTTATTTACTACATGTTCTACTTCGATTTAGCATGGATACGATACAAATCTTATGGTAAAAGACAAGCCCGTTTTCTCTTTTGTCAATAAGAGTAGTATTTTCATATGATCTCCCGTGTACCTGCCTAGCCAAAAAGAAGTAAAATCGTATAAGCCAAGCTCATCCCCGCACACGATGTCCTTTCATTCACCAACCGGTCTAGAGTAATTAAAGAAAAGAAAAGAAAAGGAACGCCCAAACTCCATCGCTATGCTCGTGAACCGGAATAAAAAAAAAAAAAAAACAAGAAAAATTCTAGCAAAATACACTTTGTAAAAAAGAAGAAGAAAAGATAATACTCAAGGCCCGATCCCAGACGAAACCGCCGCAGCCGCCGCGGAATCCGTCGCCACGGACTTGGACGCCGCCAGCGACGCGGCATCCCGCTTCGTGACCTCCTCCTCGATGAAGCACCCCAGCCCCGCGAACGCCTCGAGCATCGTCCGGGCGTAGTACTCGCGCAGGTCGTACCCGCCGGCCTGGACCTGGACGTCGTTCCGGAGCCGGTCGAGGTAGCTCGAGGGGTAGTGGTCCTGCAGGACGTAGTAGTCGCGCTTGTCGGGGACGAGGCCGCCGAAGGGGTCGTAGGGCTTTTCGGGTTCGGGAGCCTTGACTTTCTTCAGGCCCTTGATGAGGCCAGTGTCGATGTCGGTGCCTGCAAGGTCTGCGGTGGTGGGAGCCTGTCCCGCCACCGTGGCAGCTTTGCGGACTTCCATACCACGCAGCGCGGCCTGTTTCTGCCGGATGCGTTCCTCTTCGCTCCGTCTTGCGGACGACTTCTTGAGCCGCACCGTCGTTTGCCCTTCCTTGGCGATCGTATCCGCGTCCCCCGGTCCACCGGCCGCCAGGCGGGCAAGGACGTCCTCCCGGTGCGCGGCCATCTCGCGGCGCTCGTTCTCGTACTCCTGCCTCGCGAGCTGCCGGCGGAGACGGGCCTGCTCTTGCTCGATGGACTGCTGCTCGAGGAAGGACGAGCTCTCGGCGGACTCGAGGGCCTGGTTGGCCTTGATGGAGTGCATGTTGGCGGCGGCGTAGGACTGCAGGTCGGCCTCGGTCTTGGCGACGTCGATGCCGTGCACGAGGTTGGCGATGATCTCCTCGCGCTGCTCGAGGAAGTCGTCGTACGCGCGTTTGCTGGCGAATTCTTCTTCGCGGCGGTTGAGACTATATACTCATCGTAACACATGTTAGATATCCCAAGGGATGTAACATGTCCCACTTTTTTAAGGAAGGCAACGTACATCCCCATCACCCTCTTCCGGATATCCACCTCCCGCTCGACCTCGATGTCCTCAAAGGTCTGCTTGCGGAACCGGTTCTTGCGCAGCGTCTTGTGACATCCCGCAACGGGGCAGGGCGCCGGACCGGACGAGAAGATGCGGTCCACGCACGACTCGCACATCTTGTGGTAGCATTCCGGGTTGATGAGGAAGCGCATGTCCGGGTTCAGGTAGCGCGAGGATTTGCAGACGGGGCAGACCTCTGCATTGTCATCTTGTTAGCTGGATGGACTATGGAGGTATCTTACGGCGCATGCCGCAGTAGGTGGACTTGATTCGGGAGAAAAGGGAAAATCGAGCTCACCGTCTTCTTCCCCGCGATGGGCCACGCCATTGCGCTGGACAGACATGGTGGTGGCCATGAAGAAGAGACGAGGAGATGTAGAACGAGAGAGCTGGATGAGATGGATGTTCTGGCGGAGATAGCAGGTCTGCGGCGCCGAGCGCCGGCCAATGCGGAGGCGGCGTTGCCTCCGTCCCGTCCCTTTTGCCTCTTCCTATAAAATCTCACAAATCTCCCACTTTTCTTCCCCTCTCCTCGCCTCTGCGGCACCTCACTCGGTTCCCCGCCAGACCCTTCCCACACACAATGATCTGGAATTGAATTCAGGCTGAAAGATGCCAGACGAAACCAACCTCGCCGACCTCGAGCGCCAACGCCTCGAGCTCGAGCAAAACGTCCGCAAGCTCCAGCAGTCCCTCTACCACTGGCGCCTCTGGGAAGCCGAGTACGACGGCCTGAAGGAGGAGCTTGCCTCCCTCCGAGATGGCTCCACACGCGACGACTTCCTCTCCAAGGGCCGCGAGTTCGGCGGCTCCCTGGTCACCGAGGACGAGGTCCGCGTGTTGCTGGGCGAGAAGCAGGGCCTGACCCGCTCCAAGGAGCAGGTCGTCCAGCTCATCTCGCGGAGAATCGACTATGTCAAGCAGAATGTGGCCACGATGGAAAAGCGGCTGCACGCCGCGGAGGATCGGCTCAATCGTCTGCTGAATATCGAGACGCCGCGGGATGTCGTCCGTGTCGAGGGCGAAGATGGCGCGTTCCCCGTGACGGAGATTCTTGAGGAATTGGACGAGGAGGGGAATGTGATCAAGGGCTCGACGACGACCCCTGGGGAGAAGGCGCCTGAGCTGCTGGAGGTCTTGAAGAAGGCCGGGGTAAAGGACATTCCGGAGAAGATTGCGGCGAAGAAGGCGGAGGCGAAGGAGAGCAAATCTGCCAACGTGGAAGAGGTTTCTGAGTCGGAGTCAGAGCTGGAACAACCAAAACAGACGCCAAAGCAGGAACCTAAGAAGGAGCCTGAGCAGGAATTGAAGCAGGGTCCGAAGCAAGAACCCAAGCAGGAGCGTAAACCGGAGCCCAAGCCTGAATCCCAGCGGGAACAGAAACAGGAGCAGAAGCCCGAGAAGCCTGTTCCTATTCAGACACCCGGCACCACTAAACAGCCAGAAAAGCCTGCCTCCTCGCAGGTCAATCGCGCCTCTGACACTTCTACAAAGCGTACTTCTGTCTCCGTCGAAAAGCCTGAAAAGGACGAAGATGAGCGCCCCGTCCCCGTCACAGACATAGACGAGTCGCCGGAGGACGCCAAGCTGCGCAGGGAGATGCTGCAGTACGGCCTCAACGAGGTGGGCGCCGTTGTTGCGGAGCTGGAGCTCGACGAAAACGCGAGCGACATCTCTATTGAAGATGAAGATTACGACTCCTACGAAGACATTGATCCGGATGATGATGAAGACGAGGAAGAGGATGAATACGGACGGACTACGAGAAGGGTCCTGACGGATGAGTACCATCAGCAGATGCGCGAGTTGGAGAGGAAGCTGAACGCTCGGGGTATGTTCAACGTCGGTCGCGACACCAGCTCATTACCCGAAGAGGTGAGACGGGAGCTGGAGGCGCCTCGCGGCGTTGTGAAGGTCGAGAGATCTGAGGCTTCTGGAGAGGCTGCGAAGGTGCCTGAAAAGGCTCCAGAGGAGAAGAAGCCCAAGAAGAAGGTGGCTTTCGCTCCAGAGCTCGACATCGCGCCAGACCCTCAACCTCCCGTTCAGCAGGAGAAGACTGCGCCCAGACAGCCAGAAACACCGCCCGTTTCGGAGTCTATCGTCGAGCGCACAGAGCCTGTCAAGGAACAGAAGCCCGCAGCACCTCAGCCTCCGAAAAAGGTCTCGCGGTTCAAGAGCTCCCGGGCTGCCGGTACTCCCGCGGAGACTGCTACTCCTGCTGCTGCTCCTATCGCATCCACCGTGAAACCTACGGTCGGCTCTTCCATCAAGAACCCAGATCCGTCATCTCTCCCGCTCTTCCCAGCCAAACCAAAAGAACCAAAACCTTTCTCTCAGCCTATCGCCACTGATATTATCGAAAAACATACCCTTTCCCAATCGCAATCCGAATCTCGACCGTCTGAGCCCCGGCCCCCCGAGGGAAAGACCCTCGCCGACACCCTCGTCGAGCGCGACGTCTCGGAGGGCAGCGCCGCACCTCCTGAACCGGATGAGCTCGACGAGGAGCTGCACCGGAAGGAGATCGCGACCGAGTTCTATAGGATGCGGAACCGGATGATCCACCGCAGCGGGGGGTTCGTGAACGATGATGAGCGGGAGACGGTGCCTTTGGATGAGGATGAAGAAGTCAATGAAGATGGGAAGCCGAAGAGGCGGGTCAGTCGGTTTATGGCGGCGAGGATGAGGTAGTTCTGTGCTGCCTGATACCTACCTGTGTTGGGTACGTTGTATAGCTTCTTGCATGGTCACGCAAGAGATAGGAGAGAGAAAGAAACAACTCCAGTGAATTCAAACCCCAAACGGTAGTTTCCCCCCTACCAGCACAAAACATCAATCAAAACACGGAACTGTCGCGCCATCCATGCTGCGCTCATGTCGTCTCCACGATATGACGCGGCATGGATGGATCAACCGTGATCAGTCCGCTTCCGCCTACTGAACTGATCACGACGCTGCGAAGTTCCAAGAGCAAAGAGTGGGCTCTCTGACTGCGTCGCCCCAATCTGACCGCCCCTTGACGATGGCCTCTTTAAGGGGAGTTGGGGATTGGAACCTACGTCTACTCCGGTGGACAGCTTTACTATCTGTGGTGACGCGGTAACGTTTCACCCACTACATTCATTCATTCATTCATCTATCGTATTCTACATATGATAGGTATAACTGCTGTTTGCAGTTCCGTAGCAGTTCCGTAAGACGGGCAAAGCTTCCCCAAGCCGAGGAGAGGAACGCGTACTGTACTCGGACACGTAAACCCCGAACGCCGACAAAGTCCCAGAATACATCGTCATTATCTGTTTTCCTTCTTCTTTTCCCCTTCAGGTTGATGGTGCGTTAAGTGCTCATACGTATTCTGGATGCCATTGGACATTTGACTTGACATCATCCAAAATAGGCAAGAAATAACGATAAAAAAACCAATGTATGTATGTGCATCAGTGCATCACGATTATCTCCATGATCTGCACTTCGGGTAGCTTCCCACCTAACTTCAACTTCTGTGCTCCGTACATTATTACAGTTGTATGTACTGTACAAAGTACTTACGTAGACTCCCACGGCGCAGCACGTTTTTGCTGTTCCATAACTGGACTAAACGAAAATAAAATAAAAGTGGAAACGTGGTGATCAGCACTACTACTCCATCGAAAAAAAGTCTAAAACCTAGATACATATTAATCACAGCCATACTGCGTAAGCGTTTTCGGAGTATTGCCGAGCCCTAAAGCTCTCACTTTTCGGGTTGGGTCAGTCGAGGCACCGCCATGGCCCCATCGTGATCACCATTGGAGTGGAGCCAACTTGAAATTAAACTTAGGTAAATAGACCAGGCTAGACTACTAGTAGACCAGACGAGACCAGACCAGACCAGATTAGAATGTGATGATGACGTTCTTTCTGACTGAAGAATATTAGGTAAAAACTTTATATTAGGTACGAAAAAAGGTTTATGAATACATGTTACACTATTCGATATTCTAGAAGTTGTTGGAGCCTCTTAAAAATTCCCAGGGAGGAGACGTTTTTTTTCTTCACGTCCCAACTACCTGGTAACCAACCACTTTGTGTATGTATACCTACCTAGGTACTATGATACAGCCTGGATGGAACTCGAAATCGAACATTCTGAAAAGAAACCTTAGCACGAACTTGCGCTAGAGTCAAAAATACGGCTGCAGAAAACAGCGGTATGTAAGTACTGTACATACAGCAAGGCAAGGCGAAATGAAAATCCCTGTTTGCTAGGTGGTCAGCACCACCTGAGCTCAGTACCTGCTCCTGCTCGGACGTTCGGACACTAATACTACTACTCCAATATTGTCCGAGTCCCGAGACTGAGACTGAGACTGCTTCAGCTCTGCTCCGTACATACATACATACATACGTCATAGTATATCCGTGTGTAGTAAACGTAAAGGCTGGATCCAGCAAGGATTTTCTTAAAACAGAACATAGAATCTCTCTGGTTATTGTGTCCCGAGAGAAGAGAAGAGAAGGCAAGAGGCCTGGCCTGGCGTCCAGTTACCTTTACCTGGGAGGTAACAGCTGGCTGCGATGTTGTCTGTCTTGTTTCCATACTCTTCTCTTTCCTGCGACTTCTTCAAATAAGCGGTTAAAAAAAGCTTCCATAAGCTTCTGCAGTTAGTGAAGCTGTTTAGTGAGTGTGTTAGATCCACCGTGATTCTATTGTATGTAAAGTATGTAGAGCGCAACTCCGTCAATTCTCTGCAAGGTTTCGTATTCGTGGACTGGTTTACGCAGGTAAATACCTAAAGTTCATGCGCAGGCCGCGTTGTCTGAGGCTGAGGTCCACCTCGCTTAAACAAGATATGCTATGATAGGTTTATGTTTCAATCGTAATCGAGGGCGGGAATTGCATTGCATGGGTGTATAAGCGGGTTTTGGTAAAAGGAAAAAGGGGGAAGGGGAAAAAGAAAGGAAAGGAACGGATCCGATGATGATGATGATGATGATGATGCTCTTGCATTAGCTGCAGCTTACATACTTAACAAACTGCCAGCTAAGACAGACAAACTTTGAATAGTAATATCTAACTAAAAGAAAGCTTGTTCTTCCTTGGCTCGGATGGGGC
Organism: Thermoascus crustaceus; assembly: GCF_041956765.1. Classification (NCBI taxonomy): domain Eukaryota; kingdom Fungi; phylum Ascomycota; class Eurotiomycetes; order Eurotiales; family Thermoascaceae; genus Thermoascus; species Thermoascus crustaceus. Next base: position 2,483,572 of record NW_027192527.1, on the reverse strand, counting down.
TATGTAGGTAGATGTTACCTAATCTAGACAACATGGGCAATGCTTTGGATCAGGAAATCATGCGATATTGTCCCATGCGTCCAGGCCAGCTTCATGAGAATACAAGGCAGTTAACTAAGGAGTACTGTCGATGAGACTTCGCATTGATAATGTGTACCTGGTACGTATACGGGGTACTCCGTACAGGAGACAGCAGTACTAGAGCTATCCGAAGCCACATCAGCTCAAATTGAGATTGATAAAAGAACTGGGCCTAGTTCTACGGTCCCACTGTCTTCTCGCCTAGTGCCTGACAAGCCTTGAAGAGAATGTTAGCCGGACAGATCACGCCATCACAGACGCACGAAGGATCTAGATCCTTGAGCTATCTAACCCCATGTGTGAGGGTCTAGTGCAGATCTTGTCTTGGAGCTAGGAATTGCGATGTCCAGACCTACGGAGTAACCCCGTAGAGCCTACAGGGCTCTTGCCAACAGTTATCCTGATGTTTCCACAAGACATGTGGGAACTGGGTTCCACTACAGCCTCACATTGTTTACGCAGTACCCGGGAAATGACTTACGGACACGCTCAGGGGGAATGGGAAGATGAAGGATATAAAGGAGAGAAGAGTTCCCCATGAACGACAACCTCAGATCACCATCGATCACAGTCTTCATTTCTATACAATCCCAACCATACAACACATCACACATTGAGAAACTCTCACTCTTGCTTTCTTTCAAGCCAAGGTTTCAATCACCATGCGTCTCAATATCGCCGTCCCTCTCGCCTTCGCGGCCGCCGTCTCCGCCGCCGCTGTTCCTCCTGCTCCTGCTCAGGGTGCTGCTCCTCCGGCTCACCCTCCTCCTCCGCCGGGTGCTCCTCATCACGCCCGTGATGTCCCTCCGCCGGATGT